>NC_136493.1:2937500-3132500 GCF_053919585.1 Euprymna scolopes
CCATTTTAAAACATAGAAGTCTGTCTAGATGTTGATTACATAAATATGATGATCTGACTGTTTTTTGATGTGTCCCCCGTGGATTACATAATCTGCTTAATAAAATAATGTTAGTATTTTTGAGATGTTGTGTGAAAAATCGATTATTATTTTATTTGTTATGTTTTTGGTAAAAAAATATTCGCTTTAAATATATGTCTACAATATTCCAGATTATGAGAAACGTTTATTTATTTATTTTTAAAACATATTTCTATATATTTATAAAGTGAAAATATGTGTGTGCGAGGACACGTCTCAACCTATATATATATACTCAATTAAACATTCCAATAGGAAAATTGTTTTTGTAAATAAAGTCGTCACAAAGAGAAAGAGTCAGTTAGTAAGAGGCAGGCTCGTCAGTATTTCTTTACCTCTCAACAATTGATTTAACCTGTACCACCACACTGGCTTTTAAGAAACGTCAATATATCTGTAATAATATATAATCAAAAGCGGATTTGTCAGCGTGAAATTAAAGCAATATATTTTTATAGATAAAATGTTATGGTCTTACTTGTTGTCAGCGTGTATATATCTTGTAAAAACTAGATCTGAACACTTATATAGACTGGACAAACGAATATTTAACAACCGACCCCAGCGAATGTGACCCACACCAGTTTTGGTGCCGTGACCAGGATTATTCTAGCAAGAATATAGATCACCAGTATCCACAAAGACAAAATGAGGAAAACTTTCTTAGAAATCCATTTTTTCTAAACTGTTGAGTTCTTTTTCAATTAATATTTGAGCTGCAAATGATTTTTGTATCAGATTTGATTGTGTATTATATTTTTGAAAAGAAAAACTGAAGGACGTTTGAAACAAACAAACAGACGATAAGTATAATTTTGTATATAGCAAATATGAGAAATTTTAAACGTAATAATAGGAATATATTGTTGTGAACTGAAGGTACTCACCTGTAATCTGATTGATATTATCACAGACAGATCGACACGTGATGAAGAGATCAGATTTCTGTAGGAAAAAAAGAATTCATGAGCTTTAATAAATTTGAACGAAAAAAACATGAAAGAGGGATCGAAATCAAATGTAATCATCAGAATAGAAGCAAGATGGATGTGTGAATACGAGGGCGTTAGGCGACGGGGGAGAAGGGATTTTCAAAAAAACGTGTATGTATGCGAAAGGACTTTGGAAATATAATGAAAGGCATTGTTTTGGAAGAAACACGAATGAATGCATTTAATTTGCACTAAAAAACAAAATGCCAAGTCAGGTTTTTCTTTCCTTTTCATTTTTGTTTGTTTGTTCCTGTGACGTTACAATTGCCCATCTTTATCAGTACCATCGAGATTTCTATTATTTGGATTCATCGGACTACTGTTCTCATCTTGAGTGTCATTTAAAAGGCGGCAAAGGCAAAATAACCCAGATGCAACTGTAGTCTGTATATGTCGTTTTGTTAAATGAGTTGGTTTACAATTAAGAATACTCGTCGACTAAAAAAATAATTCTCCGAAAAAATAATGTTAGAATACGTTTATCTTTACAAAGATTAAAATCATGTTATAATAATATCAAACCTTGAGTCTATAATCCTTATTCAACTTTGATAAAAAAAAATCATTGCATTATTTTATTCTAGAGAAAATCTAAAATACAAAGTTTCTGCATAAGAAGTCTTAAAAAGAGATTTTAATTCAGGGAATATTGCACAATTTGGCAGCTAATGACTATGGATCATAGTCATCGAAACAAAAACAGTACAATTCTCACCACCTCTTGCTTGATCCTCTTGCAGTGACAGGTAAATCGTAGACGCCACTCCCTGATGGCGGTAGATATGGCAGGTAGGTTGCCATAAAGTTGCGTGGGATGATATTGCCAAGATAAATTTTACACTGTTCATAGCATACGAGTGTACGTATCGTCTAGCAAAAATACTAACCTCATTACTATATAAATTGTCCCCTTCAAAATATAAAAAACTCGTTTTTGATTTTGAAAAAATATTGTGGTTCATTTGCATTTAAAAATATTGTGGTTCATTTTGATTAAAAATATTCATTTTGATTTTTAAAAAATATTGTTCATTTTGATTAAAAAATATTCATTTTGATTTTAAAAATATATTGTTCATTTTGATTAAAAAATATTCATTTTGATTAAAAAAAATATTGTTCATTTTGATTAAAATATTCATTTTGATTTAAAAAATATTGTTCATTTTGATTTAAAAAATATTGTTCATTTGGTTAAAAAAATATTAATTTTGATTAAAAAATAGTTTAATTTTAATATTTGTTTATTGTCTTAATTCATATCAAATGTTTTGCTTGTGTTCTGCTTCAAATATTCATATTCTTACATGCATGATTTTCATTTAATTATATTAAATAAACTTCAAGTTTACTACAAATCAAATTGTGTTCCTTCACTTTTTTAAAATGTAATTTATAAGTAATTAAAGAACGCGTTCTAATCTTTAAAATCTATAATACAACGAAATATTCAATTGCTTATAATACTTAAACAAACAACTTGTGTTTTTTAAATTATTTTTTTATTATTAATATTAGATGAGTTTCGGTATAAATCATCGTGTTCTTTCTTTATTTCTTTATTTTAATCCAATTTGGAAGTTTTGTAACGCTGTCTGTAAAAATTACTGTTCATTATTGACAGTCTAAGAGTTCCACATATCTTGCTTGTTGAGACCTCGGCGATGACGTAATTTTTTCAGCTGGCCGGCCATCTTTATAACGAAGGCCACGATTTAACCATACAAACAAAGTTCAGTTCAAACTAAAAAAATAATTGTTTATAAATTCAAAGAAAAAACAGTCAATACAATAATAATAATAAAAAAACAGTTGACAATTTCCGTTCTCCCGGTAAATTCCGACAATTTGCATCGTCTACTGGGCGTTGCCGAGCGACACTCACGAAAATATGGGATCTAAACTGTAGTAGTATCAATTTCTGTTTTACTTTTCCTTTATTCATTTTTGAAGATGACTCATCTTTGTGTTTTAAAATGGCTGCTCTTAGATATGTTTTGTTTGTTTAAAATGCCGTATTATTTTATTTATTAACTACTAGCATTTCAGTCCGGCGTTGCCCGGGTGTTTGGAGAAATATTTTGAGCACCTCCCCCCCCAAAAAAAAACGGTCATTTTTTAACTTTGACCACTATTATGCCCCCTTAACATTTATTGTTTTGGGCTTAAATCAAGGTATATAGCTAGATCCATGTCCAAGAAACCTATATTTAAATTTCCAAGTGTTTAGACTTAAAATTGTCGGAGGAGTTTCGAAGAGTTCTCAAAGGTCAAATCGTTGAACTTCGACCCCTTAACAGCCAAATTTCTTGCCGAAACCCGATCACAAAGATTTTCCCAAATCTCAGTACCCTGTATATGAAAATTCCAGTCTGTAGACTTAAAATTGACAGAGTTATTGCGTAGGGAAATGTACACAGACACACACAGAGAGACACGTTCACTTTTATATATATATACATAGATATAGATAGATTATTACTTATCTATCTATCTATCTATCTATCTATCTATCTTATGTACACGATTTCTCTTTATACAGACATCCATGAACATATATGACAAGTCACAAGAGTTGGAATTGCTAATAAATAGTGTAATGTATAATAGACACACGTGACTACGATGAACATCCATTACTTATGCGTCTACGTATGTATGTCTACCCTTCACCCTCTCTTTCTATATCGATTCACAGGCAAATGAAAACAGATAAAATAATTTTAAAAAACTGTATAAGCATAAACGAATCATATATACGAAATAAGCGAAAAAAAAAACGTTTATAAAAACTATTAAATATATCAGGTTGAAATTATTAAGTTATAAATACGACAGCTAACCAAGATCAAACGAATGAGAGAAAAAAATGGATGTTAATACACACCACTGCGCATGCGTGCTAATAAATGTGTCATTTTTTGTCTCAATCACCAACGCGACTAAAACCGCCATCTTTCTTTAACGTTCCGATTCGTATGGTAACTCGATTAATGCTATTAAAGACACCCCATGTCATGCTTGAGAGAAAATGGATGTCTCGCATAAAGAGTACCTGTAACGGGAGTGTCTATTAATTCAAGGATTGTTGAATAAGCAAGCGCACCTATTCTGAACTGCTTGCGGCAAGGTAAAATCCAGACCGACTGGTAACAATATTTAGAAAGCTATATATAAAAAAAACTAATGCGATTTTGAAGTTTTTATTCCTTTTCTAGACGATTTGCACAACCAATTTGAATGCAGTAGGATTTGAAATAACGTCATCCTAGGAATGATCATTCAGTTGGGACACTATGATGTTTGGCAAATTAAAACAGAAAAAACAATGTTTGTGTAAATAAAAAAAAATATTGTAAAATATAATAGGAATTATATTTACATGTGTTTTATATTTCTTGTTGACTATATTATATCATAAGCAAAATGGGGGACTTGGTGAGCTATTTTTTCGTGCATAGTAATAATACCACAGGTAAAAATGATAAAAGCTAATATATGCGGAAAAAATGGAAAAAAACATGAAAATACATGAATAGTTTCCAATCATCTTTAAAGAGACCAAAATATATAACCACCACCCACTGTATATTTGTTATTATATGTTACTAGTTGTTGTTATATGTTACTATTGTTATCATATGTTACTAGTTGTTGTTATCTGTTACCAGTTTTTGTTATATTTTACTATTGTTATTATATGTTACTAGTTATTCTTATATGTTACTAGTTGTTATCTGTTACTAGTTGTTGTTATATATTACAAGTTGTTTTTATATGTGTCTAGTTGTTGTTATATGTTGTATGTTACTAGTTGTTATATGTTACTAGTTATTCTTATATGTTACTGTTTGTTATATGTTACTAGTTGTTATATGTTTCTAGTTGTTATATGTTTCTAGTTGTTGACATATGGTATTAGTTGTTGTTATATGTTACTAGTTATTCTTATATCTTACTAGTTGTTGTTATGTGTTACTAGTTGTTATATGTTACTAGTTGTTGTTATATGTTACTACTTGTTCTTATATGTTACTATTTGTTGTTATATGTTACTAGTTGTTGTTATGTGTTACTAGTTGTTGTTATGTGTTACTAGTTGTTGTTATATGTTACTAGTTGTTGTTATGTGTTACTATTTGTTATTATATGTTACTAGTTGTTATATGTTACTAGTTGTTGTTATATGTTACTAGTTGTTATATGTTACTAGTTGTTATTATATGTTACTATTTGTTGTTATATGTTACTAGTTGTTGTTATGTGTTACTAGTTGTTATATGTTACTAGTTGTTGTTATATGTTACTATTTGTTATTATATGTTAATATTTGTTGTTATATGTTACTAGTTGTTGTTATATGTTACTAGTTGTTGTTATGTGTTACTAGTTGTTGTTATATGTTACTATTTGTTATTATATGTTACTAGTTGTTGTTATATGTTACTAGCTGTTGTTATATGTTACTAGTTGTTGTTATGTGTTACTAGTTGTTATTATATGTTAGTATTTATTATTATATGTTACTAGTTGTTATATGTTACTAGTTGTTGTTATGTGTTACTAGTTGTTGTTATGTGTTACTAGTTGTTGTTATGTGTTACTAGTTGTTGTTATATGTTACTATTTGTTATTATATGTTACTAGTTGTTGTTATATGTTACTAGTTGTTGTTATGTGTTACTAGTTGTTGTTATATGTTACTAGTTGTTGTTATATGTTACTAGTTGTTGTTATATGTTACTAGTTGTTGTTATGTGTTACTAGTTGTTGTTATATGTTACTAGTTGTTGTTATATGTTACTATTTGTTATTATATGTTACTAGTTGTTGTTATATGTTACTAGTTGTTGTTATATGTTACTAGTTGTTGTTATATGTTACTAGTTGTTGTTATGTGTTACTAGTTGTTGTTATATGTTACTAGTTGTTGTTATATGTTACTAGTTGTTGTTATGTGTTACTAGTTGTTGTTATATGTTACTAGTTGTTGTTATGTGTTACTAGTTGTTGTTATATGTTACTAGTTGTTGTTATATGTTACTAGTTGTTGTTATGTGTTACTAGTTGTTGTTATATGTTACTAGTTGTTGTTATATGTTACTAGTTGTTATTATATGTTACTAGTTGTTATATGTTACTAGTTGTTGTTATATGTTACTAGTTGTTATTATATGTTACTAGTTGTTATTATATGTTACTATTTGTTATTATATGTTACTAGTTGTTATATGTTACTAGTTGTTGTTATATGTTACTAGTTGTTATTATATGTTACTAGTTGTTGTTATATGTTACTAGTTGTTGTTATGTGTTACTAGTTGTTGTTATATGTTACTATTTGTTCTTATATGTTACTAGTTGTTCTTGTATGTTACTAGTTGTTATATGTTACTATTTGTTATATGTTACTAGTTGTTATATGTTACTAGTTGTTGTTATATGTTACTATTTGTTATTATATGTTACTAGTTGTTATATGTTACTAGTTGTTGTTATATGTTACTAGTTGTTGTTATATGTTACTAGTTGTTGTTATATGTTACTAGTTGATGGCTGTATAAGTAAGGGATAAGTGTAATACTGTAACTCAAGGGTGAATTAAACAATATTTCGGATTAAGTTTATGATTTATATATTTTTTGCTTTTATATATATATATATATATATATATATATATCTTGCTTATGAACCCATATGTGAAAGAAAAACGTATAGATTCATAGATTTTCTAAAATTATTAAGGAGATTGATGCAGGAACTCCACATAATTCGAAACCGGCACGCTGGCATAACTCTAACCTTGCTAATACAAATGCAGAAAAAAAACCCACGAAATAGTAAAAAAGCAAAATGAATTCATTCATGTTTATGAAGGTACATCAATCGAGATACATGAATACATCCGGCAATGTCAACCAAGCTCCAAACCCAGTCCCATCGCCGCAATGTTGCATCCCTGTGCTTGTTTGGCACGCATTTTAATGGGATATTCTTCGGCTAACACTGCAATGGTTTCGACGTAAATATCCCCCTACAAAACGGACAAGAAACAAAGTCCCACGCTTTAACTGTAGAGGTTAGCCGATGCTAGAGAGCCTCCTACTCTGAAAGTTTCTACTTTCCCACGGCTAGACTTTGGAATTCCCTCCCTGTATCCTTCTTCTCTGACTTTTCTAACATGAAAAAAATTAAGTGTAATGTGAACAGATATCTCGCCGATCGACTTTGTAGGTATGGGGGGTAATCCTCAGTACATCTCCTCGACGCCATTCCTTGTTTGGGTGAATATGAGAAAAATAAATAAATAAAACTAAATGTTTAAACATCAATATATATATATATATATATATATATATATATATTAGACATTAAGATATATATATATATATATATATATATATATATATTAGACATTAAGATATATATATATATATATATATATATATATATATATATTAGACATTAAGATATATATATATATATATATATATATATATATATATATATATATTAGACATTAAGAGGAGATAGATATATAAATACCCGTCCACATACAGTTTTTCATGATAAAGCTAGAACTCAAAATTAGATGGAATCGAGCAATTGCATCGACAACGGACAACACCAGACACAGAGCGGGTTTCGATGTACTGCATCTCATCAGTGACGTGCTCCGACATAGGCGGGAACCAAGGGTGTTGCACGCATGAATTGTGCAATACTGACGACCTAACCATATGGGCCACAGCGCAATCTATTGGCTATGCTTCGATTTTAATTTATATATTTTATCTAGTTCTACATTCTACTATGTGACAAAACTCACGCGTCCATACAGCTAAGATAGTTACTGATGATATGCAGGCGGTAGATATCACATCTACAAATATTAACTGAAATTAGTCGACTCCCCAGAGGCGATTACGGAACATATCTATCTATCTATCTATCTATCTATCTATCTATCTATCTATCTATCTATCTATCTATCTGTGTCTGTATATATATATATATATATATATATATATATATATATATATATATATATATATATAGAAGTATCTACCTAAACCAAATTATTGTCAACATCTATCGCCTTCCTTACACTGAATTCATCGACAATAACCGTAACAGCATAGTCTGAATATGCCATGAAGCAGACAATAATAACACTTCTATACTTTATAAAAGATTCCAGTCAATAGACTTATTAACACTGGAATCTATCTATCTATCTATCTATCTATCTATCATGTTATCGTATATCCATCTATCTTTATATACAGTGGGGCCGAAAAGAAACTCTGCATTTGTCATTTTTTCCAAAAAACACAAATCTATGCTAAATTGAATGTAACTGTTTAAACAGCCTATGTCTTCTTTGGTTCGCTTTTTATTCCACTATAATTTTACCTGATTATATTTGACTTTTAATTGAAGTATCCGAGTGTTCACGTCAATTTATAAAATTAACTAAAAATCGAGAAGGCTAAAAGAAACTCCGCACAATGGAAAATTGTTATTTAAATGTAACTTTAGAACATTAATGCAACACAAATACAAAAGAAACACAATAAAGTAGTGAATATTTAGTTGCATAACCTTTCTGCAATTTGACAGTCTGCAATAATTTGGGCATTCCTTGAATTTGTCTGCGACATACTCCGGTGTAAGGACATCCCACTTGTCTTTAAGTTTTGTCCAAAGTTCTTTCAGACTTGAAATTTTATCATTGTGTAGCTGTTGCTTGATGTAATGCCATACGTTTCCAATAGGATTGTGGTCTCGAGATTATGCGTACACGGAATATTATGCTTTTCAAGGAACCTCTTGACATTGCCAAAAAAACAAAAAGTCACTTTTACTTTGAACGTTGCCAACCTTCAGATGTTCCTTCCTATAAGTACCTGATGCTTTCCTAAAAAGAAAAATCTAACTAAATAAAACTCGGGGAAACCAATGCCAACAATAATCTTCCGATTCATACGACATAATGGTGATGATTACATATTGTTTTAAATCTCGTCTGTCATGTACTTTGCAAAACCCTGGCGTCTCGCCACAGATTCATCTTCTGCCGGCACGCAGTATTTCCCGTCCTCTGCCGTCCACGTGTGTCATTTTTTAAAATCTCTTTCTTCCCCTCCCTTCTTCCACTGTGACGTCATTGACGCACCGGCTGGGTTATTTGCATATGTGTCATGTGGCTGCTGCTACTATCAAAACCGGCATCTCTTACATATGTATGGCAAAATATGTGTGTATTCGTGAATGTGTGATAAAATATTTATATGTGTGTATGTGTGTATGCATGTGCGTATGCATGTGTGTATGTGTGTATGTATGAGGAAAAATGTGTATGTATGCGTGAATGTGTGATAAAATATTTATATGTGTGTATGTGTGTATGCATGTGCGTATGTATGTGTGTATGTGTGTATGTATGATGAAAAATGTGTATGTGTATGCGTGTATGTGTTATAAAATATTTATACGTGTGTATGTGTGTAGGAATGCATGCATGTTTGTATGTGTGTATCTATGGTCAAATATTTATGCGTGTGTATGCGGATATGTGTCATAATATATTTGTGTATTATGTAATATGTGTATATGTATGGTAATCTATTTTATATGTGTGTATGCGTGTAATTGTGATAAAATATTTATATGTATGTATGTGTGTGCGTATGTATGTGTATATATGTGTACATATGGGAAAATATTTTATAAGTGTGTATGTGTATGCGTGTACTTATGTGCGTATTATGTACGTGTACATGTGTATATATTGTGATAATATATTTTTGTATGCATGTGTGTGCGATAAAATATTTATATGTGTGGATGTATGTGCGTACGTGTGTATGTGTGCATATGTGTATGCATGATAAATATTTATATTTGTATGTGTGTATGTGCGATAAAATATCTATATGTCTGCATGTGTGTATGTGTGTACGTAATAAAACTATTTATACGTGTGTATGTATATGTGTGATAAAAATTTGTGTGTATGTGTGATAAAGTATTTATATGTGTGTATGTATGTGCATAGGATAAAATATTTATATGTATGTATGTGTGTATGGAAGATAGTATTTATATGCGTGTATGTGTCTATATGTGAAAATATTTATTGTGTGTACGTATGCATGTATGTGCGTATGATAAAATATTTATATGTGTGTACGTGTGTATGTGTATACGTATGATAAAGTATTTACATATGTGTATGTGTGCATGTTTGGTAAAATATGTATATGTATGTATGTGTGCATGCGTGTATGTATTATAAATCATTTAAATATAGGTATGCGTGTATGTATGTGCATATATGTGTATGTGTGCATGTGTGTACGTATGATAAAACATTTATATGCGTGTATGTGTGTATGTGTGATAAAGTATTTATGTGTGCATATATGTGCGTGTGATAAAATATTAATATATGTGTATGTATGTGCGTTTGATAAAATATTACTACATGTGTATGTGTGCATGTATATGCATGTATGTGTATGTGCGCATGTGTGTACGTATGATAGCACCAATAAATTAGCATTCCATCTGTTTCTTTTAATTATGATGTTTATCTTTCGAAGAATGATGTTGACATTGCTTCCCACCTCATCATTCCCCGTCATCTCTACCCGACTCGTCTCCATTTTCTCTCCAACTCGATTTTCAAATGATACTGATTTATGAAAACAACGCAATTGACAGATTAAGTCAAAACTATGAAAAAGAAATCTATTCATGCGTTTTGTCTCAACTTTCATTTTGTATTCATTTCAATGGAAATCAGCTTATTGTTGCTGTTTGCCTCACATGTTGCAAACAGAAACAGCAGCAACAACAACAACAAAAACAACAACAACAGCAAAACAACATCAACAGCAACAACAACAGCAAAACAACATCAACAGCAACAGCAACATAATCAGCAACAACAACAACAGCAAAACCACATCAACAGCAGCAACAACATAAACAGCAACAAAAACAACAACAACAACAAAAACAACAGCAAAACAACATTAACAGCAACAGCAAAAACAACATAAACAGCAACAACAACAACAGCTACATAAACAGCAGAACAACAGCGACCACAACAGCAACAATAATAGCAACATCAACAACAACAGCAACAAGATAGCAACACCAACAGCAACAAGATAGCAACATCAACAGCAACAATAACATCAACAGCAACAATAACAACAAAATCAACAATGACATCAACAGCAACAAGATAGCAACATCAACAGCAACAATAATAACAACATCAAAAATAAAAACAACATCAACAACAACATCAACAGCAACAATAACAACAACAGAAACAATAACAACATCAACAACAACAACAACAACAACGTCGGCATCAATAACAGCAACAGCAACAGTAGCAACAACAATAACAGCACCAACAACCACATGAACAGCAACATCAACAGCAGCAACAACAACAACATCAACAACCACATGAACAGCAACATCAACAGCAACAATAATAACAACAACATCAAAAATAAAAACAACATCAACAACAACATCAACAGCAACAATAACAACAACAGCAACAATAGTAACATCAACAACAACAATGACGGCATAAATAACAGCAACAACAACAGTAGCAACAACAATAACAGCACCAACAACAACATGAACAGCAACATCAACAGCAGCAACAACAGCAGCAACAACAACAACATCAACAACCACATGAACAGCAACAACAACAGCAACAACAGCAACAACAGCAACAGCAACATCAGCAACAATATGAACAACAAAATTAACAACAACAAAAACAGCAGCAACAACAACGGTCACAACAACAACAGCAACAATAACAACAATAGCAACAAAAACATCAACAGCAACGAAAACAGCAGCAACAACAACGACCACAAAAAATAGCAACAATAACAACAATGACGTTATTATTATTATTATTATTATTATTATTATTATTATTATTATTACTATTATTATAATAATATATTCCTATTATTAATAATAATTCTGATTTCGTTTATCAACGTCTCTCTGGAAAGGGATGGGATTCATTTTCAGAGGATTTCCCTCAATCTTGGATTCAAACCAGGATCTTCGAAGACCAATAAGTTTCCTAAGGATGTCGGTAGTACCTACAATAGCAGAGGTCTTAAAGGCCGACTAAAACATCAGAGATTTGTAGTTATTTTTCAATTGTCCTTCCAGACGGCTTGATACTACTCCTAGTGTACCAACTACGACCCGGATTATTTGTGTTTTAGCCCCGTGTATACGTCTTATCTCCAAGGCCAATGGAACATAATTGCTCCACTTCTCATTCTCCTTCTCCCTCACATTCCTGTCCCAGGGTACTGAAAAGTCTACAATCTGACAGTTTTTTGAGACTGTCAATGACGACCAAATCTGGACGATTATGTTCCAATTGCTTGGTCGTTATGACACTTTTGTCCCACCATACCTCTACCTTTCCATCCTCACTTGTTCTCACTTTACCAGGCACCTCCTCAACACATTTTCAGTACTCTTCACCCCAACCCTCTTACACACCTCCCAATATATCCGGAGTCCCATGCGATCGTATCTTTTGCGGTACTCTGAGCCAGTCCACTACACCCTGCTACAAGGTGCGCAATTGACTCTAAGGTCATATCCGGCATTCTGCAGCAACTTCCTCTCCTAGAACCACTTTTTTGAACAACAACAACAACAACAACAACAACAACAACAACAACAACAACAACAACAACAACAACAGCAACAACAACAACAATAATAATAATAATACATTCTATCTCCTTTTTATTTTTTTAAATATTAGTATCACACAAGGAATGATCTCTGTAGTTAATACAAACTACTCTATTTATAATGACATGAAAGCTGTTTTCTATCTATAACCTCTTCACAGCATAGTAATAACGATTCAACAGTGACTAGCAAAAGAAAATGACAGCAAGCATGTGTTGTAGTAAATAGCAAAAACAAAAAAGGGCAAGGGGCGCAAGAAAAGGAGAACGAAAGAAGAAAGAAAAGGAGAACGAAAGAAAAGGCGAAAAAAAGAGAGGAGAGAAAATAATAATAATAATAATAATTATTTTTAATCATATAGTTATTATTATTATTATTATTATTATTATTATTATTATTATTATTATTATTGGCTCACAAGGAGCTTTCACACAGGTCATCAATGTTCTCTCATTGAAGGCAACCTGTGGTGTTCCCTTGAAGCTGAGTGACAACAAGTTTCCCTAAGTTTTCAGTACTCTCCACTTCTTTCGATAACATTTGCAAAGACTTTGCTTTATCGCAGCAGCCGTTTATTTTTGATTTCCCACTGCAATTAGAATGGCAATAAGCCTTCCCAAGGTCCCAGTTCTCTCCGCGCTTGCCCAACAAAGGTCTGGTCAGCGCTCTCTCTTCCGTCTTTCCATCATCCTTTATCCTTCTCGATTATTTGACACGATTCGGGGGGGGGTGATGGGGCAATTGGAGGGTGTAGGCGGGGGGATAGAGAACTTATGGATACACAGCTTCAATGTTCTTGATTCCATGTAACGCTTCTTCATGTTTGTCTCTGCAGCAGCTCTTTTGGCCCGCGCATATGGCTCGTGTGTATTAGTCTCCGCATTCCAGGGGTTTCCTTAATATTTCAGCTGTTTTCATTATTGTTATTCATTGTATCTTTCCCGTCATTCCTTTGATTCCAATTTCTCCCATTTTCTTTTCAAAGTTTTTCGGAATTATTCCTGGTGCTCCTACTATAATAGGTACTATCTTGATTTTTTATCATCATCCATATCTCTTTTAACTCTCTGACTAGCTCTGTGTATTTGTTCCGTTTCTCCTTTTCTTTGATATTTATCCTGTGGTCAGCTAGAACGGCAAAGTCTACGATTTGGCAGGCTTTTCTTCTTCTTCTTCTTCTTCTTCTTCTTCTTCTTCTTCTTATTATTATTATTATTATTATTATTATTTGTACTCACTAGCAGATCTCTAACAGGCCATTATCAGAGAATTCACACCGACAAGAACCGCTGATTTTCCTTGACGTCTGTGACAATAAGTCCTCTAAGATTTCCAGTACTCCCTACCTCTTTCGATTAGCTTTGCACATTGACATTTTCGTAAAAGCCATTATTTTCTCGTTGGCAACAGCCATTGGTCTTCTAAAAAATTTTAGTGACAATAAGCCTCCCCAATCCCCTTTGCAATCTTCTAGTTGAGGTTCGATAAATGCTTTCCATCCTTTCTGTCCTCCTTGACCATCCACGAATATTTTGTGTGGTTTCAACAGAAGCTGATGCCTTCTTTCTCTTTTGCCATTTCAGTTTCCTCAAGTTAGAGTGATGTTCCTTGTTAGTGACCCTTGTTTATGTGTTTATGCCATCCACACGTTTTCTTAAGGTTTCATAGGTTTTCCTCAATATACGCACATACGTACACGCATACACACATATAAAATATTTTCCCATACGTACGGTCCTAGATATGACCTTTAACTATATCCAGTGGCGAGGCCCCAGCTTGCGAGCCTCGGGAAGTGTGGAGTTGCTCTTTAATTGCTCCCAGGTCCACTCTGACCCGGAGTGACAGTACCTGTTAGGGTCCCAACTATGGGTTAAATAGAATCTGACTTGAAAACAACAAATATATTCTATTAAAATTTTTTTCTTCTAAATCTTTGGATTCGGCATTAAATAACCCGAAAAGGGTTGATATGCCGTAAAACAAAAACAACCCACCAACCCATACGTATGCACATAGGCACATACGTACATACATACGAACACACATACATACATATAAATTTCAGAGTGTTTTCTTAAAATTTTTGAATTTTATCAATGCCGTCTGTTGTACAGTCCAAATTTTCCTTTTGATTCCAATTTCTTCTATCTTTTTTTGGGGAGGGAGGCTGCTCCTAGGTTTCCCACGATATTTGGTATTACATTGATTACTTCACGTTCCATATTTCTGTCAGTCTTCTGGCAAGTTTCACATATTTCGTTTTTTAATTATCTTTATCTTTACAGTGGCTTGTTAAGACGGCAAAATATACAATTTGAGCCGTTTTGATGTTACATTTTATGACACTCGATCTCCTTGTTTGGGTGAGTTTATCTGTTTTTACATCTATGTCACAAAAGATTTTGAGATTTTCATTTTTCAGTACAATCTCCGGTTTGTTCGTCAAGTTTCATATTCTTTATCAGACAAGAACCCAAGTTTAACCATCTGACAGTAAATAAATCGTTGTTTTTTTTTGCATTTTTCTTTTTGCATTTGCATACAAAAAACATGGATATAAATATCACTAAAATATCCGCTGGGTCATAAGCTTCATTTCGGTACCTAACTTGCCTGGGTGGGTTGCCTGTAGGTTGAGCTAAACCGTGTCACACATACATACAGACAGACAGTAAGAAAATTTATACAATATTCTTCCGTATGGATGATAAAAATATAAAGTATGGATGAAAAAATATAAAGTCTGTATGAAAAAAATATAACGTATTTATGAAAAAATATAACGTATGGATGAAAAAAGATATAAGGTATGGATGAAAAAAATATAAAGTATAGATGAAAAAAAATATAAAGTATGGATGAAAAAAATATAACGTATGGATGAAAAAAATATAACGTATGGATGAAAAAAATATAACGTATGTATGAAAAAAAAATAAAGTATGGATGAAAACAATATAACGTATGGATGAAAAAAATATAAAGTATGTATGAAAAAAATATAAAATATGGATGAAAAAATATAACGTATGTATGAAAAATGTAAAGGAAGGATGAAAAAAATATAACGTATGGATGAAAAAATATAAAGTATGGATGCAAAAAATATAACGTATGGATGAAAAAAGACATAAGGTATGGATGCAAAAAATATAAAGTATAGATGAAAAAATGTAACGTATGTATGAAAAAAATATAAAGTATGGATGAAAAAAATATAACGTATGGATGAAAAAATATAAAGTATGGATGAAAAAAAAATATAAAGTATGGATGAAAAAATATAAAGTATGGATGAAAAAAAATATAACGTATGGATAAAAAAATATAAAGTATGTATGAAAAAAATATAACGTATGGATGAAAAATATAACGTATGGATGAAAAAATATAACGTATGGATGAAAAAATATAACGTATGGATGAAAAATTATAAAGTATGTATGAAAAAAAATGTAACGTATGGATGAAAAAAATATAACGTATGGATGAAAAAAATATAAAGTATAGATGAAAAAAATATAACGTATGGATGAAAAAAATATAAAGTATAGATGAAAAAAATGTAACGTATGGATGAAAAAAATATAACGTATGGATGAAAAGAATATAAAGTATGGATGAAAAAAAATGTAACGTATGGATGAAAAAAATATTACGTATGGATGAAAAAAATATAAAGTATGGCTGACAAAAAATGTAACGTATGGATGAAAAGAATATAAAGTATGGATGAAAAAAATATAAAGTATAGATGAAAAAAATGTAACGTATGGATGAAAAGAATATAAAGTATGGATGAAAAAAATATAAAGTATAGATGAAAAAAATGTAACGTATGGATGAAAAGAATATAAAGTATGGATGAAAAAAAAATGTAACGTATGAATGAAAAAATATAAAGTATGGATGAAAAAAATATAACGTATGGATGAAAAAATATAACGTATGGATGAAAAAAATATAACGTATGGATGAAAAAATATAAAGTTTGGATGAAAAAATATAACGTATGGATGAAAAAACTATAAAGTATAGATGAAAAAAAATGTAACGTATTGATGAAAAAAATATAACGTATGGATGAAAAAACTATAAAGTATGGATGAAAAAACTATAAAGTGTGGATGGAAAAATATAACGTATGGATGAAAAAATATAACGTATGGATGAAAAAATGTAACGTATGGATGAAAAAATATAACGTATGGATGAAAAAATATAACGTATGGATGAAAATATATAACGTATGGATGAAAAAATATATAACGTATGGATGCAAAAAATATAACGTAAGGATGAAAAAATATAACGTATGGATGAAAAAATATAAAGTATGGATGTAAAAATATAACGTATGGATGAAAAAATATAACGTATGGAAAAAAAAGTATGGATTAAAAAATATAACCTATGGATAAAAATATAACGTATGGATAAAAAAATATAAAGTATGGATGAAAAAAATATAACATATTGATAAAAAAATATAAAGTATGAATGAAAAAAATGTAACGTATGGAGGAAAAAATATAACGTATGGATGAAAAAAATATAACGTATGGATGAGAAAATATAGCGTATGGATGAAAAAATATAACGTATGGATGAAAAAAATATAACGTATGGATGAAAAAATATAACGTATGGATGAAAAAAATATAAAGTATGGATGAAAAAATATAATGTATGGATGAAAAAAATATAACGTATTGATGAAAAAATATAAAGTATGGATGTTAAAAATATAACGTATGGATGAAAAAATATAAAGTATGGATGAAAAAAATATAAAGTATGGATGAAAAAATATAACGTATGGATGAAAAAAAATATGAAGTATGGATAAAAAAATGTAACGTATGGATGAAAAAATATAACGTATGGATGAAAAAATATAACGTATGGATGAAAAAAATATAACGTATGGATGCAAAAAATATTACGTAAGGATGAAAAAATATAACGTATGGATGAAACAAAATATAAAGTATGGATGAAAAAATATAACGTATGGATAAAAAATATAACGTATGGATGAAAAATATAACGTATGGAAAAAAGGTATGGATGAAAAAAACTTAACGTATGGATAAAAAATATAACGTATGGATAAAAAAAGTATAAAGTATGGATGAAAAAATATAACATATGGATGAAAAAAATGTAAAGTATGAATGAAAAAAATGTAACGTATGGAGGAAAAAATATAACGTATGGATGAAAAATATAACGTATGGATGAAAAATATAACGTATGGATGAAAAAATATAACGTATGGATGAAAAAAGTATAACGTATGGATGAAAAAAATATAAAGTATGGATGAAAAAATATAAAGTATGGATGAAAAAAATATAACGTATGGATATAAAAAATATAACCTATGGATGAAAAAATATAAAGTATGGATGAAAAAATATAACGTATGGATGAAAAAAATATAACGTATGGATGAAAAAATATAACGTATGGATGAAAAAATATAAAGTATGTATGAAAAAATATAAAGTATGGATGAAAAAATATAATGTATGGATGAAAAAATATAACGTATGGATGAAAAAATATAACGTATGGATGAAAAAAATATAACGTATGGATGAAAAAATATAACGTATGGATGAAAAAATATAAAGTATGGATGAAAAAATATAATGTATGGATGAAAAAATATAACGTATGGATGAAAAAATATAACGTATGGATGAAAAAATATAAAGTATTGATGAAAAAATATAACGTATGGATGAAAAAATATAAAGTTGGATGAAAAAATATAACGTATGGATGAAAAAAATATAACGTATGGATGAAAAAATATAACGTATTGATGAAAAAATATAACGTATTGATGAAAAAATATAACGTATGGATGAAAAAATATAAAGTATAGATGAAAAAAATATAAAGTATGGATGAAAAAAATATAAAGTATAGATGAAAAAAATATGAAGTATGGATGCGAAAACATATAAAATATGGATAACAATGATATAAAATATGGATGAAAAAAATATATATAAAGTATGGGTGAAAAAAAAATAAAATATGCAAAAAAAATAAAGTATTGATGAAAAAAAAAATGAAATATGGATAAAAAAATCATGGATGAAAAAAAAAAAAATATGGACGAAAATAATATATAAAGTATGGATGAAAAAAATATGGATTAAAAAATATAACGTATGGATGAAAAAAAACCCTTAAAGAAACAAGACGGAGGGAAAATGATAAAACCGAATTGAGTGGATCTAGACGGCATAGCAAATGTTGAACCTAGACGGGGTAGTAAGTGTGGTTGAAAGACGAAAATTGCGAAAGTCGTTTTCAGATGATGACACGATGCTGTTCTATTCTGATCCGAACAATAAACGCGACACGATATTTTCTCTAAGCTCGTCTGATTGTATTAACGAGAAGCAGAAAATAGTTATTGCTGTTGAAGGATATCGATTATTAGGTGCAATTCAATTCGATCACACACATTCTTTATTTGAATGAAACGATAAGAAAAGACTGATATATATATATATATATATATATATATATATATATATATATTAAGCTAAATGTTATTAAATAAAAATAATATATATATATATTATATAGAAGTCACCACTTATCAAGGCTCATAGGCCACTCAAGGATAAGAGTTACGGAGTGTATATATTTATACACATTACTCGCACTTAATGTACCTCTTAAACGATCAAGTCACTGAAGATGTTTTTGATATCGCTTAGGTTTTTAAAGCATTTCTCACGCAGAAAGTAAAATCTTGGGAGGTCGTGTTCATATAACATCTCTTCTTATGCAAGCCTTCTCTGGTAAATGTTATCGTTTGAAAAACGCTGTTTTGGGTACGCATTATTTTGCAGTTGACAGCGTGTACGAGTTCTACAGTTATAGCTTTTCTCTTCAATATTAGCTTTTTTTAAAAAAATATATTTGAGTGATTGCTATAGGCTTTGGGTTATTACTATTTCTAGTTGTAATGTGTTTGATTTGGATGGTGTTATTTTTATTGTTGCTACATGTTTTTTTTTTCTTTCCTGATTGTGCTAATATGCAGAGATTTAAATTTCTGATATTGTTTTGTGTTTATGTTTTTGTAAAACTTACAATGAATATTTCACATACTTCTGAGGAATTCATTTCATAATAAAGACGAACTATGAAGAACATAACAACATGAGTCTATTCTTTGTATGTCTACATTTTCTATTTATCCCTTGTGCACAAATAAAATATTTGACCTGATACGAGCTTTCTTTTCAGTCATTCGGGTTTCGAATCTCTCTTACAAATTACATCCATTTCAAACGTTGTCACAACCGAGGTGGAAGTGGGGATAACCTTCCTCTCCCTAAAAAATGTCTTCATCGTGTGAGTCTCAATTAACCTCTAACAACCAAGTCCAGATCTTGGCCTTCTCATGTGGTTTAGCTAATAAGCCTGGCGAAACTATTTATACTAACTGGGAGAAGAGGCAAAGGCGGTCAACTGGCGCCTTAAAACCAGTCACTTCGGGCAGGTGGAGAGGGGTCATCAACTTTGAATGGTAGCTCACTTAGAAGGCAGCTCTGTTACAAAACCTACGCCGCCTCGCGGGATTACACCATCAGGAGAAAGACTAAAGGATAAACCCCAACAGAAAATCTTGAGACGGGGTCACTAAGGCGGCCTGACTTTATATTATAATTACTGGCAACTCCTGCGGCGCAGTTAGGGTCAAGTTGTATCGATTTTGTCTTTGTCTTCGATCCTCTAGATTCGCAGAAAAGGGAGGATTGTTTCATGAACAACAGCTATCCTCCCATATCACCCTGCTAGGCTATGTAGCCCCACTGCTAGACTATCGTCTCCTGAGATGGGCGGTTGCCAACAACGTCAGTGACAATTAATTTAGTTAATGTAAATTTTGAGAAGAGTTACATTGAGTGCATGCTACACTAGATCTGAAAACATAATCCCCAGAATTTAAAGGATTATAATGTTGAGGCAGTGGGTAACTGGTCAAAGGTTAGACAAATCAGGAGTCGAACTATGACGAATGCCGTCACGTTTTTCGACCCGAGAGAAAAATTAAGGTTATCAAACCAGTCTCAAATCAAAGGCATGCGAATGAGACTCTGCCCATAATGTAAAAATAATCAAACCGAATGTTATCTCAGTGTCCCTGTCCGTGTACGTCTCTCGTTTCAATTAAGTAAATTTACGGCGGAAATAATAAGCATTAAGAAGATAAATATCCTCCTGAGTGAATTCTCTCCTAAATAAAACCTAGAAGAAAATGTGAGCCAGATCATTAAGAAAGACACCAACACGAATATGTATCAGAAAAAAGTATTTAAATTGAGGACAAACTAAATATAAAGAAAACAACCGTCGGCGCATTTAACGTCAAAGTGGTTTACTATTATGTACACATACCACGACCCCGTATGCACGGATAAACACCACACATGCATAAAAACCCCATACGTATAAACATCTCTTATGTATAACATCCACACATATAAACACCCACACCTATAACATCTCACGCGTATAGACATCTTACACATATAAACATCTTACACCTATAAATACCTCACACGTATTTTTTATTTATTTATTTATTTATTTTTTTTTTTACACAGTGATCACCACTTATCAAGGCCCGGAAGCCACTCAGGGATAAGTGTTATTGCAAGTACATTACGTTAGTGGAGGTTTGATGAAGTGTTTACTTAAGGGGGCGGTTCATTAGGAATTTGTGAACATTGGACTTGAAGACATCCAAGTTGTAGTCCGGTGTGAAGCAGGCAGACGGAACAGAGTTCCACAGGCGTGCAGTTGTATAAACAATACAAATGTATTTATAAACACCCGCACGTATATAAATATTTATAAATACATCACGTATAAAAATCTCACACATATCTCCCATATGTGTAAAAATAAACTCACACGTATAAACACCTCGCACGTATGAACAAGCCATACATATAAGCACTCCACACGTATAACATCTCACACGTAAAATCACCCCGCATGTATAAACGATCCATACGTATATACGCCTCTTAAGTATAAAGACCCACACGTATAAATACTCCGCACATATAATGTTTTTTACATGGTGGTCACCCCTTATCAAGGCCAGGAAGCCACTTGAGGGATAAAGGTTATTAGATGTAAAGCAATCAATGGGGTAGTATCTTAGTAATTGTTAGCATTGAAGATTGGATAAAGTGTCTTACTTAAGGGGGCGGTTCATCAGGAATTTATTTACGTTGGACTTGAAGACATCTAGGTTGTAGTCAGACGTGCAGTTCTAAGAAAGAAGCTTTGTTCATGGAATCACCTTTTTGTTTTAGGCACAGATAAAGAGTGGGGGGAATTATTGACAGTGGTTTCAGCTAGACGGGTGTTTTTCGTGAAAGATTGGCGAGGGGGGAACCAGAAATTGGAGCTCAGACGAGCACTTGTTATGGAAATAACTATAAAACCAAGACAGGCTCGCAACGTCTCTTCTGTGGGAGAGAGGTTGCAGGGAAGAGAAAAGGGCATCCCCCACTAAGCCACAAAGTCTATTTTGTATTCTGTCAAGGCAGGATAGGCTGTTTTTAGCAGCTCCTGCCCAGATGTGGCAGCAGTACTCCATCCTTGGAGTTTATTAACGTCTCACATCTATAAACACTCCACACGTATAAATACACCGCAGATATAACATATTAACTCACACGTATAAACATCCATCACGTATGTAAAAAAAAAAGCATCTTTTGTTATCAGAACGTTACGTCTCAACATAAAATCACTCGCTTCATCTAGTTACCCTGAAGAGCTATTATACAGCGAAACAGCTGTTTGTGGATTCTT
Organism: Euprymna scolopes; assembly: GCF_053919585.1. Lineage (NCBI taxonomy): Eukaryota > Metazoa > Mollusca > Cephalopoda > Sepiida > Sepiolidae > Euprymna > Euprymna scolopes. The sequence goes on from NC_136493.1 coordinate 2,960,228, forward strand.
ATACACATATGATTTTATACACATATGATTTTATACACATAGGATTTTACGTGCATGAGAACAAGGGAGAGGTTTGGAAGAGGAAGGAATGGTTCGAATAATTGTAAGATGCTTATGAAACGTAAAAAACGAGAAATATTGAAGAAAAAGAGACGCGAAACTATTCTTAGCGAACATCTAAGTCTACATCAAGCAGATCGTATTATTCATGTTTTTTTTTTTTTTTTTTTAGATGATGTCCCAATTCTTTTAATCTTTCAATGAAGGATTGTTCTTCATTTCCAGTGATTGGAGAAGGGTAATACATAAGAACTGAATAGGATTTAGGATGAATACAAAATGTAATGTCATCGACACACACACACACACACACACACACACACACACACACACACACACACACACACACACACACACACACACACACACATATATATATATATAAGAATCAGAGTACAGATACATTCCAAAATTCAAATATTTATTTTCCATGCAAAACAACTCCTCCAGCATGTTAAAAAACATAAAATCTATATAATAAGAATATCTATATCTATCTATATATAAATCTATATGTTAAAATATATATATATACAATATATATATATACGATATATACTATATATATATATATTTATATATACAAATTATTTATATAAAATCTCTATGTTATGGCAAACAAAGATTCTTTCTTAGAAGTACACGTTTCGTTTTCCTGTTTTGCTAAAAGAATTCTGACTAAACTAATTTAGAAATTAAATTAATTCTCCTAGCGAGAAAGTCCCTTGTACAATTCAACAATAAGCTTTGGACTAGAAAGGACACCCCTGATAATTTTGACATCTTAATGGGCCTTCTGACTCTGCAGAAGTTACCGATTTAGTGGGACTCTTCTTACTGAAAGAACTTAAATACCACTTTAAACATATCCAAGGGGGGCTCTATTGAGACGATGCCCTTTTTACTACAACAGCCAGGCCAAGAGAGTACAACAAAACAATTAAAAAATACATAACTTCTTTAATAACACCGAAACTCATAGCCCTTATCAGAAACCTAATCTTACGCTTTTATAGAATTTCTGCTCTTTCTGCTGATAAAAAACTTTTAATCAAAATGCTACTTTCTTCAATAATGCCTTATGGAACTCAGGATACAAGGAAAAGACTAAATACAACAATTATGCTCCTCCTGCAGGCCGCCTTAAATCTGTAATCACACACAATATGACTCGTAAGAAACCATATATAATCCAAACCAAAATACTAATCGCAATACCTCCAACCCATCCAGTCGCATTAGAGGAAAGAAAAATATTTGGTTTAATCCTCCATTTAGCCTAAATGCCAAAACTAATATACCTAAGGAATTCTTCAACATTGTACAAAACTCTTTCAAATACCCACACAGATATAGTTCTATTTTCAATAAAAATTCAATCAGGATTTCTTATTCTACAATGCCTAATTTAGCACAAAGAATCTTAACATCTAACAACAAAAAATAAATCAGCCCCAAAACCCCTTTCCCAATTAAACCCAAAACTAACTGCAATTGTAATAACAAACATCTTGCCCACTCAATAATGATTGCATCCATGAAGATTGTATATATTCTTGCACTATTACTGAGCTCACACGCAATCCTCCCATAACAGACACTAATATTTCGTCTTCAAGTTATCCTTCTTCCCATCCTCCATCTTATTTAGTTACTAATCCAATACACTACCCGAGCAGCCCCTCCATCTACAATCATACAACTAGCAATAATGATGATAATAATAATATCAATATTAATGAGAATAATAATGTTTCTCCTAACAGCCATCCTAACACTAACAGCACTCATTATCCCCTCCAAAATAATCCTCATACAATCATTGTCCCACCATTTGTTGAACTCTATGAATAAAATTCAAATCATTCAATTAATCAGAAAGACTCCTTTAAGTTCATAGGATCATTCTACTTGTGTATTAACTTTTATATTTTAGGTAAACTTTTTAGTCTTACTTTATATATAAATCTATCGATCAATCAGGCTATATATATATATATATATATATATATATATATATACAGAGAGAGAGAGAGAGAGAGAGAGAGAGAGGGAGAGAGAGAGGGGATATGAACAGCGTTTTAAAGTAATATAAACTCTAAGTAATTATTTCAATTCGGAGACAAAATATAGCAGCATTCCAAAAGATAGACTGACTAAAGTGAAAACCAATTTTATAATGGAGATAAAAAATGAATATCTGCCTTACACACGACTAAAATGCTAGTTTTATTTTTGGTGTTTTTAAATGCTTCTCCCCCCCTATTTTTTCTGATGAGGAGACTATGTTTTAAAGTATAACACTTTTGTCAAATTATTCCCATTACTTATTGCCAATTTCAATAAAATGAACATCGTTTCCGAAACGATCGTACAATCGAGTTGATTTGTTTGTTTTCCTTTTGAAACTGATTTTTAATTCACAATTCTGAATCGTTTTATTCAATATAAATATATACATATATATGTATATATATATATATATATATATATATATATATATATATATATATATAGTAAGTTATAAAATGTATATGACGATTAAGCTACACTGAATATTCCACGTTTCATCCACTCTAGAATTCTTAAGCCTGTAGAATCCTAGAGTGGATGAAACGCGGAATATTCAGTGTAGTTTAATCGTCATATACATTTTATAATTTACTAACTAGCTCTACCTACGTATTGAGCACTTTTGAAGTAAATACTTAAAGTTTACGCATAAATCTTTACTTTCGTATATTAATTTTATGTGAGTAAATTAAGTAGTTATATATATATATATATATATATATATATATATATATATATATATATATATATATATATATATATATATAAATATATAGTACAAAATTTTGTTGAAAATTCAAAGGCTCACGTTTTCATTTTTATAACCTTCGTTTATTTCCTGGGAAATAAGCGAAGGTTATAAAAAAGAAAACGTGAGTCTTTGAATTTTCAACAAAATTTTGCACTATGTATGCTCTGTCTCTATTAATTACCCACATTGAGTTTAACTCAAAATTATTATTTTTTTTTTACACAGTGATCACCACTTATCAAGGCCCGGAGTGGCTTCTGGGCCTTGATAAGTGGTGATCACCATGTAAAAAAAAAAAAAAATTGAGTTGAGCTCAGTTAACGGTGACTGGTTTTAAAATAACAATCTAGACCCGTTAAACGAAAACGGTATACATTGAAAGTAACGACATTTCAAAAACAAACTTTAAATATATATATATATATATATATATATATATATATATATATATATATATATATATATATATATCAAGAGATAGAGAAAGAGGAGAGAGAAAAAGTGAAATATAAGATAGCAAAATAGGAGAGACAAGCAAACAGACAGTTAGGCACAGAGAGGGACGTTATGTACTGTTGCATTTCTTTTGTATTTAAAAGAATGGAGATACACTGATATACAAAAATATAAGAATATATCTTTATTGTTGGTGACATAGAGAGATGTACATATGAATTCGATAAGTTGATTATCCTCGGACTGAAATCGTAAACAAACAATGATATCCTTCTCTGACAACGCTCCAATATCACTGTAGCAACATTCCAATGGTATTTTATCCAGCAATTATCATTTCTCTGAATTGAGCTGACGCCGAATCCACTTTATTACACCTGTGTAACTTTTGACCGAAAATGACCTTTCAGAATAGCATATATTAAACTTATCTCCGTTTTTGATAATTGATCAAGTTTTATGTTTCCTCCAATGACAGTATCTGGTTTTATGCTCATAATCTTTATTAAAATTAACTTTTGATACATTTGATAATTATTTTATGTTGTTTCATGCGTATTGTCACCGGGTATACCTGTTTATCTATACGATTTCTTTGTGCACACTGTTTAGATATTTAACAGTACTAAATATACCAATCTTTTACCTCACACACACACAAAAAAATTAAATTATTCTTTGATTTCTTATAATTTAACAAAAAAATATAACGTAGGTAGGTAGAATTGAAATCGCACACTCCATGTTTTCAGTCTTATACTTTAACAAACTAAGCGATTAGGACATTTGTCTTTTTAAAGTCGTCTTTGAAAATGACACTCATAATTACGTTCTCATTTAATGTGCAAAATTTTAAAAATAGTGGTAGATTTTTTAAAACAGCACATTAGAGTGCCATGATTTCTTTCATTAGGTTCCTAAAAAAATTCTTACAAGTGAAAAACGAGACCATTGTGAATAGACGTGGATTTACGAGCGCATCTCCATCGCCTCTGTGTTGTCCGTCATGTTTCTCGATATTTGTTCGTTTTGTTGGTCTTCAATGATGAGATCCACTAGATATGATGCACACAATTGTTAATAACTGACACCCAACTGCATTTGCACTGCTTTTTCATGGGTTATGTTGAACCTGTCAAGTTAGCAGAATATCCAATGCAGCTTCCTAATATTTATTTATTAATAAGCAAGCCACCCGGCGTTGCCCGGTCGTAAAGTGTGGTATGACTATATCATATTTTAATTCATACAAAAACTGAGACATATGCATGCGAGTATTGTTTTTTCCAAACAGTTCACTTACTGTAAGGAAAAAAATACTCGAGCTGAGATCGAAACCAAAACCTAAAGATATTGATTCAAATACGATAATCATTATACAAGCTTGACGCTATATTAAAAAGCGTTTTCAAATTTTTTTTATAAGATAAAGAAGCTGTCATGTTCCTAGACCGAACATGCACAGTCGTGAAACAATTGACAAACATGTAAAAATTCGACAACCCCACGTAACAATTTGTTAATTTTTACCCCTTAATAGATATTTTCTCGATGAAAACGGGTTAAAAAGTTTTCCACATATCAGAAGAGGCTATATAACAAAATCCGTAGATAAAAAAAATTGTTGAGTATATAGGTTGAGAAGTGTCATCACACACGCACATTCTCACTTTTATAGATATACTAACAGGCCGCCCGGCATTGTTCGGTCGTAAAATACGCATAAATATGATATTTTAATTCGTCCAGATTTCTTATCTATTATTATATTATATTAGACCCAATATATAATAATGATTTAAAAAATAAAAACTAAACAATGACTCATGCGCCACAAACGAAAACCAAAACCTAAACGTTTAGCTTATGATTTACTTTCTGCTTTGATGTTAATGTCTTGCTATGAAGATGTGTTTGCTGCAAGGTTAAAAATTAAAACATGGACCAATAGCTATTACGTTACGCATGCATATTCGTAATGTCGTCGTTTGCCCGTAACCTGGCAAATTCACTTTTTTAATTTTCACACTTTTGCACCGATTTTTCCCCGGCTAAAACCAACATATAAAGTTTCCCAATGGTTAGAATATCCTATATATTAAGTTTATATCTGTAGAAAAAAAGCTGACAGAGGAGTTTGGTAGGCAAAATTTCTTAAAGAAATATATATATATATATATGATGATTGCAACGTCTTGTCAGACGAGTGCCACTCCCTCAGACATTTAAAATCCATGAGCCCAAATGCCTGAGGAAGTATCTATACAAAGATTATGTTACAGAGTCTTAGCTTTGTACGATAGCTAAGTCTCTCTCTCGGTTCAAAATGTTGAGATCCAGCAACAAGCAAGAGCAAGATAGCCAGCAACAAATTAAACTGCAGACCAGCTTAATGCGGGTACTGGTCTCCAGTTTATGGTTTTTAAAATCAGAGATTTGCTTCTCCTAGAAAGGTTGCCTTCACCACGGCTTACGGGAGCCCTCTCCACCCCAATACACACACACACACACACACACACACACACACAAATATACACGGTGCTAGTTGGCCGTTGATCCAGAAAAAGAGTTCATTCGCCCTTTGGAAGGTCTTGTTTTTAATCCTTCAGGGAGACTAGCCACCCTCCTCACCAAACAAGTCTGAACCAGTTTAGTCGCCGGTGACCCGACCATGAGGCAGGTAGTACTGGGTTACATGGTACCAGTAGCATATGACATGACCTGACAATAATATATATATATACATACATACATATGTGTGCATACATAAATATATATGGAAAGAGTTTGTGTTTTCTATAAGCTTTTTATGCAAACATTATGCAAATATAAATCATGTAGAATATCTGCATGAATATAATTACACATAATAGTTAACTAAAGATGATCATGCCATGAGAAGAACCGAAAAAAATCGTAGGGAATTAAAATGAATATGCATATTAGCTAGATCTTCTGTAGATGAATGAAATTCCACGACCCTTATGTAACAAAGTTGTATTTTCCTTTTTAAATAAATAGAAAAAAAGGTTTTCAATATAAATATCGATACACACAAATATACATATATAGCAGTATACATATATTTGTTCAAGTTTCAAATTATCTAAAAGTAATAACCATTGAATTTTATGAAATGGTTGATATTGCTCAATATAAAAAAGCAATATATTATTTTATTCAAATTAGGCAAACAAAATTACCATTAGTCGCGACAATAAATCTACTGGTCATCTCAAAAGAAAACCGAAAAAAAAAAACTAATAGGGAATCAATTAAAATGAATGTTTAAAAGAATATGCAAATTAGATCTTTTGCAAATGAATGTAATTCAACGACCCATATATAACAAAGTTGCATTTTTAAAAAATATATTGAAAAAAGGGGTTTTAATATGAATAGCAATACACAAAATACTCAAATTTATAGGAGATAGATTTGCGGACTGATAAGAATGTTTTTGGCGCAGTGGATAAGCACGTTGAGTCTCTACGGTTTCAGTTGAACATTGTGTGAAGTTAGCGGTTTCAATCCCACTCAAAGCAGACCAGAGGATTAGTTGGCCAAATCGTGGTGAGACAACAACTATGGAAGGCAGTAATTACTGGGGATACAGTTAAGAGACTCAGCATTCATATCTCGTAGGGTTTAATCCCCTGAAGAAGGTTAGAATATAAATTAGCAGAAGCGGGGTGGAACAGCAAGATAAGTATATCAGTCTACAAATAAACAAATAAATTAATAAACAAATTAAAAAATAAACAAATAAATAAATAAACAAACAAATAAACAAATTAATAGATAAAAAATTAAATAAATAAATAAATAAATAAAAAATAAATAAACAAATACACAAATAAATAAATAAATAAACTAACAAATAAATAAACAAATAAACAAACAAAAAAATAAACAAATAAATAAACAAATAAAAAAAATAAATAAATAAACAAATAAATAAACAAATAAATAAATAGACAAACAAATAAACAAATAAACAAACAAATAAATGAATAAACAAATAAACAAATAAATAAACAAATAAAAAAATAAACAAATAAATAAATAAATAAAATAAATAAACAAGCAAATAAATAAACAAATAAATAAATAAACAAATAAATAAATAAATAAACAAATAAATAAATAAACAAATAAATAAATAAATAAACAAATAAATAAATAAACAAATAAATAAACAAATAAACAAACAAACAAACAAATAAATAAACAAATAAACAAATAAATAAATAAACAAATAAATAAATAAACAAACAAATGAATAAATAAACAAATAAATAAACAAATAAATAAATAAACAAACAAATGAATAAATAAACAAATAAATAAACAAATAAATAAATAAACAAACAAATGAATAAATAAACAAATAAATAAATAAACAAATAAATAAATAAATAAACAAATAAATAAGCAAACAAATAAACAAACAAATAAATAAATAAACAAATAAATAAATAAACAAATAAATAAATAAACAAACAAATGAATAGCACAAACAAATAAACAAACAAATAAATAAATAAATAAACAAACAAACAAATAAATAAACAAACAAACAAATAAACAAATAAATAAACAAATAAATAAATTACTCATCTTAAAGGATTCCAATCAAATAATATATACTTGCTGATATGAATGCATTGATTTCGAAAATAGACATTTAATTAATTAATTAATCGATTAATATTTGTCTCCCCATTAATCAATCGTACAATGAAACATTATTAGACGACACTTTTAATATTTCCAATGTTTTTTTCTATGTTTTATTTTTAAATTATACTAACTTCGTGTCATAGTGTAAATGTAAAAATTGTTTGAATTGATCTGATAGTTACATTTAAAAACAAGTCACACCAAATAAAATTTCATCTTAATACAACGAAATTAAAAGAATTATAGCAATATTCTATATCCTTTTTGTGATTATCTATTTTTTATGCATTTCCCACCCTTTTAAATATTTTAAAAACATTTATACGGATTATCTCCCTTATTATCCCTTCTTCATGTCTCCTCTTTTCTCTCTTTGATTTTCGTTCGCATCCTTCTCTCTCTTTTTCTATCTATTATCTCTTAGTGGAACGATAAAATTGTCTCCCGAGACAAGACAACATGATTCCATTTGATGAAAACAGCTTTTTTTGTAGACCATCTACTGGTTGACCCGTTGTGTATACATCCCAAAAATGGTAGGAGCCTTCTATCATGTCTGGAAGTGAGACAACGTTTAACAAGCGAGATCGGAGATGCGCCGCTGTACAACTCATGCTCTTTACCGATCCAAGTCATGACAACAGAACCCTATCCAACTCTCTTAAAATGCAAATACAGATAACAGAGACGTGCCAAGGATGATGAAAACAAAGTTTCCGGCCACTGTTATGGTCTTTGGTGTGGTTTCAAGTGACAGCCACATCATACCATCTCCCGTCTTCGAAGTCGACTTGAAAGTCAACACCAAAATGTATCTGGATGTGCTGAAGAGTATGGCGATTCCCTGGTGCAATCAGGTGGTCGCTGGCAGATCCTGGGTATTGCAGCAGAACTCGGCTCCGGCCCACAGGTCCAAAGAGACCCAGGCTTTGCTTTAGAAAGAGAGTTACGATTTTGTAGCCTTCTCTCACCTCCTCTCCGACCTGAACCTGCTGGACTACTTCGTTTGGTAATACGTCGAGAACATCACCAACATGACCTCCCACAACAGCAAAGCCAGCCTGACCAGCATCAGCCGCCCAGTATAAGCCAAGCTCCCGCCGGCGCTTGTGGAAAAAACATGCGCCCTGTTCCGGACCAGCATCAAGGCGATGACTGAGGCTGAAAGCGGCTACATTGAATAGATGTCAGCTCTATTACATAATCAAGTTACCTGAATTAAATTTTTCAGTAAAAAAAATTAAAATAAGCTGTAGTGTTGTTTTCTTTAGGGCGACAATTTTATCGTTCCACCCCGTATATCTATCTATCTATCTATCTATCTATCTGTCTGTTTCCTTTTTTCTTCTTCTCTCTTTCCTGTCTGTATCTCTCTCTTTTTCACCACCATCCTCTCTCTGACTTTCCTTCTCTCTCTTTCCATGCCCGTTTCCATACATTAATCAATACTGTACAACATACACACATACTTGAATGCTTTAAAACGAACATCCATTTTCGTACAAGTGTACCAAAGAAGCACTTAAAACCCTCATACAGCCATTAATCTAAAATGATTTAGATAGTCACTTCCTCGTTTTTCTCATGTAAATCCAATGTTGTCCGTTTAGATAACCACGGATGGAAAAAAAATTTGAATAAATAAAAATATCGTTACAAGGAAAAAGATAATTTTATTTATAAAAGTAAAAAAGAGGCTGTTAATTATATTAAGTATTAAGTGGAGAAAAGGGATTTTGAAAGAATAAGTAAAGTTTTGAAGAATTTGTTTATTCGGTTGAATTTATCGTTTGCAAGGATGTAATCAATTGTTATGTTCGTAAACGTTAAGTGTTGCACATCTTGGCTTCGCTTAGATTCAGGTTGTTTTCTTCATTTATTTTACCGATGATGTTGTTTAATGGGGTGAGTGCTGTAGAAACTGTGGTACTTTCGTACCATGTGATTGAACCATCCTGTATAATTATTTTAATTGTTATCTATTGATACACATTTTTGTTTAGTCTCTATCTCTCTCGGGAGGCTGCACAATCAAATCTATCGTTTACCAGGCCAAAGTCATTCCTGAAAATAACCCAGGTAAAGAAGAAATCTACATTGGAATGACTCAGGGTACCTTCAAGCAGAGGCTGTATGCACATAACTCCACTTTCAAATATCCCCAAAAGAAATTTGACACATCTTTAGCCACCAAGATTTGGTCGCTTAAAGAATCTAATACTCCATATAAAATAAAATGGTCGATCATGGATATTAAAAAATCTTACGACCCAACCCCCAAGACCTGCTCACTTTGCACTACTGAAAAATTTAGGATCCTTCAGGCTACCAATAACCCATCCATAGCCTGTATGAATATTAAAAACGAAATCTTCAGACAATGTCCCCACAAAAGAAAATTCCTCCTCGCCAAATGGCCTAACAACAGCATAACTTAACCGATTCACACCCCATTTACACAAAGACTCCTAATTCACACATAGACACCTAAATACCACATTCACCTCTCACTCTAAACCTCAAACCATCTCTCTTCTAATCGTACCTCAACATTCCTCGCCACCTTACCTCCTTACTATCACACACCCCATTTACACAAAGACACCCTATTCACGCATAGACACCTAAATTCCACATTCACCTCTCATTCTAAACTCCAAACCAACTCTCTTCTATTCATATCTCAACCTTTCTCACCACCTAATATCCTTAACTTTACCATAACCCCCCCAATAATAAGGATAATCTTTATAGAGAAACTATTCCCTTCCCCCCCACAACCTTCGCATCTGATAGTTGTTAAGTCTTTTAATATTGATTAATTTCCTTTAATTATTTTAATTATCTTAAATTTCTCCATTCACTATTATTCTCTCATAATTAAAATATTAATATTTTTTTAAAAAATTAAAAATTCTTTTAAAGTTCTTATTTTTTATTTATTTATTAAATTTACCTTATTTATCTTTATCCTTATTTTATTTAATTAATTTAAATAATTTTAAATTTTTAAAAATCATATTAATATATTCATGCCTTTCTCATTATTTATTATGGTTAATTGTCCTACTTTTATTTATTGATATGGCTTTAACAGGACTTTTATATTTTTTATAGAGTTTTCCATAGCACCCCCTTCCCCGCTATGCATGCGCACACACACACACACACACACACACACACACACACACACACACACACACACACACACACACACACACACACACACGCACGCACTCACGCACGCACGCACGCACGCACGCACAAACACACACACACACACACACACACTTTCTTCCTTTCTTTCTTCTATAATCATAATCTATTAGCGTCGTTTTTAAAACGATATTTTTTAAATATGAAATTCTGAGTCTTAAACGCTCCTCTAACGTTTCTTCTATATTCGTTCATTTTACATTAGTTCCAGATTTTTCTTTGTCGCCGAAGAGATTATACCGATTTTCCACAGTATATTATTACTGTTTTCGGTGTATCGAAACCAATGGTACGACCTTGAAATATGTATATATAGTGTCATAATAAATATTGTATATATATATATATATATATATATATATATATATATATATATATATATATATATATATATATATACTGTGGTACCTTCGTACCATGTGCTTGAACCATCCTGTATAATTATTTTGTTAGCTATTGATATACATTTTTGTTTAGTCTCTATCTCTCTTTATATATATATATATATATATATATATATATATATATATATATATATATATATATATAACTACTTCATTTACTCACACAAATTTAATATACGAAAGTATAGATTTATGCGTAAACTTTAAGTATTTACTTCAAAAGTGCTCAATACGTAGGTAGAGCTAGTTAGTAATTTATAAAATATATATGGCGATTAAGCTACACTGAATATTCTGCGTTTCATCCACTGTAGGATTCGTCAGGCTTATGTGCGAATTTTGTGATTGCTTCTTGTTTTTATATATGTTGAGGATTTCTAGTTAGCCAATCAGCTTTCTAGTATCCACCGCGCCCCTTCCTATCAGCCAATGGGCATGCATTTTATCGAACAAAGGATCTGTTTTAGAACTAGGTTAGTGGTTTAAGGTGGATCTTTCCCTCCAGTACACATAGGTATATTCATATAAAAAAGCAAAAAAAAAAAGGATTGGCTAACTAGAAATCTTCTACATATATAAAAACAAGAAGCAACCACAAAATTCGCGCATAAGCCCGACGAATCCTACAGTGGATGAAACGCAGAATATTCAGTGTAGCTTAATCGCCATATATATTTTATAAATTACTATATATATATATATATATATATATATATATATATATATATATATGATTAGTTTTTTTGGAAAAAAATTCCAGCAGAGTGCTCAATTAAAAGGAAAATCCAAATTTTAAGAGCGTACTTATATTTTTATTTTTATAAATTTTGGAGGGTAATTGTAAAGCTGAATCCCTTGTCTATGAGGCCACAGTAACGGAACAATCCACAAATATACCGGAAATATATATAGGTATGACAAAAGGCCAATTTAAACAAAGATATTATGCACATATGAGCTCCTTTAGAGCTAAAACAAGGATGAATACAGCATTAGCTACCCGCGTGTGGGAGCTTAAAGAAAAAAATACACCCTTTTCCATAAAATGGAGAAAAATAGAGCATAGACCAGCATACGCCCCGGAATTAAGTCAATGCTCACTCTGTAACGCAGAGAAATACTACATCCTCCGGTCCATTCATGACCCAAAAATAAAATGTTTAAATGTGAGGAGTGAAGCTTTGAAAAGTTGCATACATAGAAGGAAGGGTCTCCTAATAAATTGGATCAATGAAAAGAACAACACTTAGATGTTGTTTTTATATATATATATATATATATATATAAGGAAAAAAATTGTAAATACATAAATAATTAGTCGGTAAACTTGGATTTTAATCGCAATTATATTATAGATTTTTAATTAATGTCATATATATATATATATATTATATTTTATAAATGTAATTTATAATCTATTTCGAATTTAAAACTATAGAAAAATATAATAATGTTAATGAACTAGGGAAATCACTTAGGATAGATAAATACTCACTTCCCCAAACCTTGAAAGATTTGGGTTTTTAAAAAATAATTTTTAAACGTATTTCGAAATTTTTAAACGTGATTCGATATAATTAAAAATATATTTTTTAAAACTTTAAACGTATTTTTGGAAATTTTTAAATGTTCGATATAATTAAACTTTTTAATTTTTAAGTTTTTAACCGATACCAATACAGAATTTAAAGTTTTTATACATAAGGAAAGAGATTTTAAAATTAAATAGGGTTCAAATTAAAATCGATTCATATAAAAAAAACATTTTTTCGAGATTAGATCTTAAATTTAAATAATTCAAAGTTGAAAATTAGGTATTACATTACCCGATATATATATATATATATATATATATATATATATATATATAGATAGATATAGATAGATAGATAAAAAAAAAAAAAAAAAAAAAAAAAGGGGGGGGGATTAAACAAAACGAGATTTGAACGTGGATTCGCGAGGTATATATACTTCACACTTCCGGTTATAAGATAGACGAATATTGGCTGAAGAGAGCTCGATAAGGATACCTTAAACGGGCCTTATTATCGGGCTTGAAACCGACGGTACCAATGACCTGTCTCAACTAACAACTTTCTGTACACAAAATATATATATATATATATATATATATATATATATATATATATATATATATATATATACTGTGGTACCTTCGTACCATGTGATTGAACCATCCTTTATAATTATTTTAATTGTTAGTTATTGATATACATTTTTGTTTAGTCTCTATCTCTCTTTATATATATATATATATATATATATATATATATATATATATATATATATATATATATATATATATATAGTCTTGGGAGTTTTTAACCTTTAAAACTATTAAAAAAATTTTTTTTATCATTCGTCAGAAAACCATTTAGTCAGTAAGTCATTCAACCATCTGCAATCACTGCACCAACTTGCTCTCTCGAATTCACTATAGTACAAGGAATAATTTATTTTTAAGGGATCATCAGTTGTTTACCATGAAATACTGTTTCGGGGATTTAAAAACAAAACAGTATATTACATCATGGCTCCCCAGCATTGTTGATAAAACACCACCTCCCTTAATCTTAGGAAAAAAACATGTTACAAATATTAGATCTACTTTCCTATTCTTGATTACTTTATAAAAATGAATTTCTTACGTTATCTGTTTCCAAATTCAAAATGGATATATTTTTCAATATACCAGTCTTGTATTTATAAGATTAGGATTAATCCATTTAACTACTTATCACCCCTACTATGATTAGTATTTTGTATATATTTCATTCTTATTTTTTGAAAATTAAATATATATATAAAAGTTAAAATATTTTTTAATTATTTTATTTTATATTAATACTTTTTATACATTACTGATAAAGTTTTGGATTTCCTTTATTAATATATTCTGGTTAATTTTACACGATTCAAAAGCATCAGAATAACGAATAAATACTTTATTTAACTTTTTAAATATTTTAGTTTTATCCCCAAATTGTTTTATCATCCTTATTACTAAACTAGAAACTGATGGTATAAAATCTGTTAATTTTAAAGTAACGCGAGCTATTCTCAAAAACTCTGACATAATGGTTCCATAAAACATAAAAACAGGGAAGGTACTATCTTTATGTGTCATACGTACTATTTGAAAGGGGAAAGAGTTTCTTTTAGCAAATATTTTATAAAGAAAAATCCCATCCTCAATTTTTATATCTAAATCCAGATATGTAGCTTGTTGTCCTCTGTGTTCACAATTCAGTTCTAATTCCCTTGGATGTATAAGATGCTTATTTTTTTCGAATTCATCGTTATCGTTTATACATATAAGGTCATCTATAAATCTCCTACACCCATGAAAATTATATGTTTTAGATATATCATTTTTTATTTGTGATGACATATATATATATATATATATATATATATATATATATATATATATATATATATATATATATATATATATACTCGAGTATATCTAAACACAGATTTTCCCAAAATGGTGCCGGATTCAATCCCATTGGGTTACCTCTCGTTTAGAGTAATATTTTATATCCTATTTTAAAATAACATTCTTTGATAAGATGACTTATAAGTATTTTAAAATACCTCTAGAAACACCCGTTTTGCTATTTTTATTTTTTCACCAGAAATCCTTAGAGTTTGAAAAGTCTATATATTTACCTTTGCCACTTTCAAAAGCTAAATCCACAGTATCATTTAATTCTTTTATAAGTTTTTCGTGAGGAATTTTAGTATATAGCGTACTAAAATCATAAGTAGCTATAGATTATACTTTTCTTCTGGAATTTATTTTATCTAATTATTCTTTAACTGGTTGTGAATTATTTACTTCATGAAATAGATTAATAATACTATAGAATTTTCTTTTCTAGTAGAAATTATTTATTTGATTTATAATTAATTTAAATATTTTAGATATAGCTTTACTTAAAGGTTTCATCATGCACGTTTTTTAACCTACAATAAACCTAGCGCTAACTGGACTTTTGTGCATTTTAGGTATCCAATACATACATGAAAGTTTTTTTTTTATTTCGTCTAACTTTAATCCTACTTTTTCACTAATAATACTATTATTCAGAATAATTCTATCTAAATTAATATTACTTACTTTATATCTGAAACGTTATCTGTAATTCCTACTTCTAACAATAAATGTTGTATATAATATTTTTTACATATAAAAGCTATATTGTTCGCCGCTTTATCAATAGAAACTATTACAAACTTATCTTGAATATTTTAAGTTCCTCCAGTATTTCTGAATTTTTTAGAAGAGGATTAGTTTTTTTAGGGTGTTTAAATTTTTTTATACGTTTAACCCTTTGAATTTTTTTATACGTTAAACCTTTTGAATTTATATATATATATATATATATATATATATATTAAGTTATAAAATATACATGTCAATTAAGCTACACAATATATATATATATTTAGTTATAAAATATACATGTCAATTAAGCTACACAATATATATATATATATATATATATATATATATATATATATATATAAAATGAAAATTACAATTGAACTTACCAAAATGATCCAAGATGGTAAAATTAAAGTAAATTATAAATATTAAAGAATTACTATTTGTAAAATTATATCAGCCAGATATAAAAGCTCGATAAAACCGAATAGGAAATAGAACTTATAATATGAGAAAACAGTTAATAAAATATGTTAAAAAACACTTTGAAATGAGTTAAAAAAATATTTAATCTGAAAAGGAAACACTAGATAAATGGATAGTCCTTAATCCGCGGAGTTTCGAAGAAATACTCTCCTTCTCATCAGAGATCTTACTTGAAAACAAAATAAGTTAAGCAGAGGGAATATATTCCCTCTGCTTAACTTAATTTGTTTTCAAGTAAGATCTTTGACTTATTTGTTGTTTCATCAAATACTTCTGCATGCAAAATCCGATCCTGCATTTTGCTAATTCCTACCCTCTGATGAGAAGGAGAGTATTTCTTCGAAACTCCGCGGATTAAGGACTATCCATTTATCTAGTGTTTCTTTTTCAGATTAAATATGTTTTGAACTTATTTCAAAGTGTTTTTTAAACATATTTCATTAACTGTTTGCTCATATATATATATATATATATATATATATATATATATATATTGCTGTTATAACTGAATAAATTTTGAGATAAACGTATGGCTTTCTAATTTATGGATTTATTTTTCCTCTGCCAGGGAGTATTGAGTTTGTGAGATTAATTTCTCACATAACATGTTGCTTGTTCCCTTCCATAATTGTTGAAAACTAGAGTTGAAATAGCATGAGAATTGCTATTTGAGTTTTTCGGTGGGGCCCTGTTGCCACACGTTCTCCATGATGATATTGAAAGTATATTTTCGGTCGGCTAATAATATTTATTATTAAATTAAGCTTTTTTATATTCCATGTTAAAATACTTTAAAACTACGTAATTATGCAGAACAAGGACTGTGCTATCATCAAGATTTTTCCAGAAATTATATATATATATATATATATATATATATATATATATATGTGTGTGTGTGTGTGTGTGTGTGTGTGTGTGTGTGTGTGTGTGTGTGTGTGTGACAAAAGTCTATATTCCAAATTTCAAGATGTTGTCCATCTTATCGTTTATTTTTTAATCATGTTGAAATGTTCAATTCTTGACAGCACCTGTTTCATAGCGAAAACTCATTCATGTAATTGTTATATCATTTTTTAATTTATTCCGCCCTAAACTTATCAGAAGAAAAGGAACTCACTAACTTTAAAAGAAAATAAAGGAGCATGATTACAAAATCGAAAGACAAGTTGCAATTGTGTTTTCTTTTAGTTACGCCAATTTGGAATTTATATATATATATATCTATAATGACTTATAAAACATACATGTCAATTAAGCTACACAAAAATTGTTCACGTTTAATACTTGACGACGAAACACAGAAAAATCCATGAAGAGTGATGTTTCATTGCGAGCGGGATGAGAATTTGTATTTTGTATCTGCTGTCTCATTATTATTATTAATAATAATATTATTAAAATAATAATTAATATTATTATTAAAATCAATATTATTATTAAAATGTGTGTCATATTACGTGTGTATCTATGCATGTAATCGTTACCTCTAGTGTTTATATATATATATATATATATATATATATATATATATATATATATATATATGGGAGAAAGGTGGCTTTGTGACGATTTTTTTTCCAAAGTAGTCACCACTTATCAAGGCCCGGAGGTCACTCGAGGATAAGGGTTAATAAGAATACAGTAGTCAATGGGATTCTAGCGTAGTAATCATAAGTACCATAGATTGAAGCTCAGACGAGCACTTGTCATGAAAATAACGATAAAGCAGAGACAGGCTCGCAAGGTCTCTTTTGTGGAGAATAAGTTGCGGGGATAGAGAAAAGGGCACCCCCACTAAGCTACAAAGTCTATTTTGAACTCTGTCAAGGAAGAATAAGCTGCTTCTAGTAGGTCCTGCCCAGATGCGGCAACAGTACTCCATCATTGGCCATACCTGGCTTTAATATAGGTAGAGAATTTCATCAGGAGCGGTAGAAGGGTCCTACCATTTTTCCAGCAGCATTTGCAACGGATTTGATGTACGTGTTCCATTTCAGAACAGAATTAAAGGTCAAGCCCAGAAGCTTGTAAAAACATGGAGCCTCCCTCAAGACGATATTTGATGCCAGATGAGGATCAGAGCGCTGATGATGTAAACACAAGAGCTTGGTTTTAGATACATTAAAAGTAACCAGCTACCGCTTTCCCCATTGTACTAAGTGCTCAAGATCAAAGGAGAGAGAACTTTGTCATTTACGGCCTTTGATCTGTTGCCATAGATGTAGTATAATCGATTTACAAACATTACTCCATTGCCACTATACGAAGGTATTTTCCTAAACGTAAAAACACACTTGTAAGAGGTGATTAATAAGTTTTAATTTTACTGGTAGTTTAAAATCAATTAATAATTATTATTCGATCATGACTACCAGCAATAGAAGAAATTGTTTTAAATAAAATAAAAAGCGACCACTTAAAGGAATCGTTTTTTTTTTTGCATCAGAAAATATGCACAGATTTGTCGGATTCCAATACCCCTAAATGTTCCAATTTTTCCGATTCCCGATTCTCACTTATATTAATCCCACCAGTACTCAAAGCAATACACTAAGATCTATTAATAAATTCAACTTAAGGACTCCATTCAAAACTGATAGTTTGGAAGTATTAAAAAAGAATGTAGATCGTTCTATTTTCTGATGGTCGTCTCAAACATTTCTTTGGCGATCTGTAGATATGAAAAGAGGCGGGAATAATTGACAAGACAATGATCAGGTTGATAACGGTTGCGTGAAATTGTTGCGTGTTGCTCGTAATTGAACGGGGCGTCCTAAATTTAGTGAGTAAAAACGCACGAAAATTGCCAGAAAAAAAAGAACAATAATGAATATAAATACGTTTTGAAGGGTATTATTAAGTTTTCTTTTCTTCAATTCCATTCTGAGAGTCGGTAAAACTTTTAATTGATTTTATTTGATTACTGAAAATGGTAAAGAAATTACAATGATTCCCTGCAGTCTCTTTGGCCTTAAAAACGATTTAGCACATTACAATTATAAAAATACAATAAACGCTCTGATTGTTTAGAGGCTGATGTGTGTGTGTGTGTGTGTGTGTGCGTGTGTGTATGTGTGTGTGTGTGTATACATATGATTTTGATAAAATACGTTTTTTCAAGTATATTTTATTCTTTGTGTATAACAATCCGTTTTGTTTAGAAATGTATGTTAAATATACCAACAGAGCATATATACATACATGATTTCTTTTTTTTTTCAGAAACAAAAGATACTACTTTTTAACAATGTTTGTTGAATTAAGGAGAAAATTCCTCATAGATCAGCATGAGAAGGGTCTGCATCCACAACAAATATGATAAAAAAGACGATTGATTGTTGCCCTGAAACTTTACTCTTCTTGCAGCATTATAGTCTCAAAGCAAAGAATTTATAATTTTTTCTGAAACTCATATGCACTGAAAGAGACGATATTGACATAATTATAACCGTTTCTTTCTGTTTAACGAAACGGATCTGTAAAAAAAATGTACTGAAATATATACATATATATATCGACAGAGAGGAGGTCTATGTAAGAGAATGGAGACCGACTCTCAAATCCTCAAGTGATTTTGATAGTAAGCCTGGTGCAAAATTCTAAAACACTCCATTTTATCCAGATTGGCACACGCTGGATTTTCATGGAAGTCTTGACCAATGGCAGATTACAAAGTGGAAGAAAGGAGGTAAAAGCGACAAGGCTTGCCCAATCTTATTTTTGCTGACATATGTTGATTGATTCGAGTAGACAAATTTAAGGAGGTTCTACCCACATAGTCAGCAGCGCACTGGTAATTAAATTCATAAACTACATTTTTGTGATGTAAGGTAAACCTTCCTTAACAAGTAGGGGACTTTACACAAAATACCAAACGTAGAGCAACGGACGGGAAGCCATTTGACACAGATTAAATGATTCGTCTACCCAAACACTGACTGGTCTTCCCAATCCAAGGGACTTTAAGTAGACAGGAAACCTGGAAGGACCAAAGACCACATGAGAATTGCATTTTTTATAACTATTTTTTAAATAATATAATCAATTAACTTCTCCGGATAACCGTTTTGAATGAAACAATCCTTGGTGGTCTTCAATTCGCGTTCTAGTTTACCAGAAGAACAAATTCTCAGCGCTTATATACACTAACGTCTGACTAAGTCCAATCTTCCTGGAACGCCAGTTCATATATAGGTCGGTAAATGTCGACTGAGTATTTTTTTTTCGATTTTGTTGGATAACTTTGTAATTCGCTGAGCGTATTTTTTATTATTAGTTGGCAGGGTGTATATTATAGCGCCCAGTGGTTGTGGTTCGGTCATATTCTTCTCAAGCGCTTTCAATCGGCACGTCCGATCGTCGTCAGGAGCGGTTATTGTTGTTGTTGTTGTTGTTATTGTTGTTGTTGTCATTTTCTTGTCCAGAATTGGTGTCTTTATAGTTAGTTCTATTTTTATTGGATTTAAAGGTAGATGCACCGATTGAAAGCGATTGAGAAGGATATGGCCGAACAACAACTATTGGGCGCCAGAATATACAACATGCCAGCCCAAATAAAAAAATAGCTCGGCGAATTGAAAAGTTATCTCAAACAAGATCTAGTGTTACTTTAATATAGGAGCTACTATTACTGTATAGGGACAGTAGATATTTTCAGGGTAACTATGTAGTGAGTTGAGCAGCAAGATGTCTGTTAACATTACACGTGAGCTTCTGCGTGTCAATACAGTCAAAGAAGCAGGAACACAGAAAAATTAATAAGTCAAGCAATCCTTGGAAATAGACTATGATCGTCGAAGGCTTTTTTACATCTGTAATACACCTTACTAAAGTATGATTGTCACAGCTGGTTAATTAAGAAAAATGCAATCTAAACGTGGGGACACTTTAGAAGAACAATATGCAATAAAATTCTGTGTTAATTTGAAAAATGCCACAGAAACATATGTAATGCCTCAGACTGCTTTTGGAACACCTTGCATGAATCGAGTATCAGTTTTGGAATGACATAAGAGATTCAAGGAAGGTAGGTAGTCTGTGAGGGGTTATGAAAGGTGTGAAAGTATGAACATCAGAATTGATTAGTCAAATAAATAATTTCAGTGGTAAGGACCGTCGTGTGTCTATAGAGACAATAAGTGCACAGTTTGATATCGGTGTGGGAACTTTAAACATAATTATTTGCGAGGAAATGAAAATGCGGAAGATTTGCACGAATGCACTAGTCCACAAGTTCACCCTTGTCACAGACTATTTAACCAAAATAAGCATTTCCTCGTTCGCTCTATTGCCCAGACAGTGCTCTCTGAGACTTTTGGTTAATACCTAAGCTCAAGGAAAACCTTAGAGCCTGTTGTCATAAGACAATAGAGGAGATTAAAGAAGCTGTGACGAGGGTCATTGACACGCTCACACATGCCTTTTGGGAGTTTTTGGAACGGAACAACAAGTGCATTGATTGGTGGAGATTATTCGAAAGGCATTAGAGTTTAATGTGTGTCACTCTGTTGGATGAAATGGCTGTTACTGACCAGGCTTGGTACTCTTCACAAATCACCGCCATGAGTCCGGTTCTGCACCAGTCTAAGCAACTCAGCATGCTAATGTCCACCATCTTTATAACGTTGTCTGACATTCTTTATTTGGACTTCCATGTCCTTTTTTGCCAGGAGTTGTACCAAAGAGCATATCTTTTGTTAGGCTGTCTGTTCTGGCTACATGTCCTTAAAATAGCAATTTCATGTCATTGTTGTTGTCCAGTAGTCCTCGGCATGGCCAAATCTTGTCCAGAACCCGTTCGTTTGTACGTTTGTCCACCCAACTTACACGAAGAAGTCTACGGTAGCACCACAATTCAAAAGCAGCATTTTTCCTCTTGTCAACTTTCTTCAAGACTCAACATTCTGCTCTGTATGTTGTTATTGAGAATACCAAAGCCTGAAGGAGTCGTTTCATTGTGCGTTGTGAAATGGATCTTTCTTTCTTGATATTGGTTAGCGCAGTCATAGCTGTCTTTATCATTACAATACGCCATCTTACTTCTTTGGTGTCATCTACTTTGTCCACAACTAGGTTTTCATTCCCTGTTGTCGTTGGCAACTTTTACCTTGTTGGTTAAGAACTACATCGGCAGCCTATCTTATGTTGTTGATTTTATTCCACCAATTTTGATTCCTGCTCGGTCATGTTCGAGTTCTTCTCGCATTATTTGTTCGGCATATTAAAAGGGTAGGATAACAGTATGCATTCTTGCCTAACACTCTGACCAATTTTCAAAAAAGTCTGTCATTCCGTGAGTTGTTCTCATTGTTGCTTTCTGGGAGATATATAGGATATAGGTTTCTAATGATATCAATTATGTATATGGTGTATCCCATATCTGCCATCACATTCCAGATAACTTCTTGTACCACTGTGTGAAAGGCTTTTCTATAATCGATGAATCAGAGATGAACATCTGTTCCTACCTTCCCTGTTCTTCTCAAGTATTATTTTCAGATTAAGTATTTGGGGTCTTGTTCCTTTCTCTCGTCTGAAACCAGTCTTTTCCTTTACTATTTCGGCACTTAACTTGTTTCGCATCCGATTTGCAATGATTTTTTAATATGATTTTACTATTGTGACTAATCACTGCGATAATTCGATTGTAGTCCATCAATAAAAATGGCCATGCGAAAAAAAGTCTAGGAACTTATTTAAGGCACATCGTAATATATGGTTTCGAGAATTTATAAACATTTACAGGTTTTAAATTAAATATAATAAAGTAATGTATACGGCATAATCGCGTTGACACACCGGTTCTTGTTAGATCACCGAAGTTAAGCAACGTTGAGCCTGCTTAGTATCAGATGGGTGACCATTTCGGAATTCTAGGCGCTGTATGTGCTCTCCGCTTATCCCGGCATTTGTTTCCAGTCGTCCTGTACTTCACTTGCCACTAGTATTTAACAATATCGTACCAGGAGAGGTGTGGTTGGTGATTGCGCACCTCTTGCCACAAAAATTTTACGCGCAAGCCACCCTTCGTGGGTATCCTAGACTGAAGGAGCCTGCTTTTTTTAATAATAAAGTAATGCATTTAACCAATTGAATAATGTAAAAATAGATTAAACCGTATAATGTGTATAATGCTGGTCACGTGAATTGAACATCAAAAACTAATCTTTAATTGCGACTATCTCGACAAAACTAAAGTGGAATTTATCAAGCCATAAATATAACGACAGGAATAAAAACTTTAAATTCAGACATATTGTTATGATATCTCCTAAGTGATCTCTTTCGTGTCTGAAGTTTTAAATAAAGTGCACGTGGCGTGCTTTAATTGACACAGTCGCTATCAATAAAACCTTCTAGTTCATTCCTAGAGTATATGATATACCGAATTCCAGAAGCAACGGATATCTAATATTGGCTGGGGATTTATTTAAAGAGTTTATTTAATCGATTTCTACGACTATTTTTATACTCTATTTAGATTTTTTTAATTATTTATTTTGATATTTCATATAAGATTCATTATTTCTTTTGATATTTCATATAAGATTCATTATTTATTTTGATATTTCATATAAGATTCATTATTTCTTTTTGACGTTTTGAGATGAGGATTGGTTATTCGTATTATTAGGATCAATCTCATATGAGTGTAATTTTCACAACGTTGCGATCGATATAACCTCCGACCTTGTTCAGGTGTATCTTGTCGAACTCGAGAATATTTCTGTCGAACTCGGGAATTTGAACTTTATTAATTTCACAGGGGTAGCATGCTCTTGTTCCATCATCCACGACTGGATAAGTGATTCGCAATTGTATTTTTTGGTCGCCCACACTGAGGATTGAACTTTCACCCTTCAGGAAAATATCACTTTTTCAATTGATTTTTCCAAGTCCACTAATCAAGGTGTCACGGGTACTTGCGAACAATTCTAGTAAGAATTTTAGGAACCTTAAACCTATTTTAATTTCTAGTTGTAAATATCACCATTTATTTCTAATTATTATTACGATATATGAACCTATTAATGTTTTTTTTTTATTTATTACTTGTAAATATTATCTATTGTTTATAATTAATGCTTCCCGTTTCGTATTGAATTCTATACTAGGTCTACGTAGTAATTGGCCATTTGCCAGCATATGTGTTGCTTCTTTCAATCGCCTTACACCCCCCGTTCTTCTCTGTGTATGATTTTTATTTCATCCCATAATGGTAGATGGTTTTCCTTTTCCTTCTAGATATGCTCAGCTATACCTGACTTTTCAATCTCTCCACGTACTACGGCTTTTCGATGTTCTTCTAAACGTGGTTTTAGTGGACGACACGTTTCACCTATGTATAGTTTTCCACATTTACATGGGATTTCATATGTACAGTCATGATTTTTTCTGTGAGGGTTTCATTCTCAAAAGCTGTTTCCGGAGAGTTGAATCACTCCTAAATACTGTCTTGATGTCATATGGATTACATATTCATTGAAGGTTTTCAGACAAGCCCTTCATATATGGTATACAAACTGTGGTGAGTTTCTGAGTGGTGTCCTTTTGTGTCCTTTTTAAATATGGACCAGGTCTTATGTACAACATTAACAACAAAAACAAAAACTGGAATTTTATTAAGATTTTAATCATTCCAGTAATTATAGTAGCAACTGGACTCATTAAAAAAAAACAACGACAAAAACAAAACTACCTGGAAAATGTACCACGTAAATAAATTGCAAGCGAGATTAAAACAATTGAATTTAAAGTGTCAGTCAAAATCTAAAAAAGACATCTCGGATGGAGTATCTTAGTAAGCGGGTAAATATTTGACATCCGGGAGGATGCTCTATTCCCATCTTGAACAAAAGGACAAGAAAAGTATTTATAATATATCTGCCTCGTTAAGGATTAAGTTTGTTAACAGTTGAGCACCGTCCGTGTAAATGTGAAAGTCGGTCATTTGACCTGCGTGCGAGATCGCGAGTTTTAGTGGTTCAATCACTGTAGACCGTTCTTGTATTGTTTATTCTTTTATAAATGTTTCATTTCACTTAAACATCGTTGCGGTTGGTGGTGGCCCTGTGGTCTTTTTCATTTGCTGATATAAACAAATATGACATAGTTGCGGAGTTCAGAATCTAGAATTTAGAACAGAATTGGTAATTGCATCGAAATCAATTTAAAGCTGTTTCCAGAGAGTTGAATCATTTATTATGGGACGAAATAAAAATCATAAACAAAGGAGAACGGTGGAGTGCAAGGCGATTGAAAGAAGCAGCACATATGCTGGCAAATAGCAAATTACTAAGTAGACCTAGTATAGAATTAATAATAAACAATAACTTCCGTATAAAGCGACGCTAATCGGTTAATATGTTTAATTTTGTTGTTTTATTTTAGCGATGCCAATTTGTTAATATGTTTAATTGTTTTCAGCACGGTTGTAATATGTACAGAGCGACGACAATCGGTTAATATGGTTAATTTATTTTTTAGCACGACTTTCTTATATAGAGAACGACGCCATATTGTATAATTGCTGGAGCGTTCGTTTATTTATTGTAGAAGTGGATTTCGGAATTTGCGAATAGTCAGGTATCAACCAATCAAAATGGGGGTAATTTGAGAAAGGAGAATTTATTATATGCGGTGGGAGTACTAAATATTTTCTCTCTGTAGATGTGGCGATTGTAATAGTGTTGCTCATCGGATGTAATGTAGCATGTTATTATCACGAACTAATGTGGCATAAATAAAGGTCATAAGCTACATAAGATAGTGTCTGTCAGGGTAGATGTATTGATTTTGTATGTGTGTCATCTGTCGTTGTAAACCTACGGTCCTTTGGTCCAAAGGGGAATTTCTTCAATGAAAATATTATATATGGAGATGTCATTGTTATTATTCGTACTCTGTCCCTTTCCTTTCTCTCTTTTTCTTTTTTCTTTCTCTCCCAATTTTTGCCCTCCTTTTTCCTCTATGCCCTTTTTTCTGTTTTTGTCTTCTATTTCGATACAAACCTTACTCTCGCACATTTTCCCTTTTCTTCC
The DNA here is from genome assembly GCF_053919585.1 of Euprymna scolopes. Classification (NCBI taxonomy): domain Eukaryota; kingdom Metazoa; phylum Mollusca; class Cephalopoda; order Sepiida; family Sepiolidae; genus Euprymna; species Euprymna scolopes. The sequence goes on from NC_136493.1 coordinate 2,986,595, forward strand.
CATATATTAAAGAATGTTATCATCTTTTTATTCTTAATGACACGTGATGTCACCTCCTGAGAAGTGTTTTTTTTGTGTGATGAATTCCTCAATATTTTTCATTACGGACTAAACATTTGTATAATCAATATCGCCTGAAGAGGTCTCTAATTATTTTTACCTGGCTGACCGAAACATACATTAATGTGTAGCGACATAGTAATGCTTATTTTAAACACACACACACACACACACACACACACACACACACACACACACACATATATATAATCTGTGGCCATAAATCGTGATACATAGCAAGATTGTAAATCGAAAAGACAAGAATAGATATAAGGCTTCTAGAATTTATAATGAAATTGTCCGCAAAGATCCGTAACGCATCGGATAAATTACTAAAGTAAAAATGCAGTCTTCTGTAAGTTGAAGGTTCAATCTTCAGTGGTGGCGATAATAAGAATTGCGAATTGTTTAAGACTTCTATCATTGTGCGAATAATATTCAAAGTGATTATATATTACTTTTCTTAATTTTTTTATAGCCCGTGGCGTAGTGGATAGAGTCTCCACTGTTCCAGGTATTGTTTCAATCTAACTCAAAGCTTGTCGGAGGATTAGTTGGCCAAAACGTGGTGAAACAACAACAACTATGGAAGGCAGTAATTACTGGCGATACAGTCAAGAGACTCAGCCTCCCGTCGATTAGGTTAGAGGAATATTTGGCCGAAACGTGGTGAAATAACAACAACTATAAAGATGAGGATAACAGTCCGCAAATAAATAAATATACTAGTCCGGATAATTCAAATGCTATAAATAAACGAAATGGTAAAATTTCATCGTCGAAAACGACGCACATGTTCGTTTTAGCCAAAGAAATAGATTATAATAATGTTTTTCAAGGTCATCGGGTGCATTAAGATGCTATTTATATTGGATGCCATAAATGATGTCTGCCAATATTGACGAAATAAGTCTATTATGCTTCATTTACTTATTGTTTTAAATTTTAGGATATAGTTTCTTACTATTGATGGTATTCAGCTGTTTTTAAAATAAAATTATTTCTTTTGTTTTGAAATACTGGCGTTTTTGTCTGAGCATTCACGAAATTCAAAAAAAGTATCGGAACAGAAGCTTAAGTTAATTTCAGATTTAAGAAGTCGAGTTTTTAATTAATAAAATGGATTGAACAGAATTTGAAAGAATTGATGAAAATAGAACGAGTTCTTTTTGTTCTTGCCTTATCGCAACATTCTTTTCAGGACGCCGCCATTTTGAATGGAAAATAGGTGAAAGTCACAAAGATCGCGTCATTTTTTTTTGCATCAACCCATCTCTCTACCTTATCATTTTACTCTCGATTAGTTGTAGCAATGCTTTTGTTTCTATTCTCCAGTGATAAGTCGATTCTAATAGTTTTCCTGATTCCGATACAATTACAGATTTTGTACTAAATTTCCGATTCTGATACAATTCCCGATTCTGATTCCGATTCTTAATAAATCTGTAAATATTCAATTATAGAGTTGCAATTTTTCCCGATTACCGTCAAAATACATGTTAAGTGTGCAGATATTTTCTTAAATGTAAAAATAAATACTTGTGGCGAATGCTCCGTACATTTTAGTTTTACTGGTTGTTTAAAATCAATAAATATTTATTATTTTATCATTATTACCAGCAATGGATGATTTTGCTTTAAACAAAATCAAATTAAAAAAGGCAATTAAAAGAATGTTTTGGAATAAAAAAAATAGGAATAATTTTTTCCGATTCAGATACTGATTCCGAAACCCACAAAAGTTCCGATTTTTCTGATTCCAATTAATTGTCTCAACACTACTATTCTAAGTTTATAATTGCAATCTGAGACAACCCATCCTTTATTAAACAAAACAAACATTGCTAGGTGGTGACTCTATTTCCAAAAATGCGTCATGTGAACATTGATACTACTCGGATCAATAGAACTGGATCCAATAAGTATTTACGAACGTCGCTTCAAAAGTAAAGCCTCCTATTTTTTTAAGTAAAAAACTAAAATGTTGAAGAGCTACAAATGCGAGTGTGGTACCATAAAAGCGAGTTACCTTTTTGTGTTCCTGAATTTATTTTTCTACATAATCATCAATATTCTCAATGCACTTTTGCTTGCGATGAACAATGGCTGTGCATGGAACGTGCTTTGCAATACGAGGGTTGTTCCAAAAGTAAAGCCTCCTATTTTTTTAACTAAAAATGTTGAAAAGCTACGAAGACAAGAGTGGTACAATTAAAACAAGCAAGCTTTTGGATCCCAGTATGTTTTTTTTTACATAGTCACTACCATTCTCAATGCCGTGAGGTGATGTTGATCACGTAGTTAACGACACGGATTGACGATCTGGGTGTTCCAAGTTCGAATCCAGTTCGTTCCACAAAAATTACTTTCACTTAGGATATTGGCAACCTTCATGCGGTCTCTCTCATATGTACCCAATGTCTTACCAGAAAGAATTCTGACGAGAAAAATACCGGGGAAACCAATACCAACAATAGAATCTTTTCATCCATACGATATGATGATGATATTAATGTCGTTTTGCCAGCCGTTTTTATGCCTTTGTCATAAAATTCAGGGCGCGCTTTGTCACTTACATCTCTGTCGCCACGCTGAAATCGACGGACCTATCTCCTAACTGACATAAACTGCATTAGTTCCGTAAACGTTTTACAGACGCCGTTGAATATTGATAGGTTCAATTTTTTCCGCCTAATTTAGACCATGCCGATATTTTAAGCAAGTTTGCTGAGGATTTGTCAAGTCATACTGACGCCATGCTGTACACAAACAAACTTGAGCGAAAACATAGCCTCCTCGACGAAAGTATAACTAAAATAGAAATTTAATTTATTTCGTTCGATTTTTATTGTTTATTAAAATCGTCAAATCACTAGAAACCAACTAGCAAAGTATCGCATAGGACTAAAAGCGTATAAAATAATATTGAAATACAAGAAGTTAATGTTAACACACACAGTATAAAATATTCCAATTCAGTGAATTATGTCTTAGTTGTCGCCCATGCGAAACTCACGGCTCCAATATCGACCGCAAGGTGTCGTTGTCTATTCTTTTTGCAACTTTATCTTTAGTTGTTGAATTGCGAATTTTAAATATTTATTTGTACTCTTAAAATAGTTTGTATTGAAAATGCATTCGTAAATAAATACAGCACTGACACTGTTTTATTTTTTAGTTTATCTCAAAGTCATATTATTTCGACTAATTTGAAACTAAATAACAGCGAAGTGTGACGTATATACAAACATATACACACGCGCACACATATATATGTGTATATATATACACTCATACGTTTCCAGACAATTTTTCGTACGTGCACGTTCATTGAGAATACATACATGAAACTATAGTCCCTTTCGAAGTAATCTCCTCCGGTTTTAATGCACTTATTGTGCAATTCCAACCATTTCTGAAGGCCTGGTGGAAGTACCCTTGTCTGGGTGTGCCAATGACACACGCCACAGCCATATTCATCTCCTCAATTGTCTCATAATGAAAGCTTCTAAGGTTTTCCTTGAGCTTAGGGTATAATAAAAAGTCACAGGGAGCAGAGTCTGGACTATTCCGAGGGTCATCTTGATGAAATAGTCCGATTGACTACTGTACACTCTTAACCCTTATCCTCGAGTGGTCTCTGGGCCTTGATAAGTGGTTATGCCTATATAAAAAATAGTATGTGGTCTTCTCTGTACACCTTTGGACAAACTCGCACAAATTTTCCGCTTCTTCAGTTTCTTGCGAATAATTATGTGTACAGTTTCCACACTGACATCAAACTGTGCATTTATTATCCCTATAGAAACACGGCGCTCCTTATCCATGAAACTCGTTATTTCGACAATAACCCTTGACTTCCTTATTTCTCCCACGCCTCTTATCATTCCTTACACTCCTTGCCTTACTTGAATCTCTTATGTCACTCAAAAGCTCATCTTCGATCCATGCAAGATAGTGCAAAACCACTCCGAAGCAACGATATATTTCTGTGGCATTTCATTCAAGTTTAAAGTATAATGTATTTCATATCATTCTTCTATAGTGTCCTTACGTCTAAATTTACTTTTGAAATTCACCAGCTGCGACTATCAGGCTTTAGTAAGGTGAATTCCAATACCTGCTGTAGCTGTTCATTTGAACCTGAAATCATAAAAATTGGTTAGTCATCTCATAAGATGTATTGAAATAATATACTAAATTTTGAAGAGTCTATGACAATTTATAAATGTTTGTACAAAAAAGTCTGGAAACTTATTAAAGACACCTATTACAAATATCTGTTATAAAATGAAAACTACTTATATTTAAACACGGAAGTATGCACCCAAGACAACTTAAAACAAATTTCCTAATAAATCTCAACTGCCTTGATAGAGTTCAAAATAGACTTCGTAGCCTTGTAGGAGATGTCCTTTTCACTTCCCTGCAACCTCTATCTCACAGAAGAGATGTTGCTAGTTTGTCTCTGGTGTATCGTTATTTTCATGGAAAGTGTTCGACTGAGCTTCAGTCTATGGTCCCCCCTCGCCAAACTTTCACAAGAAACACTCGTCTAGCTGTACACACTATCAATAATTCCCCCCACTCTTTATCTGTGCCTAAACCTAAACGTAGATTCCATGAGCAAAGCTTCTTTCTTAGAACTGCACGCCTGTGGAATTGTCTTCCGTTTTCCTGCTTTCCGGCTGACTACAATATGATTGTCTTCAAGTCTAACGTAAATAAGTTCTTGATGTGCCGTTCCATATAAGTTATCAAATTTACCAAATTTTCATTACTAATGATTACTATATTGTCCAATTTCCACTGTACACTCTTTAACCCTTATCCTTGAGTGGCCTCTTGGCCTTGATAATGTGGTGATACCTGTGTAAAAAAAAGAACCATCCATCTAACTTACTAAAAATGATAGTTTTATTTTGGTGTCTAAAATCCCCCCTTTTATGTGCTGATGAGGAGATGATTATTCGATTACAATTATTCTCAATAATTATTGTCAATTGTAAATAAATGATTATTGTTTCCGAAACGATCGTACACTCAAGTTGATTTTGTTAGTTTTTCTTGTTGAAATTGATTCATAATTTATAATTATTAATCTTTATAATATATATATACATATATATATAATCTATCTACCTATCTTTCTCTCTCTCTCTCTCTCTATATATATATATATATATATATATATATTATATAAAAGGAACATTGTGTATGTGTGTATTTGCGCGTGTAAGAGATTTTTTTTTTATTTATAAAACCTCGACGGCAGGGCCGATTTTTATTATATTTTACACAAATATATTTTATGTATCTGGCAGTAGTTTTAGATTAATTTTGTCCCGGAATATCTTCGATAAGTATCGATAATAAAAAAATCCGATGAAGAATGAAAAGGTGATTTTGACAAACCTTAACAACTTATACACCTAATATCACAAGTGTATTTGAGAAGTGTTATTTCCACACAAGCAGAAAGGCATTGCATCAACAATTGTTTCTTTGATATGACAGTGGCGTGTCCGAAATGAATGTTCTGTGTGGAGCACAATTGAATCATGATATTTGACTTCAGCATTTAAAACTTTAATTCAAACCATTATATATAAAAAAATAATTTTATAAATTCGACCGTATGGTAGTGTGAAACATTTGTTGGTCATCATACAATCCCAAGAAATGATCTCCCTGCTAGTATATATATATATATATATATATATATATATATATATATATATATATATATATATATACTGTCTGTATATATATACTTCAAGACAAGATGTTGATGGCAACAATACGTGTATTTCATTTTACGTTACAATTGTTTCAATGTCTAGTTCGAAAAAATTTTCAAAAACCATTGTCGAACTAGACATTGAAACAATTGTAACGTAAAATGAAATACACTTTTTGTTGCCATCATCACCTTGTCTTGAAGTCTTGATTTTGCACACACAGAATATTAATGCTCAATTATGAAATGTGATAATTTTGTAGCTTAATCCTTAAGTCAACCATTTTTGACGTAACACTTATATGAAAATTTACTGAATTACACGAACTTAGTATATTACATATAAGTCTATATATATATATATATACACATACATATATATACATATATATATATATATATATATATATATATATATATATATATATATATATAGCAAAGTATAGTGATTCAATGAAATTAAAAAAAAACAACTTTATTCAAATCAAGGATTTTTTATTATTCCAAGTAAGCCAAAGAATACTTTCGAAATTTTATCTCCTTATTCTATAGGGTTTCGATGTCTACCATCTCTTCAGAGGAGAAAATATTAGCAAATAGATATAACGGTATTCACCCTCTTTGCTAAAGTCAGTTAGACATGGAAAATCATAATCAAAAATTGATTAAATAGAAGTCACATAGCAGGGGAAATTGAAGAAAATTATATAAAGGTTTAGTTCCAAATTGCGCGATAAAATCCAAGGTAACTGTCCTTTAAAGCAGTGAGATAATGAGATCCAAGCTGTATATTGGGTAATCCACATCATAGAGTAGAAATCCAAGTTGAGCATATTTCTGGAGTAATTCTTCTTCATGGGCCGGTGAAAAGATTTTTAAGGTCTGGTTGGAATACATTTTTTTTTAATTAAAAACCTTAGTATTACTGGAATTAAACGTTAGTGAGATAGGATATGTAGAAAGGGATAGTGGAGGGGAGAAAAATTTTAAATGAAGAGATGGATCTGTAATCACCATATTTATTAAAAAAAAAATTATGAATTGTTCAAAACCAATTAGATTAATTTATCCATATCAATGAATACTGAAGGCTTGAAAATAACTCGGACTTATGATAAATATGATGATTACATCAGCCAGTTTTCGCCAAAAGTTAACACTATTATTCGGAAGTTGGGAAGGATCGAAAATAGAATTAATAGATAAAAAAGCGTCTATTTTATTCAATGATATATATATATGTATATATATACAGAAGGAGAGAGAGAAAGAGAGAGAGAAAGAGAGAGAGAGATGGGGTCATTACAGTATGAGTGCTAATTGACTTAGTTAAGTAGCAAGATAAATCCAGGCTTTTGGATGTTCAACGTCAAATCGAACAAATTCGATCTTTTTCACATATTCAAGAAATAACCACATAGAGATTAATACTATACAGTCGTCTAGATGGTCTTGTAGATGGTCTTGTTATGCGTTAAGAACGAAAAAAAAAATGAAGACGAACTCAGCAGGAAAATAATCTGCATCCTAGAATAAACAATCGAGTGGCTGTTGTTCTATTTAATTGGCTTCAATTATTGCAACTAGAACAAAATGAAAACGAAGAAAAAGCTAAAAAAAATATGGTTACAACGAAAAGAAATAGAACAAAAAATCAACATAACTCCAACAAACACAACGTCTACTAATGGCAAAATCATTAACACAGAGATAAAAAAGTGTCAACATACCACACAGTTTATTTGTTTGTTTATTTATTTATTTGTAAACTGTTGTCCTCATCGTCAAAGTTGTTGCTTGCAAATTTATGCTGTTCATAGTTGTTGTTTATTTATTTGTGTGTTCATAGTTGTGGTTGTTTGTTTATTTGTGTGTTCATAGTTGCTGTTGGTTGTTTATTTGTGTGATAATAGATGTTATTGTTTGTTTATTTGTGTGTTCATAGTTGTTGTTTGTTTATTTGTGTGTTAATAGTTGTTGTTTGTTTATTTGTGTGTTCATAGTTGTTGTTTGTTTATTTGTGTGTTAATAGTTGTTATTGTTTGTTTATTTGTGTGTTAATAGTTGTTGTTGCTTGTAAATTTATGTTGTTTATAGTTGTTGTTTGTTTATTTGTGTATTAATAGTTGTTGTTGTTTGTTTATTTGTGTTAATGGTTGTTGTTGTTGTTTGTTTATTTGTGTTGTTCGTAGTTGCTATTTGTTTATTTTTGTTGTTCATAGTTGTTGTTTGTTTATTTGTGTGTTAATAGTTGTTGTTTGTTTATTTGTGTGTTCATAGTTGTTGTTTGTTTATTTGTGTGTTCATAGTTGCTGTTGTTTGTTTATTTGTGTGTTAATAGTTGTTGTTTGTTTATTTGTGTGTTAATAGTTGTTGTTGTTTCTTTATTTGTGTGTTAATAGTTGTTGTTGTTTGTTTATTTGTGTGTTAATAGTTGTTGTTTGTTTATTGGTGTGTTAATAGTTGTTGATGCTTGTAAATTTATGTTGTTCATAGTTGTTGTTTGTTTATTTGTGTGTTAATAGTTGTTGTTTGTTTATTTGTGTGTTCATAGTTGCTGTTGTTTGTTTACTTGTGTGTTAATAGTTGTTGTTTGTTTATTTGTGTGTTAATAGTTGTTGTTGTTTGTTAATTTGTGTGTTCATAGTTGTTGTTTGTTTATTTGTGTGTTAATAGTTGTTGTTTGTTTATTTGTGTGTTAATAGTTGTTGTTGTTTGTTTATTTGTGTGCTTATAGTTGCTGTTGTTTGTTTATTTGTGTGTTAATAGTTGTTGTTTGTTTATTTGTGTGTTAATAGTTGTTGTTGTTTGTTTATTTGTGTGTTCATAGTTGCTGTTGTTTGTTTATTTGTGTGTTAATAGTTGTTGTTTGTTTATTTGTGTGTTAATAGTTGTTGTTGTTTGTTTATTTGTGTTGTTCGTAGTTGTTATTTGTTTATTTTTGTTGTTCATAGTTGTTGTTTGTTTATTTGTGTGTTAATAGTTGTTGTTGTTTGTTTATTTGTGTGTTCATAGTTGCTGTTGTTTGTTAATTTGTGTGTTAATAGTTGTTGTTTGTTTATTTGTGTGTTAATAGTTGTTGTTGTTTGTTTATTTGTGTGTTCATAGTTGCTGTTGTTTGTTTATTTGTGTGTTAATAGTTGTTGTTTGTTTATTTGTGTGTTAATAGTTGTTGTTTGTTAATTTGTGTGTTAATCGTTGTTGTTGTTTGTTTATTGGTGTTGTTCATAGTTGCTGTTTGTTTATTTATGTTGTTCGTAGTTGCTATTTGTTTATTTTTGTTGTTCATAGTTGCTGTTGTTTGTTTATTTGTGTGTAAATAGTTGTTGTTTGTTTATTTGTGTGTTAATAGTTGTTGTTGTTTGTTTATTTGTGTGTTAATAGTTGTTGTTGTTTGTTTATTTGTGTGTTCATAGTTGTTGTTGTTTGTTTATTTGTGTGTTCATAGTTGTTGTTGCTTGTAAATTTATGTTGTTCATTGTTGTTGTTTGTTTATTTGTGTGTTCATAGTTGTTGTTGTTTGCTTATTTGTGTGTTAATAGTTGTTGTTGCTTGTAAATTTATGTTGTTCATAGTTGTTGTTTGTTTATTTATCTGTTCGTAGTTGTTGTGGTTTGTTTATTTGTGTTAATGGTTGTTATTGTTTGTTTATTTGTGTTGTTCATAGTTGTTGTTTGTTTATTTATGTTGTTCGTAGTTGCTGTTAGTTTATTTGTGTTGTTCATAGTTGTTGTTTGTTTATTTGTGTTTTTCATAGTTGTTATTGTTTGTTTATTTGTGTAATCATCGTTGTTATTATTTGTTTAGTTTATTTGTGTTGGTCATAGTTGCTGTTGTTTATTTATGTTATTCATAGTTGTTGCTATTTGCTTATTGTGCTGTACAAAATTGTTGTTCTTTGTTTGTTTATGTTGTTCATAGTTGTTGTTTATTTATTTATGTTGTTCATGGCTGTTGTTGGTTGTTTGTGTGGTTCATAGTTGTTTTATGTTTATTTGTGTTGTTCATAATTATTGTTTGTTTGTGTTGTTCATAGTTGTTGCTGTTTATTTGTGCTGTTCATGGTTGTTGTTTGTTTATTTGTGTTGTTCATAGTTGTTTTCTTGTTTATTTGTGCCGTTTATAATTCTTGTTGTTTGTTTATTTATATTGTTAATAGTTGTTGTTTGATTGTTTGTGTTGTTTATAGTTGTTGTTGTTTATTTCTGTTGTTCATAGTTGTTCTTGTTAGTTTTTTTGCTTTGTTCATAGTTGTTGTCGTTTGTTTATGTTGTTCATAGTTGCTGTTGTTTATTTGTGTTGGTCAAAGTTGTTGTTGTTTATTTGTGTTGTTCATTGTTGTTTTTATTTAGGTATTTCATAGTTGTTGTTTGTTTATTTGTGTTGTTCATAGTTGTTGGTTTTGTTTCTTTGTGTTGGTCATAGTTGTTTGTTTATTTTTCTTGTTCATAGTTGCTGTTAGTTTATTTGTGTTGTTCATAGTTGTCGTTTGTTTATTTGTGTTGTTCATAGTTGTTGTTTGTTTTTTGTGTTGTTCATAGTTGTTCTTGTTTGTTTATTCATGTTTTTCATAGTTGTTTTTTGTTTAATTTTGTTGTTCATAGTTGTTGTTTGTTTGATTTTGTTGAGCATAATTGTTGTTTGTTTATTTGTGTTGTTTATAGTTTCTGTTGTTTGTTTATTTGTGTTGTTGATAGTTGTTGTTTTTTATTTGTGTTGTTCACAGTTGTTTTTTTGATTTATTTGTGTTGTTCATAGTTGATGTTGTATTGAAACAACAACAACTATGAAGATGAGGATAACAGTCCGCAAATAAATAAACAAGTAAATAAATTACTCAACTCATTGCTACATGTAATTAAATTAAGAGATTGGTTCGAAGTTTCGTGCAGATTCTTGTGTTTGACAGAAATATTCCCGAGTTCGACAAGAAACCCGTGAAAAACATCGGTAGTTACATCAACTGAAATGTTGTGAAAATAACATTTAAGATGAGAACAATAATACGAATAATCGAAATATGATGAGAACACTTGATGAAATCCAGGAGCCCTGTCTGTTTATGCAAGTGAGCGATCACTGGCAATGGCTCATGGGCGATTTTTCTAGAGGATAAAAATTAATAAAGCATTAATTTTTTTAACATTTGTTCACCCCAAACAAGGCACATTGCTACTGTGATATGGAACAACCTAGGTGTGATGTTATCTTGAAAGATGTTTGTTCACTTTACATTTAAATTTGTATGCGCTGATACGGTTGGAAAATATGGAGCTGTAACGGAATTACGAAACCAAACCGTTCGAATTACGAGGCTGTTAAAGTAAGACAATCTTGCGACATTTAGTGAACTCTACAGTGAAAGGGTGTTGTTTTGCCGCAGTTCGGCTTATTTATTTTTTGGGGGGTGCTTTTGCTGAAAGGATACAAGTGCAATAATTTTCGTGGAACTACTTGTAAAACAATCCTTTGGATGCAACACTACGACAATAAGACAGGAGATGTGGATCGGCAGACAGTGTAGGATCTATTAGATAATCAGCGTGTTCGTGTTTGTCAAATAAAATCCATTTAGCGCTATTATAATCTATGCTTGAAAAAGAAAGTTTGCCAAGATTTCTTGAATAAGAAAATTATTTTAAAGCGAAATTGTCCATAATCATATTCAAAACTACTTATGCTGAGTGCTTTTAAGAGACTGTAATGGCGCCTCGTTCAATCTGTTAATATTAGCAGGCGTAATTAGATGTTTTGACGTCATGGCACTCAAGAAAAAAAAATGCTTCGAATATGTACGAGATACGATGCGAATCAGTACAAACAATTTCATACAGAACATTAAAACATATCGAATCCAAAGAAATATTTTAATGACTCTAATAAGAAAAATAGTTACAATATTAAACAGAGTAATAACGACGGTAATAATACCATAGTATAATAACAGTTTCAATGCAAAGTTACGTGTGTAATTCTTTTGGGTTTGAAGGAGTTTGTAGATGCTTGAGCAGCATCTCTTCATTTGTTGGCGAAATACAAACTAAAAAGACAGTCAGTTAGCTTTTATGCAACAATTGTCTAACGTATTCGTCTAGATTCGGGGTTTAATAGTTCTTAATTCCCTTCATTCCCCCGGCAATTGTTTTGATATAAAGGTTTAACAAATGAAATGAAAGGTGGCTTCGTGGCTCTGTTCGAATCTTATGGCCGGTAGGTGTCCTCTCCTGCACTTGTGATTACGTAAGCATGAAACACTACTGACTGTAGGCATAAAAAATAATTATTGTTTAATTATGATATATTTTTTCTGAAGAGTATATGTACGAAAAACAGACAGTATTCAGATAATAACGGTTTGTTTCTGCATAACATCTGTAAAATGTGTAGTGAAATTGCAATATGCTAGAGGAGCTGTTTTGCATGAAAAATAAATATTTGGATGTTATTTTTTTATATATGATATGCTGTTATATTTAACACACATTGAGGTTCTAAACAAACAGGATTGTCATGCACAAAAACTAAAATATAATTGAAAAAATATTTTACCAAAACAACATACATACATATATATATATATATATATATATATATATATATATATATATATATATATATATATATATATATATAGTGTTATAATGGAATAAATCCAGAGAAAATCCGGGTATGAGAGCTCAATGCGGTAAACAGAGCAATAAGATAAAAATTATAACACGCAAATTACATAATTGTCGATGCAATAATTTATTTCAACCTTATGGTATTTTCAAGCATCTAAATCAGACAATTACATTTTTGATACTGAAAAAAAGAAAAGAAAAGATCGGGCTTCGACCCTCAAAAAACCAAAGGTGGTGGTAGTAGCAATCCACTTAATACATTTTATAGAGAGGGTGGTAGGGATTAAAAAAAATAAAAATTAAAAATTAAAAATAACAAATAAAAATATTAGATTAGACACTTATAAGCGGCAGCTCAATGTAACCATAGATACACACACACACACACACACACACACACACACGCAACACATACACATACACCTACACCCACATACACACACACACGCCTCTAAGATGTACGTTCTGACATGTAAATGCTTTGACACGCGTTTACTAACCTAGGAAGAACGGGGCGAAAGTATACGGATATATAGTGAAAGAAATAGAACAGCGCGTAATGGAAAAAAGAAGAAAAAAAGAGGAAGAAAAAAAAAGAAGAGGCAGTGATCTAATGTTAACTGTCATATTAGTCTAGAAACTCTGAGAAAAGTAAGGGAAATAAACTGAATGTTTGTACACGCGTCCTATAGTTAATTGAGTCATGGAAAGTAGGTCTATTAAAAGATAAATAAATCAATAAAAAATATAAATAAAAAAAAAATAAATAAAAGTAAGAAAGTAAAAATAAAAAGAATATTATATATACAGTTTTAAAACTATCTGTATGTTATTATGTAAAAATTAGTTAGAAATAAATATTATCTTATAATTCATTTAAATATCGTATTTGTAATATAATACTATGAATTTAAAAAAATTGAGTCTTATGTATTTAATATTTTATATATTTTCATGTAAATAATTTTCTTGGTGATTATAGCGGTCGTTGTAATTAATATTTCAATTCTTAATTGATTAAGAAGTGGGAAATTGTAATATTGGCCGCCCCCAATTCGATAGGACGTATCTAGTTTCGGTTAATATATACTTTTATTCACTCCGTACAACAAAATTATTCTCATGCACGCATAAAGAAATAAGTAAAATAATTATATTTTTGTGTTGATTTGTATCAAATCTAATAATATCTAGTTTTAGTATTTGGTCTTTTTGACTTAACTCAGTTTAATAACTAATGCATTATCTGCAGAGAAAAAGTATTATCTTAAGGCTATCTCATTTATTTATAAGTAATTTGGATAAACCAGGTACTTCGGGAAAAAATATATATATATATATATGCCTAACTTAGATTTCGGACAACAAATCGTAAAGTAGTTATTATCGAGTATATACCGGACAACACTATAATTGCCAGTGGGGTGGGGTAGGATGGTTTATCGTAACTAATCTAGTGGTGTTAGATTCGGTGTCTTTACCATTATAGAATTCTCTGTTCGTCGGATCTAGAGTTATTGGTTATTTTAAATTTACATTTATGACTACATCTGGCCATCAGTTCATCTCGTTTGTTTAGGAGATTACTGTGTTGGTACTTCAGGATTCTTATTTTTTCCTCGAGGCATAAACTGCATCTCTGCCTAAAGCCGTTTGGAACGTCCGAATGACATAGGATTGACCATGAAATCACTGGGGATCGATTCTCATTTTTTAATAACCACCATTGTTTAGCTAACTCGGTTTTATTCTTAAGTTCTGGGTTATTGAAAGAATGTTTGTGGTCATAAAAACGTTGTTTCCAGCTTCCGGCGGAGATACCGAAGTAAACTTTTTTGTCCCTGTTATTATCTTCTGGGTGGATCGTGGCCTTATAAACCACGCACTCAACTTTACAATTACCGTCCAGTGGGCAGTTATTTTTCACTTGGCAGTTACATTTGTCTACTGTAGCCTTATTTCTATTAGAGTTGTTTAATATTTTATTATTATGAGTGCTAATTATTCTGTCCATGTTTTTAGTGCACGAGTAACTTATTTTAATTGTTTTTCTATTAAATATCTTCCTAAGTGGATTATTTATGGTAAAATGTTTATCTATTAGGTTCAAAAATACTTTCCCTATGTTTATGTTGGATAGTTGACAGTAAGGGGGATTAAACCATATTATTTTCCGGCCTCTGTTCTTAGGTTTATTTTTGTTTTTATTTTCCTTCTTAATATATGTGAGTTTTTCACTGTATCCGCTTATCTCTAGTGCTCTATTGTATAATTTTTTATTTGCTTCAAAAATTTCTTTGTTAGCCGAAAGTTTATTAATCCTAGTGTTAATCGTTTTAGGTATTTGTTTAATTATGCAACTTGGATGGTTAGATCTAGTATTAATATAAGAAGGTGTGTTATTATCTTTATTGAACGGCTTGTATATCCCCTTTCTTAAGTCTAGAGGTATGTCTAGATAATTAACTTCTTTACAATTTGGGGTAATATCTATTTTAAATCCTAGGTATTTGAAGGCTCTTACTAATTTTTTATGTATTTTCGATACCATGGGGCCGTCACTATTAGGGATAACAATTAGTCCATCATCCCTGTATAATCCCACTAAGTTAGGCTCTATAATTCTGCTAATAGTGTACATTATAAATATGCCTACTAGGTCGGCAATCTGGGCTGAGTCAAAAGCCCCCATCGGGACGTCAAACTCGTTGTTATTCGATTTGATCCATGTTTCCTGATTGTTTAAAAGGATGGATCTGCGACAAGCCATAATCAGTTTTACCTGATCATCGGATACATCCACGAAATTCCTAGCATAATTAATGCTGTTCATGAGTAATTCCTTGGAAATTGAGGGATAGAAATCCATGATATCGAATTGGATGAAACAAGCATTTCTCTTATTTTCAATCGATTTAAACCATTCGATAGTATCCGAAGAATCCTTCCACAGATTGAATTTAGTGGCCTCCAGGGTTACCTTAATAATGTTCCTGATAATCTCCCTAGATACATGACCGAGTTCCGATTTAGTGGAGTTGATCAGTCTAGACTGCTTCTTGATGTGGAAATTTTTCTTGTGGTCCTTGATGAGTATGTATGCGTTTCTCTTATCTATTTTTCCCACTCTATCTTCTATACCCAGTTTGGATGCAAATACTTTGGTTTCTTCATTGATTGTATTTTCAAACTCTGAGAAAAGTAAGGGAAATAAACTGGATGTTTGTACACGCGTCCTATAGTTAATTGAGTCATGGAAAGTAGGTCTATTAAAAGATAAATAAACCAATAAAAAAATATAAATAATAAAAAAAAATATGAATAAAAAAAATAAATAAATAAAAGTAAGAAAGTAAAAATAAAAAGAATATTATATATAAAGTTTTAAAACTATCTGTATGTTATTATGTAAAAATTAGTTAGAAATAAATATTATCTTATAATTCATTTAAATATTGTATTTGTAATATAATACTATGAATTTAAAAAATTGAGTCTTATGTATTTAATATTTTATATATTTTCATGTAAATAATTTTCTTGGTGATTATAGCGGTCGTTGTAATTAATATTTCAATTCTTAATTGATTAAGAAGTGGGAAATTGTAATATTGGCCGCCCCCAATTCGATAGGACGTATCTAGTTTCGGTTAATATATACTTTTATTCACTCCGTACAACAAAATTATTCTCATGCACGCATAA
Source organism: Euprymna scolopes (assembly GCF_053919585.1). NCBI lineage: Eukaryota > Metazoa > Mollusca > Cephalopoda > Sepiida > Sepiolidae > Euprymna > Euprymna scolopes. The sequence goes on from NC_136493.1 coordinate 3,002,723, forward strand.
AGAAATAAGTAAAATAATTATATTTTTGTGTTGATTTGTATCAAATCTAATAATATCTAGTTTTAGTATTTGGTCTTTTTGACTTAACTCAGTTTAATAACTAATGTATTATCTGCAGAGAAGAATTATTATCTTAAGGCTATCTCATTTATTTATAAGTAATTTGGATAAACCAGGTACTTCGGGGAAAAAAAATATATATATATGCCTAACTTAGATTTCGGACAACAAATCGTAAAGTAGTTATTATCGAGTATATACCGGACAACACTATAATTGCCAGTGGGGTGGGGTAGGATGGTTTATCGTAACTAATCTAGTGGTGTTAGATTCGGTGTCTTTACCATTATAGAATTCTCTGTTCGTCGGATCTAGAGTTATTGGTTATTTTAAATTTACATTTATGACTACATCTGGCCATCAGTTCATCTCGTTTGTTTAGGAGATTACTGTGTTGGTACTTCAGGATTCTTATTTTTTATGTGTATGTGGGTGTAGGTGTATGTGTATGTGTTGCGTGTGTGTGTGTGTGAGTGTGTGTGTGTGTGTATCTATGGTTACATCGAGCTGCCGCTTATAAGTGTCTAATCTAATATTTTTATTTGTTATTTTTAATTTTTAATTTTTATTTTTTTAAATCCCTACCACCCTCTCTATAAAATGTATTAAGTGGATTGCTACTACCACCACCTTTGGTTTTTTGAAGGTCGAAGCCCGATCTTTTCTTTTCTTTTTTTCAGTATCAAAAATGTAATTGTCTGATTTAGATGCTTGAAAATACCATAAGGTTGAAATAAATTATTGCATCGACAATTATGTAATTTCCGTGTTATAACGTTTAACTTTATATTATATTATATATATATATATATATATATATATATATATATATATATATATATATATATATATATATATATATATATATAATGACACAAGTAAGAAATGCCTTTTAAACGACATGGATTGCTTAGCCTAATTTATCTTGAGGAAAAATGTAGATCAGTATAAAATGTAGATCAGTATAAAAATATTTTTGTTTACTTGTTTTAAGGGAGGTTATGTTTGATCAACACTGTTGGGGAACCATGATTTAATATGCTGCTTTGGTTTTAAATTCCAGAAAAATTATTTCATGGTAATCAACTGATAACCCCTTTAACAGCATCGATGCTATTGTTTGTTCATGTAAGTAAAACGATTCAGCGATGCAGGAAATTAATTGCCGCACTGACAAAAAATCATTTTCCAAGAAATGCCAATTTTATTTGTCTGGCAGTGTGTGGAACTGTCCATAGTAAACTACGCTATCAATTTTTAATATACACAATTCAATGTTTATATATAGGAGGCTGAAACCTGTATAATAAAATCGATTTTTTTTTAGCACTTCAAAATAACTGCAAATTGTCAAGATTGAAAAAAATGGAACATGACATAAAGCGGAGTTTATACTTTTAACAACGTTATTCTTTCAGATTTTATATGCGTATGGACATAGCTTACGTGGTAACGATTAATTCTGGAGAATTAAAAACTTTAGTTTAAAATCTAGTTGATGGCATCCAAGTCATATATTTTTTTAACTTTTGAAATCACTACAATATATTTTGTACAATATAAAACTCATTTGAGAATTATCTTTATAATAATACTTGCATGGGTGCCCGGCGTTGCCCGGGTATTTGGCGGTGTATGTTGAGCAAAAAAAAAGCGGTCAATTTTTTAAAACTTCGACCCCTATTATGCACCCTTAAAACTTATTGTTTTGGACTCTAATCAAGTTATTAAGACCAATGTCCAAGGAACCTATATTTAGAATTTCAAGTCTTTAGACCCAAAATTGTCGGAGGAGTTTGGTAGAGTTCTCAAAGGTCAAATCATTGAACTTTGACCCCTTAACAGCCAAATTTCTGGCCGAAAACCGATCACATAGATTTTCCCAAATCTCAGTACCCTGTACATCAAATTTCGAGTCTGTAGACTTAAAAATTGACAGAGTTATTGCGTAGGAAAATGTACACACACAGACACACACACAGACACGTTCACTTTTATATATATACTAGCATGGGTGCCCGGCGTATGCTGAGCAACAAAAATAAAACAAAACAAAAAAAAGTCATTTTTTCAACTTGAGGCCGGCCAACGCATCTAAAGAAATGCAGGCTTGGCTTCAAAAGGGGTGCTACGACTTTGTACTTTTCTCTCACCGTCCCCCCTCCTCCCCTGATTTGAATTCGCTGGACTACTTAGTCGAGAATATCACCAATATGACCTTCTACATCACCAAAACCAGCCTGATAGCCGCTATTCGCCGGGTATTTACGGAGGTCCCGCCGACCCGTGTAGAAAAGGCGTGCTCCCAGTTTCGGACCCGTATCAAGGCGCTAATTGAAGCTGAAGGCGGCTACATTAAATAGCTGTCAGCTCTACTACATAATAAAGTTACCTGAATGTATTTATTTAATAAACATTTTAAAATAAAGCTGTAGTGGTGTTTTCTTTGGGGCAGCATTTTTTATCGTTCCACTTGGTAATTATCACAATCAGCAACATTATCATTATCATTTTTATCATCATTATTATTTTTATTATCATTATCATTTTACCATATGCAGCATCATTATCATTTTATCATCATTATTATCAACAGAGCATCGTCATCAACAACATCTGCTTTAACAGCTGCAACATAACACTATTATTATTATAAGCAGCTTTATGTATCATGATCATCAAGAGCATCAGCAACAACAATAACATAAAAAAGGTGCCATCATCATCATTATCATCATCAGCAGCACGACAGCACTCCCATTCTTAACGAATCCAGCTTTTTTTCGACTAACGGAAGTTGATTTTTCCCGCCTATTTTGTTTCCCCCTTTTCCCGTTTTTCAGTCATCACTCGTCAATCTTTTGATACAAAAAATAATTTGTCATTTAAAAATGTCTTCTGCTTAGTCAAAAAAAAAAAAAAAAGAAACATGTTTTCTTTCATTTCAAGTTTATTTTCTTTCATAAGCCGAACAGCTGAAAACCCCATCATTCAACCCCCTCCTTTCATCCTTTCCCGTTTTACTTCCCTACAAAACAAACGTTTCTTGTAAATGGCAGTTCAACTCAATATTTTTAGGCCCTCCTAAAAAAAAAACTAATAGAACTCGGTTTTATATTCACCCTACCCCTGTTTATCCCCCCTTCTTTGTGGTGAGCACCCCCATTCATTTTCGTTAACCACGCCCATGTTGTGTCGCATCCCCTTCTTCGTGTTTTGTCCTCCCCTCGTTTGTAAAGAGTTTCGTCGTATTTATATATATAGTTAAAACTGTTTTTTATTCCCTCTTTAACCCGATGGAGACTGCAGGCTCCTATCAGCTCGTCAAACGAATACTCCACCCACGTTCGTACTGGTCTCCCGATATAGACTCTAAGATTCTATATTTCTCTCGGCAGCAAAGCCAACAGCCTAGACCGTTTTTTTTTTTTTGAATGGCTTTTTCCTGTTCCTGGTCCTATGCATGTTCATGCTCCCAAGCTTTTCCTACTCCCTTGAAGAAGGAGTTTATTTAAAACAAAAATGTTTACATTCAATTTTTACCCCAAACAAGGCACAGTACCACTTTAAAGTAGGGGGCTACTATCGGGGACATAAGTTGCAGGGGTATTATGAAGCGATATGAGTGGCAAGATGTCCGTTCACATTACAGTTGAACTTCTGCATGTCAGTACAGCTAAGAAAGCAGAATCTCGGAAGCGAGTTCCAAATCCTAGCAGTTCTGGGGAAGAAACTATTGGAGTAGAAGGCTTTCTTGCACTGAGGGATCTCTACTGTGAAGGGGTGGGATTTAGCTGCTTGTCGGGTCTGTCGGAGGTGTTCACGTCGAGAGGCAACAAGTGCTGGGAGTTCGTCAGAGCATTCACCATTATTGCTAACTGTCTAAGGCACCCCAACCAAGGAATGCAGAGGGGTTTGCCTACGCATATTTTGTAGGTCAGAGTACACTTTAATCTTATCTTTCGACGCTTGTGTAACATTTTACCGCTAAGGGAGATAGATAAATACTTCCTGTCAACTATTCTAACATCTAGGATACAAATTAGCGACTTTAAACCAATCAAGGTGATGTTAGTATAGCGGTATAATCCTATTGACACGCCGATTCGCCTAAGGACGTGTAAGAGCTCACCACTATTAGAAACATGGGTTTATAAAAAAATGGAAGAGAAAGAAATATAGCCCTGCCAACCAATACGTGCACTAGTCCTTCATCTACTAGTTTGAGTTCTGTCCAATCATACTTCGGGTTCGAGCAAGGATTAGAGTTAGGTTACGAGTAAAGTTCAGATATTCATATGGAGAGCGATGAAAATATCATTCTTGCTGTACAATATGCAGAATAAATGCCGTAGTGGAAAGCATCGCGGAATTGTAGACAATTATTTGTGTAAGTTTATGTGAAGATAAAGAATATTTTCATGTTTATAATAAATCATATAAACTAGTTCCACTACGGATGGCAGTGATTGCTGAGAATGCAGTTAGGAGATTCGAAGTTCCTATCCGTCGCGGAACCATCTGACGAAGGGCAGAGGAATAGTTGGCTGAAACGTCGTGAAACAACAAACTAATAACGATGAAAATAATAGACCGCAATAAATAAATTAATATAAATAATACTCATCTCAATAATGAATTCTAATTAGTAAAATTTTGTTTTTATTACGACCCACATTTTATCTGTTTTTTTGTTGATATTTTTTTGGGGGGGTGAGGATATTTTTTTATTGAATAGAAGGAGTATTGTTTTGTTGAGATCTTCTACAAAAGATCTTTCATTAAATCACCTAAAGTAGGCGATGTTAAGTTTGGTCAGTACTTACTAGCTAATCATTTGAGAATACCAGGCGCTGTATGTAAATTCTATTTTTAAGTTTGACTATTGATCTGGTGGAACCATTCAATAACAATCTTGATTCATTCCATTCAATGTAAAAAGAAAATTTATTTTGAAATGTAATAATTTTTCTTTGGTCTCTCACACTGAGTTTTGTATATAGCATTTCTTTTGCTCCGTAACGTTGGGCTTTAAAATAGCATTTTCTTTGGTCTGTCACGTTAAGTTTTAAAATAGCATTTTCTTAAAATCTGTTATGCTTGGGATTAAAACAGTATTTGCTTTGGTCTGTCACACTGGGGTTGGAAATATTATTTCCTGTGAATATTTTCAGCATATTAATTTGACACTCAGCTATCATATTCTATAAGTTTTTTTAAATGGCAAAAATTCAATATTTAAAGATTTTTAGAGGGCGCTTAGTTTCTAATATAACGTAAGTAGATGTAGAAACTTGTTATAACTTAGTGTATTAATGTTATTTTTTAAGCAAAAATAATATTTAAGTTTGGATATAAATTCCTAAACACATTTCACGCTAAATAATTTAGGTGACTGAAGTAGTTTTTAGTCTCCAGTCTTGTATTTCCCGAATTATACAAATCATCCACAATGGTCGCGTTGCTGTTTATATTCATTTCCGATAAATAATTGAGAGTAAAGCGACAAATGTTAATCACGTGATTGCATTTTCAATAATCACGTGATTAAATTTTACCCTATTTATAATTTGTAAAACATTTATAATATATCCATACTGCACGCAAATTTTGTTTACATTAAGCGAGGTACTGATGTCGAGGGAAAGTTCTATTTTAATGATGTCACGTGACTGGTGAATCACTGGCGGGTGGTGATATTTTCCCAAATAAAAAAAAATGGCAATAACTTTGCAAAGAAAACCACATAATTTATAAAATAAAAATTAACTATAAAGACATAACTGAAAAGCGATATATAAAAACACACGTGGATATGATGAAAATACTACACCAAAGTGTCGAAGCCATCCGTTTAGTGGTTATTTAGATTATAGATTATAAACAAACATGCATTATATATATATATATATATATATATATATATATATGTGTGTGTGTGTGTGTGTGTGTGTGTTTTTAGTTTTGATCTCACTACTATATATTAGGTTCAATATACCACTCACTGGACAAAGCCGGGGAGGGCAGAGCGGTAGCTCTAGATATATCTGAGGCTTTTGACAGGGTATGGCATGAGGGTCTCCCCAGGAAAATTAAATCATACGGTATCACTGGTAGAATACTTAACATAATTAAATCCTTCTTAGATAAGAGAAAAATTCAGGTTGTCCTCGACGGTCGTACATATAAACAATATGATATAAATGCGGGAGTGCCCCAGGGGTCTATCCTTGGACCTCTGCTGTTCCTAATATTCATAAATGACCTCCCCGACAAAGTTGCCTCTGAGATCGGTATATATACTGATGACACCACACTCTATAACAGGCACGACAGGAAAACAAATGAACACATATCTAAAGAAATGTCAGAAACACTAGAGGCTGACCTCCGATCTGTAGTGGAATGGGGACAAAAATGGATGGCCACGTTCAATGCCGCCAATACTAAACTAGTTTCCTTCAATAATTACAAGAAACCTTCTCTACCACCAATAGCAATGGTCAACGACACTTTATCTGAGAGTACATCTTTCAAACTCCTTGGCCTAACGTTCATAGGAAACATGAGTTGAAACAATTACATTGAAAGTATTGCCAGGGCCGTTGCAAAGAAAGTAGGCTCTCTCTACCATGCTAGAAAACTACTAACACCCGAAAGTATCATGTACCTCTATAAGGCCACCATTCGCCCATGTATTGAGTATTATTGTCATATTTGGGCTAGTGCATCTGCTACTAGTCTCTCGCTCCTAGACAAGGTTCAAAAGAGAGTCGCCAAACTGATAGGCCCTGAACTGGAATCTAAGCCTCAGCCTTTGTCCCATCGACGAAACGTTGCATCCCTCTGCCTGTTCTACAAGTATTTTTATGGAGAATGCTCTGACGAACTGCAAGCACTTGTGCACCCACGACGTAAACACCCTAACCCAAACCCGACAGGCAGCTAAATCCCACCCTCACACAGTAGAGATCCCTAGATGTAAAAGATCTTTCTACTCCAGTAGTTTCTTCTCCAGAACCGCTAGACTTTGGAATTCCATTCCAGGTCCCTGCTTCCCCAACTGTACTGACGTGCAGAAGTCCAAGTGTAACGTGAACAGACATCTTGCTGCCCAAAGCCCCATATATTACTCCAGTAGATGTTACCTCTGACCTGATAGTAGCCCCCTACACCAAAGTGGCAATGTGCCTTGTCTGGGGTGAAAATGTAATAAAAAATAATTAAAAACAAAATATAATAATCGATAGAGAATTGTCTCTATAATAATAAATACGTAATCTGCATGAATTAAAATATCATATTAAAGTGTATCTTAGGACTAGGAAACGTCGGGCGGCCTGCTAGTTTTGTATAAAATACATAATTCACTGTCATTGCGTGAAAGCGTCTGTGTGTGCGGTCATACATGTGGATGTTCAACACAAAGAACAGTTCACAATAACCGAGACGAATTAACATTAATGGACTACTAACCCCAATTTATGTACAATTTTGTTTTTATTCCTAATTTTCATCTGGGACAATTTCTTGTAGTTCCTTTCTGTCCTGAACAAAGCGCCTTTCACGCGCAGTTAACACAAACTTCTTTATTAAACTTTAATATATTGCTTTTACTTCAGCTTCCTATCTTTGGAGCGTTCGAAGTCGAAAGTTTATTTTCTAAGTTTTACATCTCGGTCAAACGTCCCTTTTAGTCGTTGTCATTCGCCAAGCAAACCTCTTGGTCGAAACTCGACTCTCCAATCTGGAAACTCTCTCGACTAATCTAATCTCTGTTCGATATATTGAATATTTCTTTGTCCTTAATGCTGAAGCACCCCGTGAATATAATTTCGTCCTCCGTTACATCTGCTAAAAGGTTAACCCTCTGTAATTGTAAACATTTCATTTTGTGATTGTAAATCCTGCATTAATTATTTACAACTATTTTTCAGTATTCTTACAATGCATTTCACTTGCCTTTGTTTTAACAAGTTTTATTATTCAAACAGTAAACCTATATAGATAAACAAGGTACGTGCCCGCTTTTCTACTATTTCTGAGTCCCAATCACATACAACATAACCCATATCTACAATTGAGAGAGCTATCAAAAAAATGTCAGTTTCTTCTGACTATATTAGGGTGCGAAACAAAGGTGAGGGGTGTTAAAAAAGATAATAAAATGGTGTTATGAATATGGGTAAAAGGGAAATAGTGTTTCTCAGTATAACATTTCTACTATTTTATCGCTCAAACACTACTGTGTTTGAATATATTGTGAAGTGTTAGTCCTACTTATTAAAAACTGTTTTAAAGCTTGACATTTCACTCATTTTGCGATACAATTTCAAACAATTTTTATAGTTCATAGGTCACATTCTCAGCTCTATTTTGAAAAAAAAAATTATAATAAAATTACTGTTGTTCAACAGTTCTAAGAATATGCAAACAACGGAGAGAGTTTTTTCTGATTGGCTGTTTGGTCACCATAGCAACTACTTCGATTTATCTACTACTACGTTGTCCTAATCTGCTGCTCAGCTGTATTGTCGCTGATAATTAACCGATCTTTCGCCTAGTCTCGCCGGCCAAAACTGACAGCTAGCTATTTATTTACTTAATTACGTCATTTATTTGATTATTTTATTCAATCAGTTTAAGAGGTTGGTAATAATAATCTTTTTAATAGATTGCTGACAAAGCAAAGCCTGGAAAAATCATGGATTACATAGAAAAATGCGAGCATGCAAAGATTAAACTTAGAAAAGTAAAAAGGATTAGTTGTTAAAACTAGAAAAGTAAAAAGGATTAGTTGTTAAAACTAGAAAATTAAAACTAAAAAAGTAAAAAGGATTAGTTGTTAAAACTAGAAAAGAAAAAGACAAGACATTCTAGTAAAAAATAGAATAAATTTATAACTTAAAATATTGCAGCATTAAGAATTGATTATGTAATGTTAAATTGATTTTTAAAAATTTTCTTAATGCAGCAACATTTTACGTTATAAATTCTTTATATTTTTTATTAGGATATCTTGTCTTTTTTCCAGTCTTAACAGCTAGTGCGTTTTACTTTTCTAAGTTTAATCTTAATCATATTATTTGTCATGCTCGCATTTTTCTATGTAATACATACATACATACGAACATATATATATATATATATATATATATATACACACACACACACACACACATATATGTATATATTAAAATATAAAATAATGTTACACACACACGCACACATATATATATGTTTTATTTTTTTATTACCGTTTTATCTGTTTGGTTACATATGTTTCGGATGTTGGACTGATCTAACAGCCTCGTCAGACCTATATATATATATATATATATATATATATATATCTTTATCTATTCAATATTTACTTCAGCAGTCCTTATTACGTAAACAGTGATTAGTAGTAGTATTAAAATACACTTATAGTAATTAAGTTACACAGAAATTCTTGCGTTTCATTACCGGATAAATGATCAGGTTAATTGCGTGAATTTATATTTTACGATAGTTTATATCTAACTAATATTCCTATTAACTCGTCTCCTCGCGAGGGCAGAGTTAGACAAAAGGTCGTTTTTTAGTGTGGAGAAAATCCAGTTTCCTCCAAAAAGTGGCACTTTTGATAGGAACAACTATAAACATTGTCTCAGTCATAAAGGATTTCTCATCCACTGACCGGAGACAGAAAAACTGAAGTGTAGCATCAGAACAGATACTACACTGTGAGCAAGACCCGAAGGAAAAGTATTGTTTTAACAAACTTTCACAAGAAACACTCGTCTAGCTGAAAACACTATCGATAATTCCCCTCACTCTTTATCTGTGCCTAAACCTAAACGTAGATTCCATGAACAAAGCTTCTTTCTTAGAACTGCACGCCTGTGGAATTGTCTTCCGTTTTTCTGCTTTCCGGCTGACTACAATATGGTTATGTTCAAGTCTAACGTAAACAAGTTCTTGATGAGCCGTTCCATATAAGTTAACAAATTTACCGAATTTCCATTACTAACGATTACTATATTGTCCAATTTCTACTGTACACTCTTTAACCCTTATCCTCGAATGGCCTCTTGGCCTTGATAATGTGGTGATGTCTGTGTAAAAAAAACCCCAAAAAACTAATGTTTAATCTCTCCGTCGCCCCCCCTTTCTCTCTGTATCTGTTTGGTTTAGTATTTGATTATATTGCGGCCTTTTTTCAATATGTGTTTTTAACAAAATATGGTTAAAAAGTAATCTTAAATCATATCCATATCCGTCATATCATGTCCCAGCATTTCGTGAAAGGTTGTCATGCAGTAGGCACAGTCATTTCGCATTCACAAGCAAAAAAGGCAATTTATTCAATAAATTCAAATCATCACATATAAAAAAGCCATCAAATTTCAACGGCCACCTGCCAATTCTAACAACTTTGGAATACACAGATGATTGATAACGAGACTCCTGTTTGAAAACTTCAATGTAGACAATTTAAACGTCGTTTATCAGCTCAAATATATATGTGATAAAATAAAATAAAATAAGATATGAGCAAAGTTGACATTTAGCAAACTGACACCAATTAAACCATATCATTTAATATCAAGATAGATCACATTTGCTATGTTTTATATTTTCTTTAATTCTGTACTTAATTTTATTAGCCACTATTGAACCACTGACCATTGACGGTTAATGTCGTCAAACCATAGATCATCACATAGTCTTTTTTGATGTTTGTGTAATTTTACGTATAAAACTCTACATATATATTGAACACTTTTGGAGAGATATTGCTTTTTTACTTCAATACATTTCAACTTTATATATATATATATATATATATATATATATATATATATATATGCGCATAAGCCTGAGGAGTCCTAGAGTGGATGAAACGCGGAATATTCAGTGTAGCTTAATCGCCATATATATTTTATAACTTACTCTCTCTCTCTCTCTCTCTCTATATATATATATATATATATATATATATATATATAAATACTAGAAAAATACCCGCGTTTCGTGCGGGACTTTGCTATACGGTCGGATACATGCTTCGCGGGTATCCTTGCTGTAAGTAGATGTTGTAAGAGCAACTATTTCTTAAGCTGTTTAAAATTTTAATTACGTGACGAAGTGAATTAAATTCAACTGTGGACTTAAAAGCAAATAGGTTATATAAAATTTGACACTTATATTGTTACACATAAAAATTGAAATAATTACATGGGGTGGTCCGATTCAAATTCACGAATAAGTTGGCTGATGCTACGGTGGAAGCGGCCCCCGACTTAGTACGCACCATTTCTAGGTGGGTGAGTTAATGAAAAGTGGCACCAAAGATTACCTTAACGTTTGACCATGACTTTGAAAAATCTTTATGTAAGAGACCCTCATCATGTCCGGTTTGATCATGCTCGGTCCAGTGATGTGGGCTGTAGGAGAGTTGCACACACAGACACACACACGCATACTACTACTTTATATATATATATATATATATATATATATATATATATATATAATATATATATAAATATATAATATATATAATATATATATAATATATATATAATATATATAAATATATAATATATATATAAATATATAATATATATATAAATATATAATATATATATATATATATATATATATATATATATATATATATATATATTGAATATGTGTGTGTGTGTGTGTGTTTATATATTTGCATGTACAGCATTCACTCTTGAACTAATACCTGTGGAAAATGACAGTGATCATCATGAATTTTGAACTTTGTTGCAAACAATCTAAACGGTAAAAGTGTGGACTAATTTATTTTGTTTTAAGCACTGCCTTTGTCCCCATTAATCAAGAATATAACCAAGATATAATGATGCTAAACTTTATACCTAGAATACTTATTCGATTCCACTACATGATTTATATTTTAGAGAATTTCTCAAATTTACGACTTAAGCTTAACGAAGAAATAGAAATTTAGGGAATCGTGCTTAATTGGTATCTAATTAATATAGATCAAATTAATTGCAAATTAGAAATATTTAAATTTTCAAATGGGGATGTTATGCCTGAATTATTCTCCCCCCCCCGTAAAACGAGGTTAAAATTTGGGCAAACTTAACACTTCTCGCCTAATATGTACAAATATATTTTTTCAAAACTCGAGCAAACCTGAATTTTCATGAAGTTCTTCGATCCCTTTTCGTTTATATCAAACTAAATTAAATCAAATATAACCCACATATCGACCTCTTACGTCTCGCGAGAGTTAATTGGCCTATAAGTGAATCCCGTAATACAAATATATAAGCGATGCGATGCCTCCATTCAGCCTCAAAAAACAATGGATACCCCATGTAAGGATAGCTGCGCATAAAATTTTGAGGCGAGGGTTGTGCAATCTCAACCTCTTGAATGGGCATTGCTCGTGTCTAGTGGTAAGAAGTCCAGGACGACTAGAAACAATGCCGAGATAAGCAGAGAGCACATACAGAACCTGAAATTTCCAAATAGTCACCTATTTTAGTGCTGACCAGCCTCAACGTTGCTTAACTTCGGTGATCAAACGAGAACCGGCGTGTCAAGGTTATTATGCCGTAAATATACGAGCAGAACTTCATATAAACGTTTTATTACATGTAACTTATATATTATTTTACGTTTCAATTAAATTTCTTTTAAAATTGTTTTGACTTATTAAAACCAATCTTTTAGAAGCTTTTGTTTTCACTAATTATAAATGTACTATGTGTATAGTATAATATAGCTTCAGTTTTTGTTCTCCTTTCCATTATGTGACTTCCTGTTACGTTGATTATATCTGCTACTGACATGTATTATGCGCATGCTCTTGCAATAGCACTTCCGGTGTGTATGTTAATGCGTGCGCGTGTATATGCGGGCGCCTTTTTGCATGCGTGTTGGGGGGAGGGCAGAGCGAAGATGAATCATTAAAGAATAGAAAAAAAAAAAGAATTGCAAAGAAAATAGTGGAATTTATAAATAAAATGATTAAAAAATTTTCCTAAAAGGAAACAACAAAAAAGAACAAGTTTTAAAATGACATCATTTCGAACTCTGTTATGTGATGGGTTGGGGGAAGCTATTCAAGGCCAGAAGGGAATCTCTATTTTTTTTATTCTGATTAGATGTTTTTAAAAGAAACTTCAATAAATAGATTTAAATACAGATTGAAAAAGATTGAATTTACTTTCAGTATGTTTCATAATCACGTGACATAAAAGAAAAAATCCACATGATTCTGTTTATCAATTTACGGCATATCAACCGTTTTGGCCTGATTTAATGCCGGAACAACAATATACTTTATATAACTAACTGTACAAACGTTATTTTGTTATTTTATTCATAACTTTGAAGGGTGAAATTATAGGTTCATACCTGTTCTAACATTGCAAACCGGTAATAACCAAGAACAACATAATGGTATAGTTAACAAAAAAGTATGTAATCAAACGTATATTACATAAGTACACGTCTTGGTTCTGTGGACATACCTGCCACGAATCACTGTTATTTTCTTTCTTCCAACCACAGGAAGATGTGACACAAGGTTGGAAAATCATTATGTCGTATGAATCCGAAGATTGTATTTTTGACATAGGCTTCCCTAATATTTTTCTAGTCAGAATTCTTTCTATAAATACATCGGGAATTAGGGGAGGGACCATGTGAAGGTTGCAAACATTCTAAGCGAAAGTGATTTTTTGTGGCACGAACTGCATAGGAACTTCGAACACTCTGGCCATCAATCCATGTTGTTAACAACTAGACCAAATCACTTGCCAAGGTGGGAAGATGAGGAGAGTCAAGTCAGCGCGCCTTAATGAGGAGAACACTGGCCTTTTAAAATTTACAATGGACATCCCCTCGGTATTAAACGGTCCGTGCGCTTAAAGCATTAAGCAATAAACTTATTCCTTTCGAGAGACAGGTGATAATGCATGGGAGGGTGCACTTTATAAGTCTATTTTGAATGAACGCTTCAACCCGTCAAATAAAATCTACCAAAATTACCGAGTTTCTGCCTGACTGATTATAGAGATTGTAATCTCAACTGGAACGTATTAGCAATGGGAGCGAAAGTGCTAATGAACATTTTGCCTAGGGATCACCGTTATTATCAGCGGCCCTGTTGTTTTTTAATAGCGTCCGCGACCATGTCTTTCCACATTGTAAAGCCATAGCAATCTCGGGAAAACAAGTAAAGACAATAGTTTCCTGTTGCTTTCCGTCTTGATTCGGGGATGTATCGCTCCCCCATGTGTTAAACGCGCTCCTTGGAAATTTCTACGACACGGTACGTCAAATACAGCGCCTAGTCTTCCCAAATGGTCACCCATCTGGTACTGGCAAGGTTCATCGTTGCTTAATTTTAGTGATCTGGCGAGAACCGGTGTGTCAACGTGATTCTTCCGTATATCGTCTAGTGGTTGCTAAACAAGACATATAACAATTATAACATTAAGGGACAAATGACAGTCGCTGTAGTTTTACATCGACCGATGGAAAAATATATCTGGTCCAACTTGAGTTGATCTTAATTTGACGGATCCTTGAAAAAATCTTCAAACGAAGATTTATACGATCAAAATCCTTGGTGGTATTTACAGCAGCTTTATTTCGGATGTTTCCACCATTGACAAGCTGCAACGCTGATCTTAGACTTTTACTATCAACGTCTTTTTTTTTTTACACAGTGATCACAACTTATCAAGGCCCGGAAGCCACTCAGGGATAAGGGTTATTGCAAGTACATTACGTTAGTGTGGAGACTTGATGAAGTGTTTAATTAAGGGGGCGATTCATTAGGAATTTGTTAACATTGGACTTGAAGACATCCAAGTTGTAGTCCGGAGGGAAGCAGGCAGACGGTACAGAGTTCCACAGGCGTGCATACTATCCACGACTGTCTTTCCTTCTCTGACTACCCACTAGGTCTGCTCTCTTTGAGTCTCCACTCTTGACTAACTGATACGTGTTTTTTTTTAAGTGATCTCGTTGCGCCATTTTGTTTATATTCTAACATTCTTTATCACCAAGTTAACGTTTTTGTTTGTGCTAGTTATGAAAACTTAAATTCGTTTCTATTTTTACAAAGATAGTATCCGTCCTGATGCTATACTTCATCTTTTCTGTCCTCGGTCAGTGAAGGAGAAATCTTTCATGACTGAGACAATTTTTTATTTTTGTTCCTATCCAGAATGCTCATTTTGAGGAGCTGGGTTTTCCCCATACTAAAAACCGACCTTGTGTCTTACTCTGTCCTCGGTCAGTGAAGGCAAGTAAATAGGAACACTATAGTCTTAGATAAATAACGCAACACGTTCTTGTAGAAAATATTTGATTTATCGCAGCCGTGAATGTAATAGTAGAACAGTATACCTTGAATGGAAATGTCTGCACAGCTTCCGATCGTAGCGGAGAGGAGTCAAATTAATTTCCAATTTTATTTCATTCCCTTGTCATGTTCGATGACGTCACACTACTGGCATCTTTTGAAACACACTATATAGATCTGGTTGGATTTTGACTAGGCATGTCTGATTCAAGAGTCCCACACTATTAATAACTAGCTGCCAGTCCGGGGTTGTCCTGTCGTAAAATACGCTTAAATACGATATTTAAATTTATACAAATTGCGTATATATTATTATAAAATCGATCCTCTATTGATTATTATATATTATTATAAAATCGATCCTCTATTGATTATTATATATTACAAGGAATAGTTTACCCGATGTACTTATTCGCAAAAAATAAAATAAAATAAAAATAAAAATAAATAAATAAATAAAATATTGATGATAATGTCGTTCATCAAATTCCGTCTGTATTTGTTTACAATATCACGTCAGTTTATAGTTGGGCTCGACGATGAATGCCCTGGAAAAGTCACTCCAATTAATGTTTAGTTTTAAAATATGTAAATGAAGAAATGATTTTTTTATTACATTTTCACCCCAAATCAGGCACATTACTACTTTGTTGTAGGGGGCTACTATCAGGGACTTACGCATCAGGGGTGCTGTGTAGGGAGTTGGGCAGCAAGCTGTCGGTTCACGTTACACTTGAACTTCTGCATGTCAGTACAGTTGGGGAAGCAGGGACCCGGAAGGGAATTCCAAAGTCTAGCTGTTCTGGGGAAGAAACTACTGGAGTAGAAGGCTCTCTTACATCTAGGGATCTCTACTTCCTAATCACATATCATTAATTTATTTTATCGAACGATTTTAAAAAAAATTGCATTTTTAAAGTAAATTCAAGTATTACGATATTTTTTGCTAATGAAAATTGAAGGGTGGAATAATAAAATTGTCGCCCCAAAGAAAGCAACACTACAGCTTTATTTGAAAATCAATTCAGGTAACTTGATTATCTAGTAGAGCTGACATCTATTAAAAGCCTTCAGCCTCAATCAGCGCTTCTGCACAGGATCGAAACTGAGAACATGCCTTTTCCACAAACGCTAGCGAAAGCTCGGCGAATACTCGGCAGATGGCAGCGATCAGGCTGGTTTTGGTGTTTTATGAGGTCATGTTGGTGATGTTCTCGACGTAAAACCAAATGAAATAGTCTAGCGAGTTAAGGTCAGAAATGCGGGGGTGGGAAAGTGAAAGAGAGACAGAGAGAGTACAAACTTGTAGCACTTCTTCTGAAACCAAGCCTGGCTCTCTTTAGACTTGTAGGCCGGCGCCGGGTCTTGCTGTAACACCCAGATTCTGCCAGCGGTCACCTGATTTCATCAGGGGATCACTCTTCAGCACGTCTAGTTATACTTTGGTGTTGACTTTCAAGCCGAATTCGAAGATGTGAGATGGCATGATATGGCCCTCACTTGAAACCACACAAAAGACAATAACCTAGGCAGGAAACTTTGTTTTCATCACCCTGAGCTTGCCCCTATTATTCGTGGCAATCGGGCGATGCATTTTTGAGGATGCTGACAAGGGCCATGCTGGATCAGTAGAGAGGATAAGTTGTATAGCAGCGCATCTCTGTTCTCGGTCATTAAAAATTGTATCACTTTCACACATGATATAAGGCTCTCATAGCTCTTTGAATTTGCACACAACTGGACAACTCGTAAATGTTCTGCAAAAAAAAAAGAAAAAAAAGAAAAAAAGGAAAAAAAATTGGTTTTAAACAAACGGAAATGGAATCATGTCGTCTTTTCTATGGCGACAATTTTATCGTTACAGAATAGTTACAAAACACCATCTCCTCCTCATGTTAAGAATGTATTACTAAATAATAATGTTATTATTTGAGTATTATTCCCGTATCCTCTTTACCAAAATTACTGAAATCAGAATTAAATAACCTACAAAAGGGTTGATATGCCGTAAAATAAAAAGTTAATGCACATCTTTTTTAGTTTATCCAAAAAAGAAAAGAACTCCGTTTTCACTATTTCATTTTTGCTTTCTTTTCTATTTATTTCACTACAAAACCGTTTGACCTCATTTTTTCTTGTTTATTTCAACATAATGCCCTTTAACTTCATTTTCTTTTTATTTAGTTCCGATTCTATTGTGGGTTTTGTTCGTTAATTTTTATTTTCTTCTATTGCATTTTTACTGTCATTCATTTCACTTCCGTTTCTTTTCATTTTCTTTTTTTCCCGTTCCGGTTTTCTTTCTTATTTTATGTTTTTTTTTCTTTTTCTTTTCACCCGATTCTCTTCACTTTCTTTTCTTTCTTTTTTTCTCCCTCTTTTTTTTGTTCCTTCTTTTGCGTTTTCATGAGTTATGCTACATAATTATATCAAATCAAATTGAAGCCTGAATCGATTCCATTCATTCGAACAGATCGATTAAATAGAGGAGAGAAGAAGAGATAGAGAAAGAGAAAGAAAGAGAGAGATAGGAGAGAAGAGAGGGAGGGTGGGTGAACACAAACGATTTTAATATCATACGATCGCCGAGGCAATTGCTAATCAAGTCTCTTCCTTATTTTGTCAGTCCACGCGGCAAATCTTGCTGCAAAATGACATTAAATATTTAACTTTATAAGTCGAGATTTCTATAGCCAGAACGGGAGACAAGCATAATCGGTTCGAGAATGGTTATAATAGCGGCCGCCAGCTGAACTGCATCGTCGCATTTGATATTCCAAAGCTGTTCACTAAATGATGCGATTGTAGTGTCATACAAGAAAGGCGGGAATCTATTTGCGCCCAAATGCGGAATAATAAGAATTTAACTACTTCCCTCAATCGAATCTGCCGATAACAATTCATCTTTTCTAATTGATATCATGCAGCAATTCTATGGAATTTAGCAAGGAACAGCTGATAAAATAAAGTGCATGAAAATGGTAATTTTTTTCGTGAAATATTTAATTAGTTTATATCATGATTTAGGATACCCACGTATATAACAATTCGGTAATTCTAATTTATATAATGTGGCAATTCTAGGAAATCTAGCAATGGACCATTGAGAAAATACAGTGAATGAATCAGGTGAAATTATTTTTAACTTTAGTTTATATATTTTAGGACACCCACGTGTATAAAAATTTAATATTTCTATTTGATATCATAGCAATTTTTAGAAATTTAGTAAGGAACAGCTAAAAATAAAGTGAATGAAACAGATTAAATTATTTGTGGGATATAAAATTATTTTATATAATAATTTAGGACACCCACGTATATAACAAGTTCAGTATTTCTAATTTATATCTCTCGGGTTTACTCGGAACATGACAGAAAATCGCTGAAATATAGGGTATGCTGGTCGAGCGCTAATCAACTTGATTAGCCAATCAAAATGATGCTATATACCACAAAATAACCATTCTTTAAAACTTGTTAAAAATTTATGTTTCATAAACTTTTCTTAAAATTATATTGGAAAAAACAACAATAAAGAATTTACAGCAGGTTGTTATACAGTATAAGTCCTATAATTTGAACATCCGCTTCGTTCAAATTACAGGATGCTGTTCAAATTTTGTGATAAAAAATGTGCTGCAGTTAACTTTAATTTTCTAAGAATTAAGAAATAGTAAATGGAATTCATTGCTATATGATACTTTAAGTATATATTACGTTGAGTTTACGATATATTGCAAGTAAGAATTGTTAAATATTATTACCAAGAACAAAAACATTGAAAATAAATTAAATCTACTCTTACTTGTTTGGTATTTATTACCTAAGTTATCATGTACAGAAATCATAGATTTATGTGAAATACAGGTTTTTTTTATTTATTCATTGAATGAGTCTCACTGCAGTTTCTATTTTCATCGATTGAGCTCTCGGGCGCTGCCATTGTATTCCGTAAGCGATCACGAAAATCTACAATTTCTTGGTTTTGTAGCTTCTTTATGATCATATCTCTTCGGAGTGACATTGCCTGCAAAACATAGATGCCACTAAAGTAAGGACTTTTTTCTAGAGATTTTATAATCTTCTCCATAGACTTTTCTGCATCATCCCATGATATTGCTTCATCAGAGTGTTCCTGGTTATTTACATTAGAGTCAAGAGAATGGGAACTGTCGCTATTTTCATCACAATTACTGCCTTCAGGATATTGATCAGTAGTTTCCTCATCTTGTTGCACCCACATTTCAACATCATTTTCATTAAGTGATGTAAGAACGGCGTGGTTGGTCGGTAACCGTTCGGTTTCAATAATTTTTCTAGACCAGATGTATTCTCTGATTTTAGAGTTGAAAACCATTGTGATGGGTTGTTTAACACTATTTTAAATATAGCAATCTGAAAAAAAAATTACAGTTAGTGTAAATTAATTATCAATAGCTAATCTACATTAATTACATAGTATCAATATTAACATTTCTGCGCCATATCTAACTAAACCATGTAAACAGTTTTACTGCAACTCTGCATCAACTATGCTCATACAATTTCAATGACGAGAACTTTAGCTTAGAGAAACTCCAGGTATAGAAGAAGTTCAAATGAGAGGGAGTCCAACTTTAGAGGAAGTTCAAATTAAAGGAGTTTTACTGTAGTTTATTTGGTACTTATGAAGACATTTTAACGTGCTGACATAATAATGTTATTATTTAGAAACTAATTCATAACGTAGGGAGAGAAGGATGTTTTGTAACAATTCTGTACTTTCACTTGAATTAGATAAACAAAAGATGCCGTAAAACTTGAATTCAACTTGAAAATACAATTAAAAATATTAGCACGGTAATTGCTTTGTATCGGCACCTTATCATTTTGTTTTTCTTTTTTTTTTACTTGAAATTCGTATCTAATGAATAGTGTTGGTTTCTGTTTCGTAGATTTTGTAAGATTTGCTCGGCGACGCTCGGCATAATCCAGCGACTTACGTCAGGTTCCAAGGCAGACCTGAGCGGACGCTTATATACACGGGTCCTGGATGTGACCTTAAACTATATCCGATGGTTAAGCCCCAGCTTGTGAGCTTTGGGGAGTGTGGAGCCACCCCTTAATTACCATTGTTCCCAGCTCTATTCTGACTCGGAGTGGTAGTACCTGTTAGGGTCCCAACTATGTGTTAAATAGAAACCGACTTGAAAAAAACAAACAAACAAATATATTCTATGAAAATAAATTTTCTTCAAAATCACTGGATTCGGCATTAAATCACCTGAAAAGGATTGATATGCCATAAAACAAAACCAATCAACCAATAAACTTATATACACCCGTTTCACAAAAGGCGCTGGTACCAAAAGAACAGTAGAATAGACACAGACTGGCAACGTTTATTTTCAGGGAAGAAGCTGTAAAGAAGAGAAGCGATCATTCTCTCACTAGATTGTGATGTTGATATTATATTCTATCGAGGCAAAAAAAGCAGCGAATCTCCAGATATGTGATCAAATGTAGAAACCTTCACGTGACCTTGATCAATTCACAGAAAGAAGAAAATTATAGTAAAACATTAGCATGCCATTCATTGGATGTAAGCGGCTACTATTTGCGACCATATGTATGGGAACACTATGTGGGGAATTTAGCAGCGAGATGTGTGTTCATATTGCATTTAAACTTCTGCATGCCAGTACAGACAAGGAAGCATAAAACCGGGAATGCATTTTAAAGTTAAGGAAAGGAACTATTATAGTATGATGCTTTCCGGTATCTAATGATCTACTAATGGTGTACGAGTGGAATGTTGCTGCTTGTCGGGTTAGTCTTGAGCACATTCTGTTAGAATATTTGTAAAAATAGGCACACGGATGCAATATAGCGGCGATGGGACAGAGGTTTGATGTGATACAATCAAGTGTTTAATTGAAGCTTAAAAACAAATGTGACGATTGGTAGCAACGTTGATTAGTGACATTAATTGGTTAACTAATCTTTATTAATAATGCGAGTGATTAATTCAGACATAGAAGCGTCAACACGTTTTCACGGAGAAGGGTAGAGAAATATGATTTTCAGGTTTGCTATTTGAAACTTGATTTCATGTGCCATTTATTTATATGACCGAACATTCTCGTTCAGAATTCAGAAGTGAGAGATAGATAGATAAATAGAAAGAGAGAGAGAGAGCGAGAGAGAGAGAGAGAGAGCGAGAGAAAGAGAGAGATACCCCTATGTGAGTTTGTATAACTTATATCGGATTATTAAAAGTAATTCTCATTTGCAATTTGAGTGACAGAGAAATTGGGCACGGTTCTTATCAGAGACAATGCGTTTGCTCGTACCTCTGCACCCGACAAATAGACAAGTGAAGAGTGAAGAACCCAGACCATAGGTAGAGTCATTCTACCCCTTAAGCAATTATGATGATTTGCTAAAGTTATCCGCTCTAAGAAGATTGTCGACCAGTGGTTCGAGACCCTGCATATAAGGTCAGTAGCACAGATTTTACATAAAGTTTTCGTGGATGACCTCATAAGATATACGTGCCTATCATACGGAGTGTTTTAAACCAGGTATTTTAGTGCCTCATCAGGGGCACATTTTTTAAGATCACACTAAATGTGTACATTATTCAAATAATCATATTTTTAGCAAATGTTGTCAGAAAATGTATATTTACGGTGTAAAATGCCAGTTCTCATAGCAAATAATCTGCTGTTCTGTTAAAAATTAATGTGCTAGAATTCTTAATAGATAATCCTGTAATACGGCTTGACTACAGATGAAACGAAGGCTTTCATTGACTGATAGACCGTGAAAATTCTGTATAAAAATTAATTCGTTCGGTTTTCTGATAAAATGAAACCCATTATGAACAAGAGTAGTAAACGAGTAAGAAGAAAGTCTCCACAATTGAACAAAATCATAAAGAAAACTTCAAGTTCAATCAACCAAAAATATCAAACACACGATAGCATACTTTTGCAAACGTTTCCATGAAACATTATGAGCACAACTGCCGCCCAAAAGAGACAATATTGGTGCATCACGTGGGAAATCCTATGACTTGGATTATTCGGACTACTGTCCTCATCTTGAGTGTTATTTGCACGGCGTATCGGTCTATATAACATCCGAAATGTTTCAGGCGAATCTTGTCGAACTTGAGGAATCTTTCTGTCGAACTCAAAAATCCGAACGAGATTTCGAAAGGAATCTTTTATTTAACTAAAGGGTGTAGCATGCACACGTTTATGTTAGACATTCATTCATTCATTCATTCATTCATTCAAGTGGTTCTCCTGCCAGGCACAGGTATTGGCGGCTATGGCTCTCCATCTATTTCTCTGCCTCTCGAGGCTATCATGAATTCATTGTTGCTCATCATCTTTGTTGCTCAGATTTTCAGACTGTTAACGTATGCTTATCGCTGGTGTCATCTGCTTCTTCTACCCACGATCTTTGCCGGTTGTCGGAGATTAGTTTGATGACTATCAGGTGCCACCAGTCTCTCATGATAATCCTTACCAAGCGAAAGGTTCTGATTCAGAACGCTATTCACGCTTTTTTTTCGAATAAAGACTTTACTGTATTGCCATAGCTTTCTTTGCAATGTAAGACATAACTAAGGAAAAATCCTAAATAATTCATAATTTTACCTTGAGCATCGTTCGAAATGAATATTTGTCCTTCACCCTCTAATACTGTAATTTATAAGTAAATATTAATCCCGTTTATTAAATAAAGGGTTCTGCGCGAAATTGCGTACAGATTTTCAAGTTCAACAAAAAAATTTCCGAATTCCATGAGATGCACTTTTGTAATGTTATGACCCTTTAGGCTGTGATCATAGCGTGGTATCTGTTAATTGTCGCAAGCGGAGTCAATGGTCAAAACATTATGATTATTGTTAGTGTATTCTTATCAATTGATTTGAGCGACGGATGGTCGCTGGATCAGTTATTATGATTAGAAGAATAAACAATTAAATTGCGGAAGAAATGATTGACGTGTGAATCGCAAAAGGAATGTGAAAATAGAAAATATATGTAAACATTATTTTGGGGTTTTGATTAAACAAATAACTAGCTGTGGATTAGGTTGGTCTGAGACACGTAATTAGGTGACATAAGAGAACACGTGATGTAGTTAGTTTTGGAGAGATTTAGAGAGTTGAAGATTGACCACCAGAGCGGACATACGTCTAGACAGGGGTGGACAGACAGCTAGGAGCGGGCTGTATGAACAGAAAATGTAGACTAACTGCAGATCCTGTGAAAACCATTTGAAACAACTGTAATAAATTTATATTATAAAAATATAAAGAGTTGTTTTAATGGTTTCACAAATGAAAACATATGTCTCAATTATATGGTGCTGATCGCTTCATGGTTCGTCACGGAACAGCGGGAAGACACAGAAGAACTCTTCAAGAAAAAGGTATGAAGCATATATTCTTCTTCTTACATATGAAATGTAAAAATATCCCGTGTGATAAGTCTGATACAACATGACTCAGTTTACACGTCAATATCATGTCCTCCTGGCTAAACAACATACATACGATTCATACGTTTATTATCTGTCTGTTAAAAGAACAATATCTTACACCCACTAGATAACACATGACATGTTTTAATATATCATCTCCTCGAATATAAACCAATATACAAGACTTTAAAAAGTCGAAGATTATATCGGCAGATACACTGTGCAAATAACACTCCAGATGAGAACAGTAGTGGGAATAATCAATTTCAAAAGAGATTTTGAACAGTTCATTATAAGTACAGCTTTCACACTTCTTTCTCGTTCACACACATTTCAAGTTGACAAGAAAAGAACTATTTTGTGATTGCCTTCACACTAGCAATGGCGATTTCTCGCATTCAACAAAAACACGAATTAATATAATATTTATCAACTGAAATAATCCAAAAACTAAAACAAAAAGATGTTTGTATTATTGAAAATTACAATAAAAACGCGCATATTATTTCCCGTGTTTATGTGATATCCAGCGGTGATTGTTTTAACACGTATTGTCATAATCGATCAGAAATTAAAATGTAATGTAAAAAAAACATTTTGCATTCCAACTCGCCATTCAGGTTATCACTCTTTAAATCTGGTTGCAGTCACAGTAGCCCTCTGCGCTTCAGTAGCAATATCTCTTTTTTGAAATGAAAATCAGAAAATAATTTAAAAAAAAATTCGTTTCAATAAAACATCATGAAAACTTCAGAGGTTAGTATGTTTTTGTGGTACTCTTTTCGGTTGTAACATTTGGTGATGAAAAGAAGGGTGATAATAGTACTCTTACAGCAATGAATATTACATGTAACATAAGACTAAAAAACCACTAATTAAAGAATATGCAGTCCATATGACATCATAACAATATTCAAAAGTGATTCGACTCTAAAATAAGACCTAATACGAGCCAAGCCCTCGATCCAAAGTCTCATGCCAAAAAACTGTATATGAAATTTCATGCAAATGCGGGAAACTATACAAAGGTGAGACTGATCGCCCTCTAAAGGTAAGGCTAGAAGAACACTGTGGGGAAATGCTGAAAAGTCGGGACTAGCTGATCACACATGGAAAGAAAAAAGAAACACATTTCCCTTTGTGGGACAAGGTCAAAATAATTGACAGGGATGCACGGTGGATGGTCAGGTGACTTAAATAACAGTACATATATCCAAAAAGAAAAATTACTAAACTGATCAAGCCTAGAGATTAATAGCTTTTTGGGGTCTCTAATTGTAGAAAAAAAAATGTCCACCCTAAAAATTTCGGTGACGGAAGAGGGATAATCCTCTGTCGATTTTATTTTTTACACATATAAAACCATAAGCATAAAACAGAGACTAACTCAAAGAATACGAAAATATCTAAGGAGCCAGCAACGTTTCTCTTTTCTTTTTAAAACAATAACTAACAGGCGTTTGAAGGCCAAAACTATCGAAACGTTGCATAAATAACACTCAAGATGAGAAAAATAGTCCGATCAATACAACTAATAAAAAACTTACTTTTTTTTATTAATGACCTTGTTTTCCTGAATACGAACCAACAATGTGGTTTAAAAGTAATCTAGGCTTTCCCTCTGTGTTTGAATGTGGGAAGAGTGCACTAAAGTTTTATGATACGTAATCGACCTAGAAAACCGCAATAGGAAGAGGGTGTTGTTCTTATAAAAGAATCTAAAATAGAAAAAGGGTGGCTAACTAGAAATATTTTCTTTTATTTACTCTTGTAAACATGAAAACAAAAATGAAAATTGATCACTCCGCGTAGACTAGTTATAATGTACATATAATTTTAGTTATATAAATGCTCTATACATGTATTGAGCACTTTTGAAGATTTGCTTGTTTTTCTTTCATGTTAACAATATACCTGAATTTAATTAATCAATTAACATCTACCCACCCACCCACACACACACGCGCATATATATATATATATATATATATATATATATATATATATATATATATGTATATATATATATATATATTTCAGTGGAAATATCTTTCAATTTCACTTTTTCATATACTAATCCTTAATTTATGAAACTCAATGTAACATATAACAAAGAAATGACAAAAGTCTATATTATAAATTTCATGATGTTGACCAGCAAAATAAGGAACGACAACGAACTAGCATTAAACGCAAGTATCCTAAATATAAATTGTAACTGCAGAATACCTGAAAATTGTCTGTTGGGTGGGAAATGTCTAACCTCAGAAATAGTGTATAAATGTGAGATAAAAACCGACAACACTAAGAAGACATATCTGGGAGCCACGGAAACAGAGTTTAAGGAAATATATAGAAACCACGTAGTATCATTTAAAAAGGAACCTGGGACAGAAACTAATAGAGATGGCGTGAACGACAGTAAGGGGGATGGGCACACAAATGAGCATTAGAAATAACAACAAAAAGAGAAACACAACTGCATTAGATGATTGAATTAGGGAACTTAGCAGAAATTATGAAAATTTTGAATTAAAATGGTCAGTAGTGGCCAGGGGGAGGAAATACATCGAGAAATCAAAAAGGTGCAATCTATGTTTATAGGAAGCCTTCTACATTGTAAATTCCAAAGAGGAAATTTTGAATAAAAGACTTGATGCCATACAGGGATGTCTTCAGAGAAATAGATTTCTGCTATCACGCCTTAAATGTAACTGAGGCATAATTTTTTTTACAATAATAAGGATCATCGGATGATAGGATTACCTTTCTTTGACCATTATAGGATACAAATCGACCCAATTTCAAACAGAATTAACTAACAATACTTAACAATATAATTGGATTGTCTCCCTTCATTTTATTCTACTTAACGACATGAAAACATTTTTCAAGTAGAATAACAATGAATTTTAAAACATTAAATAACAATAAATAGATTAGAATACTTCACCCGTAATATTATACAAGGATTTTTATATATATCTTTAATACACCCATTTTATTTACGCTAATATTCAATTAAACTTTGAAACTAAAAGGGTCTTAAATCCGAGCACTAATATAACGATAATCTATAAACATTACCTGCCACTAATACGAAAGTAAAACTAACCGTAATATTTTTGCAAGGATGTTACGATCATAATATCGAAACAAACATTTTAAAAATTAAGTATCGGGTAACAAAGAAATAACAAGATTTAATTTAGGAACCCAACAAATGGGATATATAATAATAATTTTTTTTTTAATGGCTTAGGGCTCTCTGTAGCAACTTATAGTGACTCTGCTCTTAAATAAGGATACGGAAATTAGGCGATATATTAATATTTAAATGGGATTTTCCGTAACCACAACAAAGGTAGATGTTTCTCGCATGCCTTTATAGCTAAGGATATTCCCTTCCATCTTCCTTCTCTTAAAAAAATGCTCCATTGCCAAAAGTGTGCTTATTCATAAAGTCTGAAGAAATGCTGGTGTTGAAAATTTTCAAGCGACATAATGCTTAAAATTGTCGAACTGGACATGGAAACAATTGTAACGTAAATTGAAATACACTTTTCTTGCCACCAAGACTTTGTTTTGAAGTCTTGTTTTTGCTTACACAGTATACATATATATATATATATATATATATATATATATATATATGAGGGAGAGAGAGAAATTAGTGTTTAAGATACTAGTTTAAGAAGATTAAAATAATTAAACTAAACAGTTTTTAAGATACTGTTGCTTATGGCAACATGCCATATTAGAACTTATGATATGCCAATTTTGTTAGGTTTTTTTATTAAAAACAAATACAGTTGGCAAATAATATATCCTGTAAAAATTATACATTTTATCCCGTTAAAACGCGCAAAAGTTATTGCCCGTTGACTTAGAATGAGTATTTTATGCCAAAGCGATGGTTGAACATGATCAAATTTGTTTTCATTTTTGCATTAAATATTAATTCCTATAAATCCCTTACCCTGCATCGAATGGATACCATAATACTAAGTTCGCTGCACTTAACGATGGTTCATACAAAATGTAATCCTGATCGGCCGAGTAATTTCGAAGAAATAAGTGATCGAATAGACAGACAGACAGACCGAAAGACAGACTAAGAAAACTATGATATAGATAGTTTGGTATCTTTTCGAATGATTAAATGAAAAATAATCCTTGGTATTTGTAACTGGAACATTTAGAAAATCATTTTTTTATCGCATTCTGCATTATAACTTTTCAGATATTTCTTTAAAAAGCTGTAATGATGAGAACAAGCATCCAGTTACTCCTTACGCATTTCTGATGATTATTTAGTTTGAGAGATTTCGGGGTTATATCTAAACACTACACAAAGAAATATACACCCTGCATATTTTTTAAATTCTTACGCAAATAACTGTTAGGTATTTGACACTCACAAAAGTCTAGTCTCTTTACATTGACATATACAGGCTACGCCCCCTTGTTGATTAATACATAAGTAGTTCCCTTGTTTTCGAATGTGTATAGCTCTGTACATATCGAAACAAAGCCGAGTCTTTCGCAGTCTTCAAGAATTACTCCAAGCGTGAATCTGTTTAATTTCTCTGTATAATCGACGCATCAAACGAACATTTCATTCCCGCCAGAAAATGTAATCTAATTCGACGGACGAACAATTTCACTTCACTTGTGTCGCCCATCGTTTTTCCCAACAGATTTGAACAAGAAATAAAATCTCTACCAAAAAACATGATAGATTGCTTACTTGTATTGATTTTAACACACTTTTGTCTTTATATATAATTGGCACTGAAAAGTGAATGGATTAAATATAGGTTCAATTTGGAATGCAGCTCTTAGTGCGTTACTGGAATTCAAAAATTATTGTACTTTAACGTAACAATAAACGTTCATTTGTTTTGTAAGGGGGAAAAATACTAGTGAGAAATAATATCAAGGTTCGAAAAAATGAGTCGAGATTTTCCTCGAGTCGCAAGAGCATCTTGGTTTAAGATCAGCTACTCATCGATAATATAAATCTCATACTGTCTGTGTAAATGTATGTATGTATGTATGTATGTATGTATGTATGTATGCATGTATGTATGTATGTATGCTTGTATGTATGCATGTATGTATGCATGTATGTATGTATGCATGTATGTATGTATGCATGTATGTATGGATGTATGTATGTATGCATGCATGTATGTATGCATGCATGTATCTACGTATGTATGCATGTATGTATGTATGCATGTATGTATGTATGCATATATGCATGTATGTATGCATGTATGTATGTATGCATGTATGCATGTATGTATGCATGTATGTATGTATGCATATATGCATGTATGTATGCATGTATGCATGTATGTATGTATGCATGTATGTATGCATGCATGTATGTATGTATGTATGTATGCATGCATGTATGTATGCATGTATGTATGCATGCATGTATGCATGTATGCATGTATGTATGCATGTATGCATGTATGTATGTATGTATGCATGTATGTATGCATGTATGCATGTATGTGTGCATGCATGTATGTATGGATGTATGCATGTATGTATGCATGCATGTATGTATGTATGCATGCATGTATGTATGTATGTATGTATGTATGCATGTATGCATGTATGTATGTATGCATGCATGTATTATGTATGTATGCATGTATGTATGTATGCATGTATATATGCATGCATGTATTCATGTATGTATGTATGCATGTATGTATGTATGTATGCATGCATGTATGTATGTATGTATGCATGTATGTATGTATGCATGTATGCATGTATGTATGTATGCATGTATGTATGTATGTATATATGCATGCATGTATGTATGTATGCATGTATGTATGTATGTATGCATGTATGCATGTATGTATGTATGCATGTATATCTGCCTTAAACTTTCGACAGAGGCGGTGGATTTTCAACTGGGCATTTTTCTACAAGGAGGGGTCGCTTTTTTTCGCCGATATTTTCGAAAGCCATCCCCTCTTTCCAATTGACTAGCCTAAATGTAAACCTTCATCACTTCCGGTTTGGCGATGGATGGCAAAGACGTTGCTATTTTTTTCACATTCCTTTCTTCCTTCGCCGTACTGGTTTGATCCTGCCTGCCTACTGCTATTGTTCCACACACACCTCCAAACACCCGGGCAACGCTGGACACCCAAGCTAGCCTAACATGTGTCCCTGTTGACGTATATACTCCTCACAAACTTTACAAGAAGCAAAATTCTAACCCATTTGTGTTGAGGTCTTTAGATGCTGGGAAACCGTCTACGCTAATTATTTCTTTAGAATCCCCCCATGTTTCCTGCTTCCTTGATTGTACTTGCAGAAGTTTAAATATAATGTGAAAAGATATTTCACTGGCACCTGTTAAACACAATCATAAAGAGTAGCAATGCATATTTCAAGTGTCAATATGCTTTGTTCGTATGAATAGAGTAAACGCAGTTAAATCTCAACATGAATTCCAAATTTGACCCAAATCGTAAAATAATAATTAGAGAGCACGTTTATTCATTAAGACTGATTTGTCTTAGCTTTTACTTGTGATCACAGTAATACAATTTTTGCTGTTACCTATCTGTCCAATCCACAAATTAGAATGAAATTGTTCTTGACCTATTTCATTATTTGACCTAATTTTGTAATTCTCGAAACTAGTTAATTGAATTCATTACATTTTTTTGACATAAAATCAAGAAAAAAAACTACATAACTGCATGTCGTTGTTGTGTGAGGATAATTTGATTATCATTCGGAAAGATTAGTCGTAAGTTAATCAAAATTGTGCATAAAAAAAAAAAAGTAAAACCTAGCGATTGTCTTCGTATTTATTCGTTTTCGTTCATATATCTTTGTTCCAAATCATTTTTCTTTCAGATACAAAGTTTAAACTGATCACAATTTCAACTCCAAACATTTGATCGATATTTTCGTCATCAATAAAAAAAAACATCTAAAGTATGATAGGCATTCACTTCGGATTTTGCCATGCAATTTAGATGTGAATTTTTATATCCTTTTCATTAACTTCTCTTACACTATGACATTTAAATACTTAAACAACTTTTAATTGTGATTTTCCATGTCTCACTGACTTTAGCAAATAAGGTGTAAACCATTATAACTATTTGCTAATATTTTCTCCTCTGAAGCGATGGTAGGCATGGAAATCCTATAGGACAAGGAGTTAAAATATTTCAAATGTATTCTTTGTCTTACATAGAATAATAAAAATCTTTTGATTTGAAATTCAAACATTTCACGTCATAAATTTTAAAATTCATTGAATGACTAAAATTTGATTTATTTGCTCTATCTTGTATATCGAGCAATTCTTATTTAGGTGGGGTAGTACTTATAGAATATTACTGCCAGTAATATTTTGTAAAACTTATAATCACAGGTTTCCATATCAGTTGATTGTTAGATACTTTTATTCTGAAGGAGTATATATATATATATATATATATATATATATATATATATATATAGTCACCCATATAAATACTGTTTATATATATATATATATATATATATATATATATATATATATATATATATATATATGAGCAAACAGTTAATAAAATATGTTAAAAAACACACTGAAATGAGTTAAAAACATGTTAAATCTTAAAAGGAAACACTAGATAAATGGATAGTCCTTAATCCGCGGAGTTTCGAAGAAATACTTTCCTTCTCATCAGAGAATTTTGCTAATTCCTACCCTCTGACGAAAAGGAAAGTATGTCTTCGAAACTCCGCGGATTAAGGACTATCCATTTATCTAGTGTTTCCTTTTCAGATTAAATATGTTTTTAACTCATTTCAATGTGTTTTTAACATATTTTATTAACTGTTTGCTCATATTATAAGCTCTATTTTCTTATTTGGTTTTATCGAGCTTTTACATCTGGCTGAGATAATTTTATAAATATTAATTCTTTAATATTTATAATATACTTTAATTTTACCATCTTGGATCATTTTGGTAAATTTAATTGTAATCTTTATTTTATACATATATATATATATATATATATATATATATATATATATATTGTTTTAACAAAAAACAAAGACTTCAAAGAATGGCTTGATAGCAACAACTAGTGTATTTCATCGTTAGTTACAAATGTTTCAAGACCATTTGGACAAATCCAAAAATCATGTCGTTTGAAAATTTTCACAAGAACAACCTTTCTTCAGACTTATTGAATAAACACACACACACACACACACACACACACACACACACACACACATATATATATATATATATTAGTAACATACATATACTTTTAATGTATATATTCAATAAAGTAATTTTTTTAATTGCCACCTTTCCTTAAGCTCAATAAAAATGGATTTACACATTCAGAGCATATTCCGATTGTAAAGGATTTCAATACCACAAAAATATATTATTCATAATGTTTCATTGATTAACGACTGGCTGAATAATACCAGAATCATAACGATCACCACAAGCTTTAAACTTACATAAAGCTTATTTTATGTTAGCAACATAAAGTTAAATAAAACATTAATATGTTCATGGTATCAGCTTTTATATCGACAAAAATGGATATTATTGTATTTTGATTTCAGGTAAAGATAGTGTTTGTTTACAATAGGTTTGTACACCACATTGCTTAGTTTCGGATTTCACCTTCAATTGTCATGTACTATTTGTGAATCTTAGATGATTAAACCTAGTTTTGTTGACGTAATTTTCGTATTCTTTTATTTAAAAATAAAATACGAATAATCTAAGAAATATAGTTAGCAGATAATAAAAAGACGGCGGCGCAAAAGCATTAATCTTTTCTTCGTAGAATCTGTGTTTTAAGTGTTTTTTTTTCAGTAGAAATATAAGATGTTTTTTTATTTCTTTACTTTTATGACTTTAAAAGAACTTTAGTTCCTTTTTCACATGTGTTATTTTTAAAAAAATAACAACTGTATATGTTATGTATATATATATACACACATATATATATATATATATATATATATATATATATATATATATATATATATATATATATATATATGCACACACACATGCTGGTGATGATGATGATGATACGAAATTTTAGGTTAAGATCAAGATGATGAAAAAATAAAGATGAGGAAGAATATGCTGATGCAAATGAAAAAAAACAAGATGAGGAAAGAAGATGATGAAGAAGATAAAGAAGAAGAAAGAAAAAAATAATAATAAGAAGAAATCAAGATGAATGATTGAACGGAACTGATGAACAGGATTTAAAAGCGGATTTAAAATACGCGCGAATGTCAAGCCAAATGTGAACTGCGAGACAAAATGTCAGACTTTGAAAGTTCAATACAACTAAAAAAAATATGCACGATTTACTTTTGTTGAAATTACGATGACGTACTAAATGAATGTCATTCTTGCGCACACAGACATATTAAGACAAATGCAAACACACATATACACACCGACCCGCTTATGTGAAGAGACTCACGAGAAAAAAATTGGCAGAGACACATAAACGCGCATATTGCTGTGGTTTTAACCGCTAAATTAATAAATTACCCGATTAATTAGTGATTATTAATGATAATATACATACATACACACATACACACACACACACACACATATATATATATATATATTATTCTTTACGTAAATGCAGTCATATATTGCTACGATGTGCAGACTGTATCTATCATATTTGATCTCACCAGGCAAGAGGAATAACAATACAAAAATAAAAAATTTTCAACTGAAATGAAATGGGTATTTTTATATGTAATTTATTGACTTATTATATGCACTAATAATTATATACATTAATTATTATGTGCATTATTTATTATATATATTAATTATTATATGAATTATTTATTATATGTATTAATTATTATATGTATGAATTATTACATGTATTAATAATCATGCGCATTATTTTTTATATGTATTATTTATTATTTGTATTATTTATTATATGCATTATTTATTATATGTATAAATCATTATATGTATTAATTATCATATGTATAAATTATTATATGTATTATTTATTATATGTATTATTTATTATATGCATTATTTATTATATGTATAAATCATTATATGTATTATTTATTATATGTATAAATTATTATATGTATTATTTATTATATGTATTATTTATTATATGCATTATTATTATATGTATTAATCATTATATGTATCAATCATTATATAAATTAATCATTATATGTATAAATTATTATATGTATTAATTATTATATTTACTAATTATTCTATGTATTTATTTTTATATGTATTAATTATCATATGTATAAATTACTATATCTATTAATTATCATATGTATAAATTATTATATATATTATTTATTGTATACATTAATCATTATATGTAAAATTCCTATATGTATAAATTATTCTATATTTATTATTATATGCATTAATAATTATATTTATTAATTATTATATGTATTAATTATTATATGTGTTTATTATTGTTGTGGTGGCAACCACTTATTTGCATATGCGAATAACATAACACTATAAATGGCAAGCCTAGGTTGGCCTTGGTGTGTCTTACTCAAATGCCACCGGAAATATACCTTTTCTTTAATACACTTATTATTGCGTTATCTTGTTGTTTGCGTCTTCATTGTATTTCCTTACTAATTATTGTTCAACCTTGCAACCACAACAGTTGGCGACGAAGCGTCAAATATAACAGTTTGACAAGAACTATTTAAAAAAAAAGTACAACGCAAAGGTTGACCATTTTTTTAAGGAATGCAAAGTGTTGACGAGCAAACGGATTTTACGCTAAAGAGAAGTTTCAACTCAAGTGGAAAAAAACTCTAACGTGGCAAAAGCGACAATTTACGCCGTTTTCTGGGAATCCGACTTGCAAACGAATGTAAAAGTGAATGTTTGTTTTGTCGCTACACGACATATCTTACTAAAGGACCAACTTGCAAACGAAAAGCGAACTTTGTTCTGTCGCAAAAACGACAGGTCAGACCCGTATTACGAAAAGCAAGGAAGTAACCTACGAAAAAAAGTTCACCAGTGGATTCTAATTACTGTTCTCCGTAAACAAAACAACAACTAAAGGACTTTTTAATTAATGTTTTGATTGACGTCGGTACTAAAAGGAAATACCACAGCTAAAACTAAAATTCAAGAAAAGGATTTTTTTTCTTGAAGTTGTCACTGAATAACGGATAATACAGTAAAACGTCACGGAAAAAAAGGTAATCGCAATTTAAGAGGTATTTTAATTACTAAAATACTAGAGAAAAAACTCAAAGAACTAAATTTACTGCATACATTTATTCAATTGTGACTCGATTAAAAAAAAAAACAAACTTTTATTTTGTGGAAAGAGTTACTTATTAGTAAGTGCCTAAAAACGGAAAGTCAATTCCATTTCGTGATTCCAGATAAACCTGTTTTATTTTTTTTGCAGCGTGACTCGCAAAAAGAATATATTATTGCTAGCAGCGATATTATTATTGAAAACAGGAGCTTACAGCAATTTGCTTTTTTGTTGTAACCCAAACCGGTGTATATTGTACATGGTACAATATATTTTTTTAACTACACACTAAAAAAAACAAAACATGGAAGACTTATCAAAAATGTTCATGCAAATTTTACAAGCACAGGCTGAGCGGGATGAACGCAGACAAGCTACACAAAACGAGCTTTTGCAAACACAAATACAGGCACAGGCTGACCGCGAGGAAATGAGAGAGGACAGATTATTGAAATGGCAGCAGGAACAAGAAGAAAAGCAGAAAATAGCACAATTAAAGCAGAAAAAACTGCAATTGGAACAGGAAGAAAGGCATAAGAAACTACAATTGGAATATGAAGAAAGACAAGATGAACGTTTTGCTAAAACACTGGAACTACTAAAGAGTAATCGAGAAAATGTCGATAGTGTTAATTTCTCCCATACAACTATTTTTAATAGCATGGACACATTTCATTATGTGCCTGAGGAAGAGAAGAATTTTGAAGCATACTACACAAGATACGAGGATGTTTTTCAACTGGACTGTAAAAATTGGCCAAATAGTCAGAAAGTGAGCCTCTTACTCAGAAAATTGGGTACATCAGAACACAGCAAATTCGTAGATTACATATTACCTAAAAAAACCGCGGAATTAGAGTTCATGGAAGCTGTAAAATTACTAAAAGAATTATTTAATCCAAATATATCTCTTTTTCATAAAAGATGGCTGTGCATGAATCTAAGAAAGATGGACAACCAAGATTATTTGACATACGCATCAGTTGTCAATAAAAACTGTGATAATTTTAAGCTTGCAGAACTAACGGTAGAAGATTTTAAATGTCTAATCTTCGCTCAAGGGTTAGTTTCCACGAAAAATGCAGAAATACGCAGACGAGTGTTGTCTAAGCTGGAATCTGAGCAAGATATAACCCTCCAGAAACAAGCAGAGGACTGTGAAAGGGCCATTACACTAAAAAAGGATTAAAAAAAATATAGAAGAATCCGGAGTGGCATATGTAAGAAAAGTTAGAAAACCATACGCACCGACCAAGAACTTTACAAAGAAAAGCAATGGAACGGGATATTCCAAAGATAATAACCATAAATATAGTGCAGAATATAACAAGCCTCTTCCTAGATATAACTGTAAGAGATGTGCAGAAAAGCATTGGAAATCAGATTGTCCTTATAAGAAGAAAAAATGCTACATTTGTAAGAAGGTGGGACACAAAAGCAATTGCTGCAGATATAAAGATTACACCAGAAAGAGAGTACAGCAAACAAAATCAAATACAAAATTAGACAAAGATCGGCGAAAATACGTAAAAGTGGAAATTTTTAAAACATCAATAAAGTTACAACTCGACTCCGGCTCCGATGTTTCTATAATAAACCTGAATACGTGGGAAAAGTTGGGAAAACCGGCCATGATGAAAACTAGTAAAGCAGCTCGGACGGTAACTGGTGGTGGTATAAAATTTGAAGGAGAAGTTGTCCTCCCGATAAAATTGAAAGGGATTTCGAAGAAATTAAAAATATTTGTACTAAAAAATAGTGAAAATTTGTTTGGAATAGATTTAATTGAAAAATTTGGGCTATGGGATAAGCCAATCAATACATTCTGTAAAAAATTAGAATGTTCTTCTCCAACAACAGTAAATATAAAAGACGATTTAAAAGAATTATTTCCTGAGGAATTCATGACTAACTTAGGTCCCTGCAATAAATCCAAGGCCTCGTTTGAACTTTAAGAAAACGCCAGCCCAATTTTTAGAAAAAAGCGAAATGTTCCGTTCGCTGGGTTGGAAAAGATTGATAAAGAATTAAATAGATTGGAACAGACGGGAATTCTATCAAAAATAGAACACAGCGAGCGGACAGCCCCCACCGTATACATAAAAGGCACCTAAATCAAATAAAAAAACGTCATATCCAAGATGATGATGATACGAAAACAGTCAAAGAAGAGGACACCATAGATATATACGAATCTTTTAATTTGGAACCGCCTCAAAATGCACCTGAACCCCGAAGATCAGGTATGAAAAGAAAAGTGAATGAACCATTAATGGTAAACCCAAAAAGAAAAAGATATTGAAATCTGTGTGACTTCAAATCTTGGGAGGGGGGTGTTGTGGTGGCAACCACTTATTTGCATATGCGAATAGCATAACACTATAAATGGCAAGCCTAGGTTGGCCTTGGTGTGTCTTACTCAAATGCCACCGGAAGTGACGCCGAAGAGCGTACATGTCCCCCCACCAAGACTCTCCGACTCGACACCGTCATTTGTACATATTGTAAATATACCTTTTCTTTAATACACTTATTATTGCGTTATCTTGTTGTTTGCGTCTTCATTGTATTTCCTTACTAATTATTGTTCAACCTTGCAACCACAACAATTATCATACGCATTATTTATTATATTTTTTAATAATTATATGTATAAATTATTATATGTATTTATTATTGTATGTAATAATTAATATATGCATTAATTATTATATGTATTAATTATTATATGCATAAATTATTATATGCCATTTTTATTATATGTATTAATTATAATATGCATTAATTGTTATATATATGAATTTTAATATTCATTAATTATTATATGTATCAGTTTTTATATGAATTAATTATTATATATATATTCATTTTTATATTTATTAATTATTATTTGTAATAATTATTATATCCATTATTATTATATGTATTAATTATTATATGTATTAATTATTATATGTATTAATTATCACATGAATAAATTATTA
This sequence comes from Euprymna scolopes, assembly GCF_053919585.1. Taxonomy (NCBI): domain Eukaryota; kingdom Metazoa; phylum Mollusca; class Cephalopoda; order Sepiida; family Sepiolidae; genus Euprymna; species Euprymna scolopes. The sequence continues at coordinate 3,040,960 of NC_136493.1, forward strand.
TATGTATTAATTATTATATGTATTAATTGTTATATGTATTAATTATTATATGTATAAATTAGTATATGTATTAATTATTATATGCATTAATAATTATATGTATCAATTATTATATGTATTAATTATTATATGTATCACTTATTATATGTATAATTAATATATGTATTAATTATTATATGTATTAATAATGATATGTATTTATAATTACATGTATTTATTATGATATGTATTAATTATTTTATGCATTAATAATTATATGTATTAATTATTATATATATTAATTATTATATACATTAATTATTATATGTATTAATTATTATATATATTAATTATTATATGTATTAATTACTATATGTATTAAATATTATATGTATAAATTACTATATGTATAAATTATTATATGTAATTATTATTATATATATAAATTTATATATAACTTAATTATTATATGTATAAATTACTATATGTATTTCTTATTATATGTATAAATTAGAATACGTATTAATTATTATATGTATTAATTATGATATGTATTTATTATTATATGTATTAATTATTATATGTATTGATAACTATGTGTATAATTTATTAACTGTATTAATTATTAGATGTATTATATATTGTATGTATTAATTATTATATGTAAAAATTACTATATGTATGAATTATTATATTAACATTTATTATATGCATTCATTATAATATGTAATTATTTTTATATGTATTAATTATGATATGTATACTCATTATATGTTTAATTATTATATGTTTTATTATTGTATGTAATCATTATAATATGCATTAATTATTATATGTATTAATTATTATATGCATTAATTATTATATGTATTAATTATTATATGCATGTATTATTATATATATTTATTTTTATATGTATTACTTATTATATGTATTAATTATAATATATTAATTATTATATGTATAATTATTATATGTGTAAATTAATATATGTATTAATTATTATATGTATTAATTATTACATGTATAAATTAATATATGAATAAATTAATACATGTATTAATTATTATATGCATTAATTATTATATGTATAAATTTTTATATGTATTAATAATTATATGTTTTAATTATTATATGTATTAATCATTATATGTATCAAATATTATATTTATTAATTATGATATGTATTAATCATTATATGTATTAATTATTATACGTTTTAATTATTGTATGTAATCATTATAATATGTATTAATAATTATATGTATAAATTACTATGTGTATTAATTATTATATGTAATTATTATTATATGTATAAAATTCGTTATGTATTAATTATTATATTCATTAAGTATGATATGCATTAATTATTATATGTATTAATAATTGTAGGAATTTATATCTATATGTATTTATTATTATATGTATAAATAATTATATGTATTAATTATTATATGTATTATTTATTATATGTATTAATTATTATATGCATTAATTATTATATGTATTATTTATTATATGCCTTAATTATTATGTGTATTAATCATTATGTGTATTAATTATTATATATATTCATTATTATATGTATCAATTTTTATATGTATTAATTATTATATGCATTAATTATTATATGCATTAATTATTATATATATATTCATTATTATGTATATTAATTATTATATGTATAAATTATTATATGCATTAATTATTATGTGTATAAATTATTATATGTATTAATTATTATATGTATTAGTAATTATATGTATTAATAAATATATGTAATAATTATTTTATGCATTAATTATTATATATATAAATTATGATATGTATTAATTATTATATCTATTAATTATTATATGCATTAATTATTATATGCATTAATTATTATATTATTGATTATTATATGCAAATATTATATATATATTATTTATTATATGTATTTATTTTTATATGTATTTATTATTATATGCATTGATGTTTTTATGTATAAATTTCTATATGTATAAATTATTATATTCAGAAATTATTATATGAATTAATTACTATATGTATTAATTATATATTTTTTAATTATTTTATGTATTAATTATTATACGTATTAATTATTATATGCATTATTCATTATATGCATTAATTTATATTTGTATTAATTCTTATATGTATTAATTATAATATGTATTAATTATTATGTGCATTAATTAATCTATGTGTTAATTATTATATGTATTAATTATTATATATATTAATTATTAAATGTATTAATTATTATATGCATTATTCATTAAATGCATTGATGATTATATGTATTAATTTTTATATGTATTAATTATTATATATATTAATTATTATGTTCATTAATTAATCTATGTGTTAATTATTATATGTATTTATTATTATATGTATTTATTTTCATATGTAATTATTATTAAATGTATTGATTATTATATATTAATTATAATATGCATTAATTATTATATGTATTAATTATTATATATATTAATTATTATATGTATTTATTATTATATGTATTAATTATTATATGTATTCATTATCATACGTATTATTTATTATATGTATAAATTATTTTATGTATTAATTATTATATGTATTTATTATTATACGTATTATTTATTATATGTATTATTTATTATATGTATAAATTATTATATGTATTAATTATTATATGTATTTATTATTATATGTTTTATTTATTATATGTATTCATTATCATACGTATTATTTATTATATGTATTCATTTTTATATTTATTAATTATCATATGTATTAATTATTATATGCATTAATTATGATATGCATTTATTATGATATGCATTTATTATTATATGTATTAATAATTATATATATGTGTTATTATATGCATTAATTTCTATATGCATTAATTATTATATGCATTAATTATCATATGCATTAATTGTTATATATAATAATGATTATATGTATTTATTTTTATATGCATTAATTATTAATCATTATATGTATGTATTTTTATATGCAATAATTACTATATGCATTAATTATTAATCATTATATGTATGTATTATTATATGCAATAATTACTATATGCATTAATTATTAATCATTATATGTATGTATTATTATATGCAATAATTATTATATGCATTAATTATTAATCATTATATGTATGTATTATTATATGCAATAATTACTATATGCATTAATTATTAATCATTATATGTATGTATTATTATATGCAATAATTACTATATGCATTAATTATTAATCATTATATGTATGTATTATTATATGCAATAATTACTATATGCATTAATTATTAATCATTATATGTATGTATTATTATATGCAATAATTACTATATGCATTAATTATTAATCATTATATGTATGTATTATTATATGCAATAATTACTATATGCATTAATTATTAATCATTATATGTATGTATTATTATATGCAATAATTACTATATGCATTAATTATAAAAGCCTGTGTCTAAAATGAAATTGTTTACCTTTGATAGAAGTGTACTAATTAATGGCGATACATTATAGAAACCTTTTAATTTACGATGATTTACTGATTCAAGAAGTCTCTGTCGCGTTTTATACGTAATAAATTCAATTTTGGTCGTTTGAAGTCAAAGGTATGATTATGCTGCAATGAACGAGAGAATAATCCATTCAGAAAATTGCAATTTCTTTTATCTTTTTTATTTTGATTGAGCATTTTCTCTAATCTATGTTGGGTTTCACTAACGTATATATAATGGCAATTTTTCTTTTCTCTAATTTTAGTTGGGTTCCACCAACGTATATGCGATAGCAATTTTGGCACGGAACAGTGTATATGCTTGCATTGGACATTTGGTTTGTTTTGGAGATGTTTTGTTTTTAATGTTTGTTTTATAGTTTGTAGTGTGGTTTGTATTATTGGAATTCCTAGTTTATTTAGAGTGTTGCAAGTTATTATATATATATATATATATATATATATATATATATATATTGTGTGTGTTTATAAATCATTTTCAGGTGATAAAAACTAAATAAAGAAATAAATATTGGAGAAAAGAATAAGGAAATACTCTTTGTCTCTCCTCTAACCTTGCAGACTACTGGATAATCACGAGTGAATAAATCATTCACCTTCCATGATTGATTTATTTAATGATAATTAATCATAGAAATATGCTAGTGACTTTTATTACAACTAAATATGACTTCGCTCATTAAGATAAGATTAACGCACGCATCAGAAGCAAAATTATGATATTAAACAAGTAAAAAAATGAATAAATCAAATGCCGTTTAGAAATGTAAATAATGCCATGTGTCATTTTAATGACGCCTTCATGTACAATTAAATAAATAATGTTTTTTTATATATCCTAACGTTAAATTGCATATTTGTTTAAATAACTAGCAGGGTTACCAGATATTTCCCGGGGTAGAAGCGCAACATCTTTTCTATCTCTCTCTTTCACTACCACGCCCTCCTCTTCCCTATTATTCCATTCTACTCTTCACATTCTCTTTCTTTATCGTCCAACCCATTCCTCTTGCTGGACATACACGCAAGTAAGTGATATCGGCGTACGGGTATAATTTTGTGACAAAAAACAAACAAAAAAAAGAATTACTTCCCCTTGTAAGATAACATTAAAAGATATGTGCACATATTGATAACATTAAATGATAAAAATAGATTTGGACTCCCAAATAATGATCTTTTTTAAATTTGAGATATATTTCCAAGGTTACGCCGATTCCAAACATACTAACTTTGTGGGTGTTAGTTGTATATATTTCTAATTTTATCTGAGCATATAAACGGCGAATTACTTTTTGTGTTCAAATAATGTAATTTCCAGGTATAAGACACGTTTTCGAATATGCTATTACATATAAAACTTTTTTTTTCATTTCAAACAGACCTTCAGGAATTTATCTTTTTCCATTTAAAAGTACCGTATATAAATTAAAAATAGTTTACAGTAAAACTATACTGACACGCATATACCGATTTTTGTGCGTTGAATTTTAAACACGCAAAAAAAAAGCAAACAAGTCTTCACAGCGACAGTTTCTGATTGGATTGCCACAAATCGGATTAGCTGATGCCATACGAGTTCGGTTTTTAATGAGATTTGTTTCATATTTTTATTGAGCACGCCATATTCAAGATCACTGTATGCATATATTTAAAAGTATCTAAATAAATTAGAATTGATTGGCTTATTTTCAGCTCACAGATTTTTTTTTCGGCTCAGAATAGTCACGCAGATTTGCGAAAACTGCACTTCAGAAGCGCCAGCTAATTACATACCTTGCATACATAGTCTGAATTTATTGGTGTACGTTGAGGTACCTACCTCATATTCCTTTTAATCATTTTTCGTTTGACATCTAAATGTTTTTAGATCACGCTTGCATCCGTGATTACATCCCTATTATATTGTCGATGGCTACCTTCATATAGTCACCCAAAAGATGTCTTGGTAGATATATTTCTATCTATCTATCTATCTATCTATCTATCTATCTATCTATCTATCTATTAGTTTATCTATATCTTTTCTCACCTCCTCTCTCTCTGTCCCTCTCTATCTCTGTCCGTCTCTCTCTTTCTCTCTCTCTCTCTCTCTCTCTCTATATATATATATATATATATATATATATATATATATTTTATTACATTTTCACCCCAAACAAGGCAAATTTCCACTTTGGTGTAGGGGGGTACTATCAGGGGCAACAACTACTGGGGTACTATGTATGGATTTGGGCAGCAAGGTGTCGGTTCACGTTACACTTGAACTTCTGCACGTCAGTACTGTTGGGGAAGCAGGGACCTGGAATGGAATTCCAGAGTCTAGCGGTTCTGGGGAAGAAACTATTGGAGTAAAAAGATCTACAGTGTTGGGGTGGGATTTAGCAGCCTGTCGGGTTTGTCGAGGGTGCTCACGTCGTGGGGGTACAAGTGATTGCAGTTCGTCAGAGCATTCACCACTAAAATACTTGTAGAAAAGGCAGAGGGATGCAACATTTCGTCGATGGGACAGAGGCTGAAGCTTAGATGCCAGTTCAGGGCCTATCAGGTTTGCGACTCTCTTTTGAACCTTGTCAAGGAGCGAGTGACTAGTCCCAGATGCACCAGTCCAGATGTGACAGCAATACTCCATACATGGGCGAATGGTGGCCTTATAGAGGTATAGGATACTTTCGGGTGTTAGTAGTTTTCTAGCACGGTAGAGAGAGCCCACCTTTCTTGCAGCGGCCCTGGCAATGCCTTCAATGTAATTGTTCCAACTCATGTTTCCTGTGAACGTTAGGCCAAGGAGTTTGAAAGATGGACTCTCAGATAAAGAGTCGTTGGCCATTGCTATGGGTGGTAGAGAGGGTTTCTTGTAATTATTGAATGAAACTAGTTTAGTCTTGGCAGCATTGAACGCGACCAACCACTTTTGTCCCCATTCCACTACAGATTGGAGGTCTTCCTCTAGTGTTTCTGACATTTCTTTAGAAATGTGTTCATTCGTCTTCCTGTCGTGTCTGCCATAGAGTGTAGTGTCATCAGCATATATGCCCATCTCAGAGGCAATGTTGTCGGGGAGGTCATTTATGAATATCAGGAACAATAGAGGTCCAAGGATAGAACCCTGGGTCACCCCCGCATTTATATCATATTGTTTAGATGTACGACCGTCGAGGACAACCTGGATTTTTCTCTTATTTAAGAAGGATTTAATTATGTTAAGTATTCTACCAGTGATACCGTATGATCTGATTTTACTGAGGAGACCCTCATGCCATACCCTGTCAAAAGCCTTAGATATATCTAGAGCTACCGCTCTGCCTTCCCCCGCTTTGTCCAGTGAATGGTATATACGTTCAGAGATCACAGTTAGGATGTCTGCTGTAGAACGGGCTTGTCTAAATCCATATTGTTTGTCAGCCAGTAGTTTAGCATCTGTAAGATGATGGAGTAGAGCATGGTTAATTAGGGTCTCAAATATTTTGGCAAAAAGTGGGAGGAGGCTAATGGGGCGATAATTTGATGGGTCTGTCCTTTCGTCAGAATTCTTGAATACTGGTACAACAGAAGCAGTTTTCCAACAGCCCGGAAAGCAAGCTTCGTTAAGGCATATATATATATATATATATATATATATATATATATATATATATATATATATATATATATATATATATATATATATATATATATATATATAAAGCCGCTTTCTCATAGGTTCCGAAACAGCTGAGGCTATCTTTTGCAAAATTCATATAAAGCTAATCTATATGTTTAGCAGTGTTCTTAAGTATGTATTTCACAGAAACATATCCCATAAATATCGAAAATCGAAAAATTCCCATATTAAAAATAGATTCTCTTTCCTTTAGATAAAAATAATAATTTTTTTTACAGGGGAATATTTTACGTTACACCTGCAAAAGAATACAATAAAATGTAAGCAAATAATTTCTCCTTAAATAACAGACGTATTATCATCTGGAGATATAGCTTACTGGTATAGCATTGGACTACAGATCGAATGATCTCTTGTTCAAGGCCGTTTGTACCTCACCATTTAATTTAAGTTTTCACCCATTAATGAGGTCAGTTTATGATAAAAGAAGTGCTACACTTTAAAATCGACGCAAATCATTTCGTTGTTTGCATATTTTAAAACTACACTTTAATCAGAAGTAACTTTTCCAGGGCATTCAACGTCAAGTAAGCAAACACAGGCGGAATTTGATGAACAATATTATCATTATTGTTTTTCTTTTGCGAATTGGTATTATGTGCTAACTATTCCTCGTAATATATAATAACCAATAGATGATTGGTTCTATAATAATGCATAGGCAATCTAAATAAGTTAAAATATCGGTACTCCTGCAGTATTTTACCCACCGATTTCACGATCTTAGCCGAGCGTTGATCGACATCCGTCGGAAAACGCCGGAACATGGCGAGCGGTACGATACTCTATCAGCCAATCAGGGCGCTTCAAACGAACGCGCAGCAGGCGAATAATTTTCATTGAAATTACACACATAGCGTTTCATTTCAGTTATTTTATTGTTCAAAGTAAAAATACACAGAATTTCATTTCAGCTATTTAATTTAGCGATAAAAAAAAAAAAAACCGGGAGCTGTTGGAAACATATTTATGCGAATTTATGTGGAGACAAAAATTTGGACACAACTCTTTTGTCTCCATAATAAATCAAATCGCGGAAGGCTACCCGGTTGGGAAGGAGCTTCTTTCCACATCCTCTGAAAACCCTTTGCTCCCTACTTTGCCTCTACAGTCAGTAGAAAATCTTCCAGTCGGAACTAAAGATAAACAGTAATTGTTGTCCCCCCCTACAAACATTACTGAAAAAAAAAAACATTGTTGTTACTGTTTAATAACGTTTTGTTAAAAACAAACAAAAAAAAACATTGAAGTGTTTATTATTACTGTTGCTTACCCCCCCCCCCCCCAAAAAAAAAATAGCTATCGGAAAACAAAATGAACCAAAAAAAAAATATTCAACAAAATAAATTTATTTTACTTTAAAAAAAACTTACGGTAAGAGTTTGTGATTTATTTTATCCAAATTTTTTGTATTAATTTTATCCATTTTGTTGTGTGTGTGTAATATCTTTTCCTTGTAATGTTGTTGCTATTCACATACTTTTAGCGTTCTTGCACCGTAGCTCCGAATTCTCGGCTTTCGTCGGCGTTAACGCCGAAAGCGTTCGTCAACGCTCGGCTAAGATCGTGAAATCGGTTGGTAAAATACTGCAGGAGTACCAAAATATCATATTTAAGCATATAGTACAACCGGGCAACGCGAGTATATATATATATATATATATATATATATATATATATATATATATATATATATATATATATGTATTAAAATAAATGTGAGTAAATAGTTAATTTACCATCCAGCATTAGAAGATATGAAATATAAATTAATAACTTATGGCTACGGATTGAAATTATTTTTAATACTTACATTTTATATTGTAAAAATTAATGAATTAATTTATAATATAAATCTTTTTAATTTTTTAAATAAAATTAAGTGAAATACATTAAAACTATATTAAAATTACTAATTAGTTGAATATGGATGTCTACGCGTTGGTTAAATAAATAAACATAAGTAAAGTTAATATTTCGTTAGATTTGTTCTATGGGAAGTAACTCTGTCTCATTTTATTAAGTAAATTTAATTAATTATAATTGCGATATAAAGGAGTTTTCAGATTATGTTTAACTTAACAAAACTTAGGTATAGTTTTTGAATTGTATGATTAAAAAAAAATATAATTGTAATGATTACTAACCTTGTATATAATAGCTAAGAGAATTGAATTATGTACGATAACAGACCATAATGATTTTTTTAGCTTACTTTAGTTTCGTATATACACACATGTATAATAGTATATAATCTGTTGATATTATTTTCATAAGGATATATACACAAATTAGAATTAATAAATTTACTAATTATTAAATAGAACATTTGGTAGAAGATTCATAAAAATTGTTAGTACGAATAGTTAGGTTTAATGACTTTGTTTGATAAAAATTCAATATGGAGTAATGGAAAAATAAAAAGGTATTTGAAGCTTCTCTTCCAATTTTCGAATTTTTACCATGTCAAATCACACTTCAATTCCGTTTGATGGATTGATTGTTTCTATTTCTTCTGGTAAGTTAAGGGCTGATTGATATAATAATTAAGTTATTGATTTTGCGCTACGAAACAGATACTGTCAAGAATTGTATAAGTCAACTGAATAAAAAGAATAAATTATAAGTTCGTCAATATCATGAATTTTGGAATATAGCTTTTTGTCATTTATTCTCTCTCTCTCTATCAATATATATATATATATATATATATATATATATATATATATATACATACGCCAGCTAGTATGTATATATATATTCTTATATATACTGTTTTTATATCTATATACACATATCTATCTATCTATCTATCTATCTATCTATCTATCTCTATATATATACATACGAAAGAAACTTTGAGCAGAAAAATAAATAAATGTAAAAATAAAGAATACAGTTTAAATTCCCAAAAAATAAAACAAATTTAACCTATCGCAGATTTAGCACATGCGTAAAGTCTACAATTACAAAACAAAAATCAACTATGTAAGGGGATCATCAGCTACCTACAATTTAGCTGTTTCGGAGATTTAAAAACAAGTCAGATGTAATATATATATATACATATATATATATATATATATATATATATATATATATATATATATATATATGTGTATACACACACGTACATACATACGTACATACATATGTATATGTATATATATATATATATATATATTTATATATATAATGCACTATCGCCTCCTGGAGAGGATTACTTGGTTGAGGAAGGTCTTGGGAAAGCAACCAGCTCCCCGGGGAATAAACGATATTCAACGATATCTAACGATTAATCAATAATTTGTTTATGTTGGACTTGAAGACATCCAAGTCATGTGGGAAACAGGCAAACGGAGGAGAGTTCCACATGCGTGCACTTCTAAGAAAGAAGCTTTTGATTTAGGCAGAGATAAAGAATGGGGAAAATTATTGACAGTAGTTTCAGCTAGAAGGGTGTTTTTCGTGAAGATTGGCGATGGGGAACCTGGGATAAGAGCACTTGCCATGGAAATATAGATAAAACAAAGACAGGCTCGCAACGTTTCTTCTATGGGAGAGAGGTTGTAGGGAACAGAAAAGGGCATCCCGCACTAAGCCACGAAGTCTATTTTGCACTCTGTCAAGGCAGGATAGGCTGTTTTTAGCAGCTCCTGCCCAGATGTGTCAGCAGTACTCTATCCTTGGACGTACTTGGCTTTTCTATAGATAGAGAATTGCATCAGTAGTGAGATATCTTCTGGAGCGGTAGAAGGATCCCACCATCTTTCCAGCGATCTTGGCAACAGACTTTATGTACGTATTCTATTTCCGGTCAGGAGTAAAGGTTAAACCCAGGAGCTTATCAAAACATGGAGATTCCCCTAGACGAGAGCCATCCATTTCAATTGATGCCAGATAAGGATCAGAGCGTTGATGATGTAAAGATAGGAACTTGGTTTTAGATGCATTAAAAGTAACCAGACACCTCTTCCCCATTGTACCACGCGGTCAAGATTAAAGTTGAGAGAATCAAAAACAACTTTGTCATTTACGGCCTTTGATGTGTTGCCAGAGATGGTCGTGTCATCAGCAAAGATGTCAATGAATGATTTAAGTATGTGTTATGGGAGGTCATAAATGTAGATCAGGAAGTGAGCTGGGTCCAAGATGGACCCCTGAAGGACTCCGTCATTAATACAGTGAACCTCTGATTTCTGCCCATCAACCTTTCTCTTTTGAGCCTATTAGAGAGAAATGATTTAATGATTGAGAAAACATTTCCAATTATGCCGTAGCTGGAAATCTTCTGAATTAGGCCTTTATGCGATACGCTCCACATTTCAGGAGGCAACACATCTCTTGAACAAGCCAATAACAATTATAAACTTTATATACACGAAGGATAGCTTATTAAAGCTAAGAAATTGACTATTAATAAAATAAATGTCAATAACAGTTATAATTCTCTTAAATAGAATAAGAGAGACCCTATCATATACATATGATTTATTGTGGGGGGGGGGGGAAAAATCATCTTTAAAAATATCTTAAGATATTTACCGGTAATTATTCAAAAAAATTGAGCTGGACAAATCTGAGAGTGCTCACGTCAAAAGTGACTATGGCATTTACATCAGCCAGTTCTTCTCAGAAACAAGAAACCTAATAAAAAAACTAGAAAGGATCAAAACCAAAATATGTAGATAGTAAATGTCTGTATTTTTGTCTGAAACACACACACACACATACATATATATATATATATATATATATATATATATATATATATATATATATATATATATATATATACAGTGTTGTCCATAATATAAGGAACTGAAAAAAATTTACAATTATTCATGTATATTTCAAAAATTAGTGCACGGATTTTTCTGAAATACTCAGAATAAACAAATAGAACCAATGTGTACAAAAAAAATACGATTCAATATTGATAAATATTTTAGTTTAAAATTATATCTGTTAATTTATCCTGGCCAAAAGTTAAGGAACGAAATAGAAAATTTTTTTTTAAGAGACTAAACTTTACATAAAAATAGCTAGTTTTTAATATTGAAACTGCTGATAAGCACAGCAAAGAAAAATGGCGTCACCGACTCGCAAAACTCTGTCTCTCCAAGAAAAAATTAATTTTAGACAATTAAAAAGAAAAGAAATCAATTTCAACAATTTCTAATATCGTTCGAAGATCAAAAAGTGTTGTTCATCGTGTAATAGCTCGATATAAGAATAAAAAATACATTAGAAGCATCCCCTAAAACCGGCAGACCCCCTAAAACGTCTCAAAGAGAAGATAGGCTTATGGTAAGGCAGGCTCTTAGTGACCGATTCAAATCCGCAATATCAATTTCTCGTGATTTTAATGAACAGACTGGGAAAAATATATCTAGAAAAACTGTTTCTCGACGGTTAGCAGCTGCCGGATTGCATGCCAGGGCGCCAGTATCTAAACCCTTGATCTCCAAGAAGAACAAAAATAGCCGTTTGAAGTTTGCCCATGAGCATGTCGTCTGGACTGATGAACAATGGGCTAAGGTTCACTTCAGCGATGAATCCAAGTTCAATTTGTTTGGATCTGATGGAAAGAAGCATGTACGGCGTAAAGCAGGTGGACGATTATCCTATTCACAGATTCACAGATATAATTTAAAACTAAAATATTTCTCAATATTAAATCGTAATTTATTTTTTTTTTTTTTTTGGTACTAGTTTATACACATTGGTTCTATTTGTTTATTCATAGTATTTCAGAAAAATCCATGCCCTAATTTTGAAATATACATGAATAATTGCAATTTTTTCCCGTTCCTTATATTATGGCCGATACTGTATATATATATATATATATATATATATATATATATATATATATATATATATATATATATATATATATATATAGGTATATATATAAAATGGGTTAACAAATTCCAATTCTGACGTACCCCTCATCCGTACTGTATACCGATATTCTATGGGTGACTGGGATAGCTTCCGTACATTCATATCTGATTTACCTCTGCACTCCATGTTTAAAAAGGAAGGGTCCTCTATAGTATCAGATCCGACCGAATGGTTAACTGTAGGCATAGACCAATTCATACCATCTAAAAAATTCCAACAAGAGCCTAACAGCCAGCCATGTTTCTCCCCAGAATGTGTTGCTACTATCGCGCACAGAATTCACTTTTTCCATAGCTACCAACGTAACAGATGCACTGAGACTAAAGCTGCTTTCAGGACTGCCATCAATCACTGTAAAAGACTAATAAAAAATGCAAGAGAGCTATATGCCCAGTCTGTTAAATCCAAAGTAGCTGATCAGCGGCTTGGTTCCCACCAGTTTTGGCAAATAACAAATAGGATCCTGAACAGAAGTGTGCGTTCTATCCCAACCATTATCAATGGACCTGAGGTCATCTCGTCAGCATCAGACAAGGCCAAACTATTTGCAAAGAACTTTGAAGCTAATTCTACCCTATGCGACGAAGGCCATCAACTCCCCATATTTCCTCCTATACCACAGAACACGCTAGGTAACATACAAATATCCGTGCATGAGGTCGCCAAGCTAATAAAGAACCTTGATTCCAGTAAAGCAACTGGCCCTGATGGTATCCCAATTATAGTGTTAAAAAAGCTTTAATCGGAACTTGCTCCTATACCTACGAAACTGTTTAAGCGCTGCCTTAAGGAGAAGTGCTTTCCGACTCCCTGGAAGACCTCATCAGTTTGCCCTGTATTTAAGAATCCAGGTGATAAGTCATCTATCTCCCTCTCAGTACAGACCAATAAGTCTCCTGTGTGTTATTAGTAAGTTGCTGGAATCCGTATTAAATAGAAAAATAGTAAAACCACCTCAGCAGGAATAACCTTCTTAGTGACACACAATATGGCTTCCGCTCTGCAAGATCTACCCCAGTTGTGCTGACGGTTATATCTCACAGGATTAGTGAATCTCTTGACAAAGGCTTCCTTTCTAGGGCAATTGCTCTTGACATATCAAACGCCTTCGACAAGGTATGGCATAAAGGTCTACTTCACAAGATTTCCAGCTACGGTATAACTGGAAATTTTTTCTCAATCATTAAATCATTTCTCTCCGATAGGCTCATAAGAGTAGTGGTAGATAGACAAAAAATCGGAGGCCTGCAATATAAATGCTGGAGTCCCTCAGCGGTCAATCCTGGGCCCAACTCTTTTCCTGATCTACATCAATGATCTCCCTAAACACATACTTAAATCATTCGTTGATATCTATGCTGATGACATGACCATTTACGACAACACATCAAAGGCTGCAAATAACAAATTTCTCTCTGATTCTCTCTCCTCTGATCTCGAGCGCGTGGTTCAGTGGGGGAAGATGTGGCTGGTTACCTTTAATGCATCTAAAACCTAACTCCTATCCTTACATAATCAACGCTCTGATCCCCATCTGGCATCAACTGGGATGGATGGCTCTCGTCTGGGAGTGTCTCCGTGTTTTGACAAGCTTCTGGGTTTGACCTTTACTCCTGATCTGAAATGGAACACGTACATCAAGTCTGTTGCCAAGGTCGCTGGAAAGATGGTGGGATCCTTCTACCGCTCCAGAAGATATCTCACTACTGATGCAATTCTCTATCTATATAAAAGCCAAGTACGTCCAAGGATCGAATACTGCTGCCATATCTGGGCAGGAGCTGCTAAAAACAGCCTATCCTGCCTTGACAGAGTACAAAATAGACTTCGTGGCTTTGTAGGAGATGCCCTTTTCTCTACCCTGCAACCTCTCTCCCACAGAAGAGACGTTGCGAGCCTATCCTTGTTTTATCGTTATTTCCATGGTAGGTGCTCGTCTGAACTCTAATCTGTGGTCCCCTCTCGCCAATCTTTCACGAAAAACACCCGTCTAGCCGAATCCACTGTGAAAAATTTCCCCCACTCTTTATCTGTGCCTAAATCAAAACGTAGATTCCATGAACAAAGCTTCTTTCTTAGAACTGCACGCCTGTGGAAATCTGTTGCGTCTGCCTGATTCCCACCTGACTACAACTTGGATGTGTTCAAGTCCAACGTTTACAAATTCCAAATAACCGGCCCCTTAAGTAAACACGTCATCAAATCTGCACACTAACGTAATGTACTTGCAATAACCCTTATCCCTGAGTGGCTTCCGGGCCTTGATAAGTGGTGAACACTGTGTAAAAAAAGAAATTCCAACGTAAGATGTATATTTAAATAAGGGGGTGGTCACCAACAATGTGTATTTTTTAACATTATTTTATTATTCCGTGTTTTGGTTTTTCATTGAGAATTATGTTTAGATCATTGTAATAATGTTTTTAAATCATTGAAATCGTTTTTAACGCGTTTCAGTCGTTCTGTGAAGCGTCCTTTTCAGAAAGTATTTAAAACGTTTAGAATATCTTCAACATGTGTTAAAAATGTAAAAGAACATTTTCGTAGTTCATTTGAAATTTTTCCGAGAGGTGGAAATATGTGTAAATGATTCTACTTCTAATTCGTATGTTCAATTTTTATTACTGGTTTATTGGGCTGGACTGTGGTCACTGCTGGATCATGTTTCTCCCCCCTCTCTCTCCCTCTCTCTTTCTATCTCTCTCTCTCTGCTTGTGTTTCTATTTACCTTTCTTTGTTTTTTCTCATTTTTTTCCCTTTTTACATTTACTTGAGTGGGGGTGAGGGGCCCATTTGTTCTTTGTTGTGTTTTTTTTGGATTCTTAGTTGGTCTATTGGAAAATTTTCAGCCAGTTCAATACCTTTCTGTATTAGTGGTAGTGGATATCCTCTTTTCCGCAGTGTTATTTTTAGTTTATTCAGTCTAGTTGAACGGAGGCGTCTGTCTGTTACTATGGTGCAGACTCTACGTGCTAGGGAGTAGGGTATTGATTTTATACAGTTTTTAGGATGGTGGCTTTTGAAGTGGAAGTATTGTTGAGTGTCTGTGGGTTTGTGGTAGATCTGTAATTATGTTGTTGTTTTTTATTGTTACTAGGATGTCTAGGAAAGGTAGTTCTGTCGGGCTTTGTTTTAGTGCGAAGTTTATTTTTGGGTGTAGATTTTGTAGCAAAGTGTGGAGTTCTCTGATACCCCCCAATGTGGTCCTCCAGAGGATAAAGCAATCGTCTAGATATCTTTTCCAAGATTTTATGAAGAGTGTTTTTATATTGTGCCTGTATTTCTGCTCTATCCTTTCATAAAGGTTCCTTTCTAGGAAGGCGAGTGTAAGGGTGGCATATGTTGGTGCCATTTTAGCACTCATTGCTATGCCTAGTATTTGGATGTAGTTGTCATTATTGAATTGGAAGGAGTTGTTATTGAGGATTATCTCAATGCTTTCAATCACGAATTGTTTATTGAATCTGAGGTGTAGAATCTGTGTATGTTTGTCAATCCAATATCTTTTTCTAGATCGTGTGGAAAATTGCTATATAGGCTGCTAACATCGAATGTGGCTAGTATTGTCCCATCGGCTACTGGTAGGGCGCTTAGGAAGTGTGTGCATATATATATATATATATATATATATATATATATATATATATATATATATATATATATGATTGCTGCATCTTTCCAGATGATCGCCATCACATTGAGTTCTCCCAATCTCGTCGTCCATGCCATCTCATATGACTCTGCACTCCCGCCGCAGATTTGCACATCTTGAAGCAGATGTGACATACAAATTGAGCAATTTCCATTGAGTAGACTTTCAAACTTTGCTGCATATTAAACAGATCGTTTGGTTCGAAATAATAGGTGCAAAGTTGACCTGAACATGAGTTTTGTGCGACTTAAGGTGAGTGACGTAGCCAGCTTTTGAGAAAAGCACTCGTTCACAAGTGTCGCATTTCCAGATCTCTCTCTCTTCCACTCTCTCTCTCTCTCTCTATCTCTCTCTCTCTCTATATATATATATATATATATGTATATAGAATAGTGTTGAATGTTTGCTAGTTACAAAGGTTTTTTTTAATTAATACTAGCATTGTTTTGCTAAACTTTTGCAAAACATGTTTCAGTCACATCTGACCTAATCAAGCCCAAATGTGTACCTTATCTTTCCATTTTATACTATATTTATATATCTATAAAAGTAAACGTGTCTGTGTGTCTGTTTGTTTGTGTGTATGTGTACATTTTCCTTCGCAATAACTCTGTTAATTTTCAGTCTACAGACTCGAATTTTGATATACAGGGTACTGAGATTTGGAAAAAATCTATGTGATCGGTTTTGGGCCAGAAATTTGGTTGTTAACGGGTCAAAGTTCAATGATTTGACCTTTGAGAACTCTACCAAACTTCTCCGACTGTTTTGGATCTACACACTTGAAATTTTACATATAGGTTCCTCAGACATGGATCTAACTTAATAACTCGATTTGAGCCCAAAACAAGAAATGTTAAGGGTCAAATTTAAAAAATTGACCTTTGTTTCCTTTTTTTTTTCTCAGGGAAAATGTATGTTCCTTGATCATGGATCTAACTTAATAACGTGATTTGAGCCCAAAACAATACATGTTAAGGGGTCATAATAAGGGTCAAATTGAAAAAAATTGAACTTTTTTTTTGCTCAGCATACACCTCCAAACACTCGGGCAACACCATGCCGAAATGCTAGTATATATTTAAAAGTTTTTATTGTGCCAAATTATATTTATTTGTGTTTTAATAGATAGCGTCTCTTGTCTCTCTTTCTGTTTTCTTATTACATCCTCCCTCTATTTTCTGCTTTCTTAATTACTAGCATGGGTGCCCGGCGTTGTCCATGTGTTTGAAGGTGTGTGTTGAGCAAAAATAAAAAAAGTGGTAGTAGGAAGGCAGGCTCGAACCCGTACCGCGAAGGAGGAAAAGAACGAAAAAAATGTGATCATGTTTTTAGCCAATTTTTCGGTATTTGTCGTCTGAAGGGCCGACCTTCAAAACGATACTGATCTTGTGAAAATTCGTCGCATCAGTCGAAAGTTATAGGCAGACATGCAAACATACATACACTTATATATTGGTAGCGAAAATTTTCGACGCCAGCGGATTAAAAAAGTTGCCTGAATACCCTTTATGTAAAATTTCAAATGTTTAAACAAGAAATTGCTTGAGTAATTTGTTAGAGACTGCAAAGGTCAATTTTTTTAAACTTTTACCCCAATTATGACCCCTTAAAATTTATTGTTTTGGGGTCAAATAAAGTTATTAAGTTAGATCCATGTCCAAGGAACCTATATCTAAACTTTCAAGTGCTTAGACCCCAAATTGTCGGAGGCGTTTGGTAGAATTCTCAAAGGTAAAATCGTTGAACTTTGACCCGTTAACAGCAAAATTTCTGGCCCAAAACGGATTACATAGATTTTCCCAAATCTCAGAACCGTGTATATCAAATTTCGAGTCTGTAGACTGAAAATTGACAGAGTTATTGTGTAGGGAAATGTACACAGACAGCCACAGACGGACAGACAGACAAACATTTTCACTTTTATAGATATATAGATTTATGAAAATTGCATAACTTTAATAAATGGGAAAATTGTTTTTTTTCAGTTCTATTTTTCTTTTTCTTTTTTTCCTTGTTATAGTCTGACCCTGTAAATCGTCTAAGTGATCGAGATTCTTGGGATATTTTAAGTTCACAATGGCTACTAGACGATACTTGTTTCCTCTTTAAATAAACCGTTTCAGTTTAAAGTTCAAGTATAACCCACTTATTCCGACTCTTCTTGGGAGAAGTGGATTCATGTCTCTCAATCACAGAACTCACCGGAACTGCAAATATACGCCGTTTCCGGAAGTTCAACAAGATTCCCGGATTCCGCGATTTTGCGCTTCTCTAAACATATCGATTAGATTAATCGAATCTATTAGCGTCGTTCGATTGAAGTTTTAAGCAACATAATTGAGTTTCACGAGGAAATAAATTTATAATAATAGAAGAGATATGTATGTGTGCCCGCGTGTGTTTGTTTCCGCATGTATATCTATAATATAAAGCCGAATGTGTGTATGTGTGTGTGTGGGTGTGTGTGTGTGGTCACGAATAGGCTCCTATATGGTTGATTATTTTAGAAAAAACTGATTAAATATAATGATAGAAGGTGTATCGAGACACAGGAATGGGTATGTTTGATCCTGCAGAAGGGTGGTTCATAAAAATTGTGGGGTCTGCGTTCGCGGCTGGTTTACAAAGTATGGAAATAAAAAATTTGAAAATAAAAAAACGTTTACACGTGTTTTTGATATAGATGTATATAAAAATACTTTGATAAGTATGTTTTAACTTAAATAGGGATGGTATAATAAAATTGTGGGGTCTGCATTCGCGCCTGGCCTCCATAGAAGGGAAATAGGCACACACTTTAATAAAGACTTTTCATATCTATCTTCGTAAGTATACTTTGATAATTATGTTTCAGTTTGAAGAAATATTTATAATAAAATTATGGGGTGTTCGTTCGTACCTGACCTTCAAAGAATGGAAATATGTCACAAAGTTTAGCAAAGTTTTTTTTAATATAGATCCACAGAATATTGTGATAAGTATTTCAGTGTGAACAGGTATGGTATAATAAATTATGAGGTTATCTATTTTATTTTTACTTTCATCATATTTTTCTTTAGTTTTGATACTCCCAAAAGCTATCTTTTTACAACCCTTCCTTTTCATAACCTATAATACTTTCATAAATCAGAGTCCATTTTCTGTAGGCTGTTTTTGAACCCAGTCAACGACGGGTACTTTTGTTAGTATATATATATATATATATATATATATATATATATATATATATATATATATATATATGGCATAGTTGTTAGGTGTTTCCGAATAAATGTGGAAAGTCCCAGATGTGCGGATCGATACTTCTTACTGAACATTGTATTTGATAAAAAACGGAAATCAAAAAGAACACTTGACGCCATTATTTGCTTCTTGAGTTTAGTTTACTTTTTTTATTTAGCAAATTATGGCATTGTATATTTACTTGTCTCAGTCATCAGTGTTGACTATGATTAACTTCTTTTATGTCGTAAAGGTTAATTTTTATTATTTACAACAATATATACATATATATATATACAAATATCTATATATCTATATATGTATATATACAGATATATATGTACAGATATATATATATATATATGTGTATTTATATAACTACTTAATTTACTCACATAAAATTAATATATGAAAGTAATGATTTATGCGTAAACTTTAAGTATTTACTTCAAAAGTGCTCAATACGTAGGTAGAGCTAGTTAGTAATTTATAATATATATATGGCGATTAAGCTACACTGAATATTCGGCGTTTCGTCCACTCTAGGACTCCTCAGGCTAATGCGCGCATTCTGTGGTTGTTTATCGTTTTTATATGCTCCTCTTCTATTGAGATTTTAGTTAGCCAATCAGCTTTCTAGTATCTACCGCGCCCCTTCCTATCAGCCAATGGGCATGCATTTTATCGGACAAAGGATCTGTTTTAAAACTAGGTTGTTTTTTTTTAGTGTTTTTTATTGTTAGTTTATATATAAATATATATATATATATATATGTACATACATATATGCACACATATAGATACTATTAATCGCCATATATATTTTATAAATTACTATATATATACATATATATATATATATATATATATATATATATATATATATAGAGAGAGAGAGAGAGAGAGAGAGAGAGAGATACGAGGGGTGTATGAAAGGTTTAAGCATCGTGTAGAAGAAGCGTTGCTGCATGGTCAAACCCATGATGTTTTGTATGTACAGACCTTTGTCATTTTTTGAAATTCTATCATGTTTCGTTTTATTTTTTTTCAGATTTTTGAATAAGCGCGAGTCAAGAAAATAGTGAAAAACCTGAAGGAGGAAAACAGCACCGCCATGCGATGGGTTAATTTCTATTGCGATAAGATATGATGATGAGTGAAAAATGGAGAAAATAGAAAATCGTGCAGTCATCAAGTACCTGCATTTGAAAGGCATGACCGCCTCAGAAATTCATGAAGACATGGTGAGAACATTAGCAGAAAGTGCCCCAAACACGGTAGTATTTGAATATATGGTTAAGTGACAGTTTTACTTATTTAGAACTGCTTTAAAACTTCACCGCTCACTCATTTTATTTACCAAATTTTAAACAATTATTACAGTTTATAGATCATTTTCTCAGCTAATCTGCTTGCCAGTCGGTTTGCCTCAAACTCCACACTGAACTCCGTACACCACTCACTCCCTGATTTTCCTCTGCGAACAGACGCCACACTTGACGATTTGAAAATCACCCCTTCTCAGGTACATGCTATTATAAAAAACCTAGACACCTCTAAAGCATGTGGACCAGATCTCATCCCGGCTGTGCTATTAAAAAAATGCTCTGCCGAGGTTGCTCCAGTTCTGTCCAAACTTTACAATAAATGCCTTAACGAATCTTGTTTTCCCGACTGCTGGAAAACCGCCTCTGTGGTACCAGTCTTCAAGAATTCTGGTGAAAGAACTGACCCACTTAATTATCGCCCCATTAGCCTCCTCCCGCTTTTCGCCAAAATATTTGAGTCCTTAGTTAATCAAGTCCTAGTCCAGCACCTAACAGCTGCTAAACTCCTGACTGACAAACAATATGGATTCAGGCAAGCCCGTTCAACAGCAGATATCTTAACTGTAGTTTCTGAACGTATATACCGTTCATTGGATAAAACAGGGGAGGGTAGAGCGGTGGCCCTTGATATATCTAAGGCTTTTGACAGGGTATGGCACGATGGTCTTCTAAGGAAAATTAGATCATATGGAATCACTGGAAGAATTCATAACGTAATTAAATCCTTCTTAAGTAATAGAAAAATCAAAGTTGTCCTCGACGGACGTACATCCAAACAACATGACATAAATGCGGGAGTGCCTCAGGGGTCTATCCTTGGACCTCTATTGTTCCTGATATTCATAAACGACCTCCCTGATAATATTGTTTCGGAGATGGGTATATTTGCCGATGACACCACTCTCTATAACAGATATGAGGGGAAAACAAATGAACACATATCCAAGAAAATGGCAGAAACACTAGAGGATGACCTCCAATCCGTAGTGGAATGGGGACAAAACTGGTTGGTCTCATTCAATGCTGCTAAGACTAAGCTTGTTTCCTTCAATAACTACAAGAAACCTTCTCTACCACCAATAGCAATGGCCAAGAACACATTGCCTGAAAGTACTTCTGTTAAACTCCTCGGCCTAACGTTTACAGGGAATATGAACTGGAATAGATACATTGAGAGCATTGCCAAGGCTGCTGCAAGGAAGGTTGGCTCCCTCTACCGTGCTAGAAAACTACTTACGCCTGCCAGTATCCTATACCTCTATAAGGCAACAATTCGCCCATGTATGGAGTACTGTTGTCACATCTGGGCTGGTGCATCTGCTGCTTGTCTCTCGCTCCTGGACAGGGTTCAAAAAAGAGTCGCCAACCTGATAGGTCCTGAACTGTCATCTAGGCTTCAACCTCTGTCCCATCGACGAGATGTTGCATCCCTCTGCCTGTTCTACAAATACTTTAATGGTGAATGCTCTGACGAACTGCAAACACTTGTACCTCCCCGACGTAACTACCCCCGGCAAACCCGACAAGCTACTAAGTCTCATCCCTTTACAGTAGAGATCCCTAGGTGCAAGAAAGCCTTTTACTCCAATAGTTTCTTCCCCAGAACTGCGGGTCTTTGGAACTCCCTTCCGGGATTCTGCTTTCCCAACTGCAATGATATGCAGAAGTTCAAGTGTAATGTTAACAAACATCTTTCTACTCTTCTCCCTTCATAATGACCCCGCAAATTAATTCCCTAATAGTAGCCCCCTACTTCAAAGTGGCACTGTGCCTTGTTTGGGGTGAAAATTGAAAAAAAAAAAAAAAAAATATCGAAAAAAAAATTCAATTTTCGTTCAGTAAAACAAAAGTTATAATAAATTTACTCGTGTTTAAAATCGTAAAAAACGTAAGGATGTGAGCGACGTTTTATGACTAGTTTCCATAGCAATCACGTTGCTTCAGCGACGACTGTTGCTACCAATTCACTGCTCTCGCGAAAAGAGAAATAACAAATAAAACAGAGAGAATGAAAGAACTAACGGGAGATAATTGGGAAGATTTTATTGAAAGCATACGCGTGCCGTATATTGCTATTACATATGTGTATGTTATGTTTATTGGTCAAAAATAATAAGACTAAAATAAAAACAGAACAAGTGAGTTTACTGGAAGCCTATAAAATTATGAATCACAATAGAAAAATGCGAGCATATAAAGTAATATGGTTAACTTAAACATTGAAAAGTAAAGGACTAGTTGTTAAAACTTGAAAGAAAGGACAAAATATTCTAGTAAAAAAATAAATAAATTTATAACTTAAAATATTGCAGCATTAATATTTTTAAAATTCAATTTAAGAAATTATATAATCAATTATTAATTCTGCAATATTTTGAGTTATAAATTTATTATATATTTTACTATTATGATCTGTATATATACATATACTACTTAGCTCTGCCTATGTATTGAGCACTGTTGAAGCAAAGGGTGAAAATTTACGCATAAATTATATTTCGTGTATTAATTTGTGATTAAATGAAGTAGTAATGTATGTATATATATATATATATATATATATATATATATATATATATATATATATATATATATATATATATATACCAAATCAAGAAGTAAAAATAAGTTTACAAGCCTTCCGTAAACTTAAACATGGTACAATTATTTATATAGTGATCCCAACCAAATAAAAGAGCTCAATACAACCAAAACGGAAAATAGAGCTTGTCATTAGAAACCAAAAATTTAAGACTGTAAACTACCATTTACATGAAATTATTTTTTCGACAGGATACTCAAATAAGAAATATTAAAATTTCCTTAATACGCAGAATTTCAAAGAATGCGTTCCTTCATCAGAGGAATGATATTAGCATTAACTCAGAACGAATATTTATTGTCTATAGTGATAGACTTATTTTGGTAATTCTATACTAGTGGGACCAAATTTCGGAAACCGTAAAACTGAATTTCACATGAAAACAATGGTATCTACATATTCCTCGTATTTTTAAGATGATTATATAAAAAAATCAAGAAAATCGATAAGGTAAAAAATTATTTATTAAAGATAATAAAAAATAGAATTTGATGAAAACGATCGTAAGACACAGGAGAGTTCAAAAGGGAAGTAAATTTCCGTTACGATTTAAATAAGATAGCTACAATTTTTCACCTGCTAGTAGTAGTAGTAGTAGTCCCATTAAGAATATTTTGTAGTAGTAGTAGTAGTCCCAGAATATTTTGTAGTAGTAGTAGTAGTCCCAGAATATTTTGTAGTAGTAGTAGTAGTCCCATTTAGAATATTTTGTCCTTTCTTTCAAGTTTTAACAACTAGTCCTTTACTTTTCAATGTTTAAGTTAACCATATTACTTTATATGCTCGCATTTTTCTATTGTGATTCATAATTTTATAGGCTTCCAGTAAACTCACTTGTTCTGTTTTTATTTTAGTCTTATTATTTTTGACCAATAAACATAACATACACATATGTAATAGCAATATACGGCACGCGTATGCTTTCAATAAAATCTTCCCAATTATCTCCCGTTAGTTCTTTCATTCTCTCTGTTTTATTTGTTATTTCTCTTTTCGCGAGAGCAGTGAATTGGTAGCAACAGTCGTCGCTGAAGCAACGTGATTGCTATGGAAACTAGTCATAAAACGTCGCTCACATCCTTACGTTTTTTACGATTTTAAACACGAGTAAATTTATTATAACTTTTGTTTTACTGAACGAAAATTGAATTTTTTTTTCGATATTTTTTTTTTTTTTTTTTTCAATTTTCACCCCAAACAAGGCACAGTGCCACTTTGAAGTAGGGGGCTACTATTAGGGAATTAATTTGCGGGGTCATTATGAAGGGAGAAGAGTAGAAAGATGTTTGTTAACATTACACTTGAACTTCTGCATATCATTGCAGTTGGGAAAGCAGAATCCCGGAAGGGAGTTCCAAAGACCCGCAGTTCTGGGGAAGAAACTATTGGAGTAAAAGGCTTTCTTGCACCTAGGGATCTCTACTGTAAAGGGATGAGACTTAGTAGCTTGTCGGGTTTGCCGGGGGTAGTTACGTCGGGGAGGTACAAGTGTTTGCAGTTCGTCAGAGCATTCACCATTAAAGTATTTGTAGAACAGGCAGAGGGATGCAACATCTCGTCGATGGGACTACTACTACTACTACTAGCAGTTATAAATTTATTTATTTTTTTACTAGAATATTTTGTCCTTTCTTTCAAGTTTTAACAACTAGTCCTTTACTTTTCAATGTTTAAGTTAACCATATTACTTTATATGCTCGCATTTTTCTATTGTGATTCATAATTTTATAGGCTTCCAGTAAACTCACTTGTTCTGTTTTTATTTTAGTCTTATTATTTTTGACCAATAAACATAACATACACATATGTAATAGCAATATACGGCACGCGTATGCTTTCAATAAAATCTTCCCAATTATCTCCCGTTAGTTCTTTCATTCTCTCTGTTTTATTTGTTATTTCTCTTTTCGCGAGAGCAGTGAATTGGTAGCAACAGTCGTCGCTGAAGCAACGTGATTGCTATGGAAACTAGTCATAAAACGTCGCTCACATCCTTACGTTTTTTACGATTTTAAACACGAGTAAATTTATTATAACTTTTGTTTTACTGAACGAAAATTGAATTTTTTTTTCGATATTTTTTTTTTTTTTTTTTTCAATTTTCACCCCAAACAAGGCACAGTGCCACTTTGAAGTAGGGGGCTACTATTAGGGAATTAATTTTCGGGGTCATTATGAAGGGAGAAGAGTAGAAAGATGTTTGTTAACATTACACTTGAACTTCTGCATATCATTGCAGTTGGGAAAGCAGAATCCCGGAAGGGAGTTCCAAAGACCCGCAGTTCTGGGGAAGAAACTATTGGAGTAAAAGGCTTTCTTGCACCTAGGGATCTCTACTGTAAAGGGATGAGACTTAGTAGCTTGTCGGGTTTGCCGGGGGTAGTTACGTCGGGGAGGTACAAGTGTTTGCAGTTCGTCAGAGCATTCACCATTAAAGTATTTGTAGAACAGGCAGAGGGATGCAACATCTCGTCGATGGGACTACTACTACTACTACTAGCAGTTATAAATTTATTTATTTTTTTACTAGAATATTTTGTCCTTTCTTTCAAGTTTTAACAACTAGTCCTTTACTTTTCAATGTTTAAGTTAACCATATTACTTTATATGCTCGCATTTTTCTATTGTGATTCATAATTTTATAGGCTTCCAGTAAACTCACTTGTTCTGTTTTTATTTTAGTCTTATTATTTTTGACCAATAAACATAACATACACATATGTAATAGCAATATACGGCACGCGTATGCTTTCAATAAAATCTTCCCAATTATCTCCCGTTAGTTCTTTCATTCTCTCTGTTTTATTTGTTATTTCTCTTTTCGCGAGAGCAGTGAATTGGTAGCAACAGTCGTCGCTGAAGCAACGTGATTGCTATGGAAACTAGTCATAAAACGTCGCTCACATCCTTACGTTTTTTACGATTTTAAACACGAGTAAATTTATTATAACTTTTGTTTTACTGAACGAAAATTGAATTTTTTTTTCGATATTTTTTTTTTTTTTTTTTTCAATTTTCACCCCAAACAAGGCACAGTGCCACTTTGAAGTAGGGGGCTACTATTAGGGAATTAATTTGCGGGGTCATTATGAAGGGAGAAGAGTAGAAAGATGTTTGTTAACATTACACTTGAACTTCTGCATATCATTGCAGTTGGGAAAGCAGAATCCCGGAAGGGAGTTCCAAAGACCCGCAGTTCTGGGGAAGAAACTATTGGAGTAAAAGGCTTTCTTGCACCTAGGGATCTCTACTGTAAAGGGATGAGACTTAGTAGCTTGTCGGGTTTGCCGGGGGTAGTTACGTCGGGGAGGTACAAGTGTTTGCAGTTCGTCAGAGCATTCACCATTAAAGTATTTGTAGAACAGGCAGAGGGATGCAACATCTCGTCGATGGGACTACTACTACTACTACTAGCAGTTATAAATTTATTTATTTTTTTACTAGAATATTTTGTCCTTTCTTTCAAGTTTTAACAACTAGTCCTTTACTTTTCAATGTTTAAGTTAACCATATTACTTTATATGCTCGCATTTTTCTATTGTGATTCATAATTTTATAGGCTTCCAGTAAACTCACTTGTTCTGTTTTTATTTTAGTCTTATTATTTTTGACCAATAAACATAACATACACATATGTAATAGCAATATACGGCACGCGTATGCTTTCAATAAAATCTTCCCAATTATCTCCCGTTAGTTCTTTCATTCTCTCTGTTTTATTTGTTATTTCTCTTTTCGCGAGAGCAGTGAATTGGTAGCAACAGTCGTCGCTGAAGCAACGTGATTGCTATGGAAACTAGTCATAAAACGTCGCTCACATCCTTACGTTTTTTACGATTTTAAACACGAGTAAATTTATTATAACTTTTGTTTTACTGAACGAAAATTGAATTTTTTTTTCGATATTTTTTTTTTTTTTTTTTTCAATTTTCACCCCAAACAAGGCACAGTGCCACTTTGAAGTAGGGGGCTACTATTAGGGAATTAATTTGCGGGGTCATTATGAAGGGAGAAGAGTAGAAAGATGTTTGTTAACATTACACTTGAACTTCTGCATATCATTGCAGTTGGGAAAGCAGAATCCCGGAAGGGAGTTCCAAAGACCCGCAGTTCTGGGGAAGAAACTATTGGAGTAAAAGGCTTTCTTGCACCTAGGGATCTCTACTGTAAAGGGATGAGACTTAGTAGCTTGTCGGGTTTGCCGGGGGTAGTTACGTCGGGGAGGTACAAGTGTTTGCAGTTCGTCAGAGCATTCACCATTAAAGTATTTGTAGAACAGGCAGAGGGATGCAACATCTCGTCGATGGGACTACTACTACTACTACTAGCAGTTATAAATTTATTTATTTTTTTACTAGAATATTTTGTCCTTTCTTTCAAGTTTTAACAACTAGTCCTTTACTTTTCAATGTTTAAGTTAACCATATTACTTTATATGCTCGCATTTTTCTATTGTGATTCATAATTTTATAGGCTTCCAGTAAACTCACTTGTTCTGTTTTTATTTTAGTCTTATTATTTTTGACCAATAAACATAACATACACATATGTAATAGCAATATACGGCACGCGTATGCTTTCAATAAAATCTTCCCAATTATCTCCCGTTAGTTCTTTCATTCTCTCTGTTTTATTTGTTATTTCTCTTTTCGCGAGAGCAGTGAATTGGTAGCAACAGTCGTCGCTGAAGCAACGTGATTGCTATGGAAACTAGTCATAAAACGTCGCTCACATCCTTACGTTTTTTACGATTTTAAACACGAGTAAATTTATTATAACTTTTGTTTTACTGAACGAAAATTGAATTTTTTTTTCGATATTTTTTTTTTTTTTTTTTCAATTTTCACCCCAAACAAGGCACAGTGCCACTTTGAAGTAGGGGGCTACTATTAGGGAATTAATTTGCGGGGTCATTATGAAGGGAGAAGAGTAGAAAGATGTTTGTTAACATTACACTTGAACTTCTGCATATCATTGCAGTTGGGAAAGCAGAATCCCGGAAGGGAGTTCCAAAGACCCGCAGTTCTGGGGAAGAAACTATTGGAGTAAAAGGCTTTCTTGCACCTAGGGATCTCTACTGTAAAGGGATGAGACTTAGTAGCTTGTCGGGTTTGCCGGGGGTAGTTACGTCGGGGAGGTACAAGTGTTTGCAGTTCGTCAGAGCATTCACCATTAAAGTATTTGTAGAACAGGCAGAGGGATGCAACATCTCGTCGATGGGACTACTACTACTACTACTAGCAGGTGAAAAATTAAAGTTGTTTTGTTTAATAATTCAGTAATTTTCAGGTAATTTCGACTGCATAATTTGGAAGCTACCATTGTAATTTATTAGAATTGACAAAAAAATCAGCTGAAACCATTTTTTTATCTGAAATTTCCTTTATCGACTAAAAAGCTCGTCCCAATAGTGTAGAAGCGCACTTTTTTCTTTTTTTTTTAAACATACTCGATGAATTTTCATAATTTTTTGATATATTACTATTTTCGACATTATTATTTTTGCTAAAAACAATATATTTAAAAAATCGATTTATCGACTATATTTAACCAGCACCAAACAAATATTGTATATCTTCTTACTCTCCTTCCTTTATTGTTCTACTACTACTACTACTACTACTACTACTACTACTACTACTGAGTCTATGAATTTGCTGGTAATTGAAATATATGAAAACTAGTCATGCATGCAAAAGAAGTAAGTGTAAAGAGTTGACGAAATAAAAAAAAGAAATGACATGTGAAAAAAGTAAATTAAAAACTAAAGATTAAACATCCAGATAAAAAGATACGCGAAATGATCATAAGGATCAATGTTCTCATAGGAAGTAGATTTACAATGTTGACAAATAAATCCAAATTAAAAATCCACAATGTGCATAATCCAAATCTGTAAAAAAAAAATCCCTTTGAAAGAAGTCGAGGAAAAAAGATTATTTCGAAGCGAAAAGATTCTCTTTAACTTGGAGATAGCGCGACTGGCGTAACATTGCTTTAATCCCCAGCAAAATATTTGTAATTACAGAAATATTGTTTTAAAAGATACAACAGGAGTAAAATAAGTTGTGTCGTTGTGACTCAGATAGATTGTCTTTGAAATGATGAAGTCTTGTGTCAAAAGGTGCACATCTGAAAAGTTGCGTTGGAGTAAAGGCTTTCAGTTGAACGGAAGTGAGATGGACAAAAGGCGTGATTTCGGAATAGAAAAAAGAAAAATGATTGAAAATAATTGACGCTAATGTATACATAATCTTAATAGCAATTATACTATTATTATTATTATTATTATTATTATTATTATTATTATTATTATTATTATTATTATTATTATTAATACTGTTATTAGTGATAATGATAATGATTGTAATGAAAATTGTCCTTATAATAATAGCAAGAAATTAATAAATCATTGATAATAAAAAGAAATAATAATACTAATTAAACATGATAATAATGATGATAATAATAACATATAAGCTAAAAGTAAGTATAATAATAATAATGTTAACGATAGAATTCGTCAGGCTAATGCATCTCATTATTGTTTCTTATGTAGTATTGGGTTTGTTAATAAGATTTTTACTTATTCACATCCGCATGTATTGTAATCAATGAGTACGCGCATGTTTTTCTTTATTGTTTTGCCTAGCCTAGGAGTTTTTCATTTTTGTGATCGTTTTAAAATCACACATGCACACACATTATATATATATGTATATATATATATATATATATATATATATATATATATATATACGTATAGATTGCGGATATTCATGCAGCCTTTTTTTCATTCAGACAGACATTTTGAAAGACAACAGAAAGCTTCTGTTTTTTTAATAACTTTTATTTATTCAATGTTCCGCACCCCAACTACTTTAATTAAATCTTCCAACAATTCCCTGCAGAGCCTAACACAGATTCCTGATGATTCGTAAACGACTACACAAAAAGTAGAACCGTTTTAATTTGGATGATTTCTTTTACATTTTATGTTATACTATAGTATCTGTTATGGATTCAATTATTTATTAATTATTATTATTATTATAATTATGTTTATTATCATTATCATTATTATAATAATAAATATTAGTAGTATTAGTATTAGTAGTTAGAGTAGTAGTAGTTAATCATTCCTTTTTCGTTATCCTAAAGTAAAGTTTATTTTTTGTATACATCCGTTTGCTATTTCACTTCTGCAATTTAATACATTTTGGGATTCTTTAAAGTTAAGGATAGCTAATTTTTCATTCAAACATAGCTTGTACGGATCATCTCAGTTTTTTGTGCTTGCCGTACTATTTGTACTATTTTCTATTCTACTATCGGTAATCATCCACTTTCTTTGAGCTCTTGTCTGAGGTTTAAACAGTTTAATTTTTAGCAATTAAAACTAATATTACGTGCTTTTAATGTACAAGATTAGGTAAATATCTTCGAATCAGTGTAGGTATATATGCATATGTATATTTATACACACATATGCATATACCTATAATGTTGAGCTTTTTGTTACACTGACATTGATATTAAGTGCCTACTGTTCTATTAAAAATTATTAAAACGAACTTCTTAATATACTCTGGATACGCGAACGACTTTATAAAAATAAACTAATTTGCATATTCTTTTGAAAACCGAGTTCCATTACTTAATTATTCATTTTTATGATTTCTTATTGAATGAATGGTTTCATTTAACTATTACTCTCAATTCTATTTGTGCATATTTTCTACAATGTGCGTAATTGCGTAGCATTTAGAATGAATACCCCCCACACATATATATGAGCTTCTCTGCTTGTATACGGGACAGTCACTACCAAACCTCTTTTCTCAATCTATTGTATACAGACTTGAAACTAAAAATATAATGGGACTGGATCTGTAGACCAAATTCGATTTGTGTTTTTAGATGAAAAGCTGCTAAGATTTAAAAATTGCAAAAAACAACAACAAAAAAACAAAACAAAATGGAACTGGTCGGAATAAGTCGAGAAAATCTGCTACTGATACACATGCGCAAATATACATTTATACCTTAAAATTGCTTAAATTGTAACGTGTTTTTTTATCATATTTCGCTTGCTAGCTCAAACTGTAATGACTAAAGCTGGAGTGCAAAATGTTTTTTTTCGATTGTATCTGATGGCCTCGAAGTCATATTTTTTAACCTTGGAATCATTACTATATATTTGGTACAAAATAATAATAAGTACAAATTATTTCTATAATAATAAATATAAAATCTGCATAAATTAAAATATCATATTTAAGCGTATTTTGCAGCCGAGCAACGCCTAGCGGTCTGCTATTATATATATTACTTATAATTCAATCTCTTTAAAATATGACCTTTATAAAATTTAGAGGAAGATTATGTCATTTAATATGAGATATATCGTGAAACATTTTGGTGCTCATGCAGAATAAGGAAATATTAATCGTGAGAATTTTCCAGGCAGTTGACGTAAAATGCCGGAAGGTGTTAAACAAAGTTTCGTATATTTGTTCTGAAATATTTTAGTTATTACTAAGATAATTCAATTACAAATAAACTATATTTTTATTGTTACAAAATGAACACAATAAATAATTATTTCCAAACTTTAATAAATTAAAATTTAAATCA
This sequence comes from Euprymna scolopes, assembly GCF_053919585.1. Classification (NCBI taxonomy): domain Eukaryota; kingdom Metazoa; phylum Mollusca; class Cephalopoda; order Sepiida; family Sepiolidae; genus Euprymna; species Euprymna scolopes. The sequence goes on from NC_136493.1 coordinate 3,073,505, forward strand.
AGTAAAACATTTACTGTAAGGTAAGTTTCATGATTAAATGTTTATTTTTTGAATAAGATACAACTGATAGCGAACGTTAAGAAAAAAACATCTTTTTGCAAATCAAAATGAATATTTAGCTTTTTTTTCTTAAACCAAACAAAAAACAAAAACAATAAACAAAAAAACTTTCTGGTTGTTGAGATATCATTGACTCAGTCTTTTCGCACCTTTCGGCGTTTTACGTAAACTGCCCGGAAAATTCCGACAATAGCATGATGCTTATTCTGCATAAATACAGACATTTCAATACAATGAATCAAATTATAGTCGTAAAATGTTTTGATTTCGTTGCGTTAACCAGAGTTATATTATTTTAAAGGAAAACATGCAATTTTGCTACCCTTTAATTACATTAATTAACCCTTGTCCTTGAGTAGCATTCATGCCTTGCTAAGAAATAACTCCCTTTAAAAAATATAACAACCATCACGGGGGTAGAATTTCAGTATTGCTAAATATTAAGTTTCTAAGTAAAGATGTAAAATTAGTTAACGTACGGACAGGCTTTCACGTTTTTTATATATATAGATAGATACTAGATTTTTCCCGTGAAAAATTGGCAAAAGTTACAGGCCATTGAATTAAAATGAGTGCATTATGTCAAATTGATGCTTGAATACGATTCAAATTTTCTTTACTGTGCATCAAAGTGATACCGTAACATTTACTTCGCTGCAGATTCAAATAAGAAAAGTCTCTTGAAAATTCAAGCCACATCGGCCAAGTAGTTTTCGAGAAAACCTTTAGAGTAAATGCGACGTTGTGGTGACTAATTCATATTAATCCATAATCGTGCATCTGTTGCGTTGTTTAATGCATATATACTTTTCTAATTGTAACTTTTCAAATACAAGTGCTGGGTAATTTTTAAACTTTTCAAATACAAGTTCTGAGTAATTTTATTAAAAACTATATATGAACCTAACAATTCTTTTGTAGTTTTCTTCAAAACAACACAGAGACGAATTTATCAACATATAAGTTTTATTTACAATTGAACTTTTTGTCCATCGACAAAGAGGGAGAGACAGATACACTAGTTGTATGGGTTAGTTGGTGTGTGGCATGACGATGGAGAGATTTCAAAGATGTCAATCTGCTCTCTTCTCTCTTCCTGTTATTTATGTTATCTCTTATATAGACATCAATGGAAAATGAAAATATCAAGGGATTACATTCTTCTTTTCTATTCTGCATTGCGCAATTTTATAACTCTCGACCTGGAATGGAAACTGTTCTTTGTTTTTGTGATAATTACAATTCTGATCATTTTTATGCGACACAAATCCATCTGGAATGTGCGTATGTGCACACCCCTACTTTCTTCCACGGCGCCATGTCTCCATATCCAACATATCCTACGATCCTACTTAGTTCTTTGCAACTTATCATAGCAAATCAATACATAATTTTAGCCGAATCGGCCTGGTAGATTCCGAAAAAAACATTGGAACGGACAGACAGACAGACTAAGCGAAATATATAGATGGTTGTGTCTATTACTGGGTAAAATGTTATTCAGGGTTTCTAATTATCGTTTCTCGAATTGTTAGGAAGAGACGCGGGAATTCTCAACACGTATTAATTTGAATTGTAATTAACAAAACTGAAAGCCAATCACAAAAGGGAAATCAAAATCTAACCATGGACCATGTACTTTATTGGGAGAAGACATTGCTAATTGGATGCGGGTTTGATTAGTTTAAGTAAAATAAAACGAATATAAAAATATTAAAAAAAAATAAAAGAAACACCATTCCCATAAAAACAATCCCCAGTGTGTGAATATAATGGCATCCACATTATTCCAACAAGGTGACATACTGTTCTAAAAACTAATGACAAGGCTTTCGCTATATGTCTTTCTGAAATAGATTTTTGGATGTGATTTGATAGTATTATCTTGATTCTTGATATGAATATTTAACTTTATGTAAATTATTTAAGTTTAGGTAAAAATATTAAACTTTATGTAAATTATTTAAGTTTATGTAAAAATATTAAACTTTATGTAAAATATTTAAGTTTATGTAAAAATATAAAACCTTATGTAAAAAATATTAAACTTTATGTAAAATATTTAAGTTTATGTAAAAATATTAAACTTTATGTAAAAATATTTAAATTTATGTAAAAATATTAAACTTTATGTAAACATATTAAACTTCATGTAGAAATAGTTAACTTTATGTAACAATATTAAACTTTATGTAAAAATATTTAACTTTATGTAAATATATTAAACTTTATGTAAAAATATTAAACTTTATGTAAAAATATTAAACTTTATGTAAAAATATTAAACTTTATGTAAAAATATTAAACTTCATGTAGAAATAGTTAACTTTATGTAAAAATATTTAACTTTATGTAAAAATATTTAACTTTATGTAACAATATTAAACTTTATGTAAAAATATTTAACTTTATGTAAAAATATTAAACTTTATGTAAAAATATTAAACTTCATGTAGAAATAGTTAACTTTATGTAAAAATATTAAACTTTATGTAAAAATATTTAACTTTATGTAACAATATTAAATTTTATGTAAAAATATTTAACTTTATATAAAAATATTTACGTTTACGCAAAAATATTTAAGTTTATGTAAAAATATTAAACTTTATGTAAAAATATGTAAGTTTATACAAAAATATTAAACTTTATGTAAACATATTGACTTTATGGAAAAATATTAAACTTTATGTAAAACTATTTAACTTTATATAAATATATTTAACTTTCTGGAAAATATTAAACGTTATGTAAACATATTAAACTTTATGTAAAAATATTGACTTTATGGAAAAATATTAAACGTTATGTAAAAATATGGAAAAAATGTGACCCATTGGGTCACTTATTGAACTTTAAGTCAGATCGTTTAAATCAAAACAAGTCTGAATGGAGATCAACTATAATTAAATAAGAAAATGTTCCGAAGTTTTCTTTAGAGGAGATTGCGCTAATTTGTATTATTGCTCATTTGAACTATTGTTCTCATCTTGAATGTTATTTGCACAATGTTTCAGTTGGAGTAATCTCTGACCTTCTTCAGGTGTATAGCGTCAAGCCAGTGAAGGACTTGTCGGAAAAATATTTGAGGAATATGTAATCCCTATGAAATCAAGACAGTATTCAGAAGTGACTCAACTCTACGAAAGCATCTTTGCGAGTAAAATCCCCATGGAAAACCATGACTAAGAACTTTTTGCATGAGTTCCATGTAATTGTGGACAACTATTTAAGGTAGGATTGGTCGTCCACTAAAAGTAAGATTAGAAGAACATCGAAAACTTGTTACGTGGAGAGACTGAAAAGTTTGGTATGACTGACCACATATGAATGGAAAAGAGAAACCATCAACCATTAATAGACAAGAATAACGGTGGAGAGTAAGAAGCATATGCGAAAGTCACCAACTAAGAAGGCTTAGTATTGAATTTAACACTACATGAAAATAGTAAATGTTAATATATATTATATATAAAGTATATGTCTAGCTGTCTTCATATTTTAAAAATCTTTCGAAACGAAAAGTCGCAGAACGGTGCTAGGGGCCCCAAATGATTGGATTTTTATGGACCGTTCTTTGATGGGTCTTTAGCCGATTTAAATAGTTTTTAAGAGGTTAAAAAGGGTCAAAATTGAAATAAAATCGTTATATATTTTGTAAATTCATCTTAGTTTATTTTTTATCAATTCAGATGCGTGGTAACATCACCATCTTTAAATGCTGCAGTTTTACTTTCGGTTTCGATTTTAGTTGATGGCAGCCAAATATTTTTACTTTTGAAATCACGGCTCTATAATTATATATACTGAATCTGAACAAATTAAAATATCATATTTAAGTGTATTTTTCGACAGGGCAAAGCCGGGTGCCCCCGCTTACTAACGATAAGGATTAAGAATGTACAACTTAAAAGCAAAAGCTATTGAGCAAAATAGTATTAATACTGAGGGTGATATACATTTTTGTTTATGATGGACTACATTTGATTTGTTTCGTTTTTTATTGATTTCAGCTGTTAATTGACAAAACGTATGAAACAAGAGAAAGAGAGAGAGAGAGAGAGAGAGAGAGAGAGAGAGAAGTGTTAACGAGATAAATACATAGACAAACAGACATGAATGTGATAGACACATTGAAAAATAATACAATAATAGACGGGCGAAACGGGGTATATGATGGATTAATCACAAACTGCTGCTAACTAAAACAATTAAAAATATAAATATTTTCAAGCATAACTCAATCCCAAACCTGATGAGTAATTTATCATTATTGTATCGATTATTTATACGCATATATAAGAGAACCATATTGATGTCAAAATCGAAAAGTATTCTATTATCATATAAAGGGTTTATACCTGTCTGTCTACCTGTAGCGACATTCACCCGGGATTGATTGAGCCGGCCCTAATGGTGTTACCCGTATCTCGCGTCAAAGCGATCCAACCTTGTCGATAAGAAACAGAGTTGACGGCATGATCCAGCCCTTCACGGTCCCAGCGATAGACACCAAAAACACGAGGATCAGGCATGACCCCCATATCTACTTTTACTGTCGCGAGCCAAGTCTTAACTTGCCCACCTTGGCGCTTCTTCCAACCAGTGAATGCAATGGGCACCATCAACTGACGGACAAATTATCCCCCGACCGGCGCAGTATGTAGCCGGACCACACCATCAGAGTTTCCTTTTCAGCAGGATACAGCATTAATAGCTTTTAGTTTACATTTCATGTTGAGAAAACGCTAAGAAATTTCTGACATGTATGAATTTAGATTGTCATAAATATGAAACTTTTTTTATTTCAATCAAATAAAATGTTGTTTTTTTTCCTCGATTTATTTATATTCGCTCAAATCGCATCAAAAATATAATTAAACGGAATCCAATGAAAGTTTTTAATATGTGAAGATTGCATCTCATTAATATATTTATACTAGACTACCCGTGACCCGTTGGGTCAGTATGTTATATTAGCTATGGAATTAATGTATGAGTGTGACACTTGTGACGTAAAGAAAGTAGTTTTTTGTGACATAACAGAAACATTTCCATGAAAGTATATTAAAATGAAAAAAATATAGATAGATTTCTATGAGTTGTTCTGTTTATAATTGTTTATCTGTGAAAAAAACTTACAGCCATTTAATTATAAGTGGTTTGTCATACTTATAGGTAAATGTGCACTGAACAGATACCATAATACTTAAAGTTAAATTCAAATTTTGATATATCTTTTAAGTTCAACGTGAAAAAAAACAAACAAAATGAAAACGTACACAGTAAAACAATACGTTTTATTGTCGCGTTGATTATTTATTTGTAACGCACTTTAAAGAAAACATAGTTCGGGGTTATTTATTTATGTTAGTAGTGTAGGAGAAAATATAAATTTCTAAATAATAACGTTAATATTTCAGAGCGCAGATCTAATTCTGCAAAAGTAGCGATTTGTGTTTATTTGTTTACGCTGTTATAGGTTTATGTTTATGTACTCAAGGTCAACCGGAAGTCGTAAACCGGATGTGGGTTACAACACCCGTTTAATGGTTAGGAGCCTTGACTGCCATACAGACAGTCGGGTTTCAATCCTGGCTTAAGGTGGTTGCCTGTCTAGCCGCACTGATGAGCTGTGAAACAGCGAAACAGTACTGTATGTGGATGACTATATATATATATATATATATATATATATATATATACTATTTTGAGTTCATTGTCAATCGTCTAAAGATGCATTCTGTTTCATTTTTTGGTTAATTGGCCTTTCTCAGAGATGTATGAATATCTCATTCCATGGAACATTTTCTAATATATGTTTCCTTGCATTAACACATTTATACGTTAATAAATATTACATGTTCAAACAGTCTTTTGCGACGAAATTTTTCCCTTTCTGTGTGGGTTTATCGTTGTATTTTGAATTTCAAAAGGTCACCGGGAGAACAGAACATACGTTACTGAATTTTTAGATAATGATTGATTATTCCAAATAATCGAATATATATTTTAAACTTGTCAGTGAATCATATTATGATAGTACCCTATCAGTATATATATATATATATATATATATATATATATATATATATATATATATATAAAGCTGGATGTTTGTATGTGTGTGTGTGTGTGTGTCTGGCCACGAATAGGCTCCTATATGGTTGACTATTTTAAAACACTGATTACATATAATAATAGATGTATCGATACACAGGAATGGGTATGTTTGATCTGGCAAAACAGTGGTTCATAAAAATTGTGGGGTCTGCGTTCGCGCCTGGTCCACAAAGTATGGAAATAAAAAAATTAAAAATACGTTTACAAGTGTTTTTGATATAGATGTACATAAGAATACTTTGATAAGTATGTTTTAACTTATATAGGGATGGTATAATAAAATTGTGGGATCTGCGTTCGCGCCTGACCTCCATAGAATGGAAATATGCACAAACTTTAATAAAGACTTTTCATATCAATTTGCGTAAGTATACATTGATAATTATGTTTCAGTTTGAAGAAATATGGTATAATAAAATTATGGGGTGTTCGTTCGCGTCTGACCTCAATAGAATGGAAATATGTCACAAAGTTTAACAAGGTTTTTAATATAGATCCACAGAATATTGTTATAAGTGTTTCAGTGTGAACAGGTATGGTATAATAAATTATGGGGTTTATCTATTTTATTTTTACGTTCATCATATTTTCCTTTGATTTTGATAGCCCCAAATTCAAAGCTATCTCGTTACAGACCTTCCTTTTCATAACCTATCATACTTTCATAAATCAGAGTCCATTTTCTGTAGGCTGTCTTTGAACCCAGCCAACGACGGGTACTTTTTCTAGTATATATATATATATATATATATATATATATATATATATACTGCAGGGAGACCCGAGGTTGCCTGGGCTTGAATGATGGTCAACGAATATTTCACACTTCTATATTTTTATTGTGATCGAAATCCGTTAAATTGCCCAAGAGGAAGCTTCACATACCTCCATGCAGTTACTTAGTCCTAAATATATGTTATTCTAGATTGTACTCGAGAGAACCTACTGTTTATTTTATAAAATGATTGTATTTGCATACCTTTCCAGATAACGGAAAAAGAACATTAAGAAATTTACGTGCACGGTTTGAACCTACAGACCACATCATGCAAGAAAACAAACAAAAAAAAAAAACAAAAAAAGAAAAAAACACGCTATCAACTTACCAACCGTAGAATTTTCATAGCCCATTGTTCTATCATTGTTGCCAAACGACGAGATGGTAAAAGTGGCTTTACCGATGATAGATAAATTAAAATAACGTTTTCGATTATCGATTATCGGAAAATATCTGGGGTATTCTAAGACAACATTTAATTAAGATCCCTCCTAGACTTCTACACTAAAGTTCTGTAAATTTTAAAGAAAATCTGTTCAGTCGTTTCAGAGTCTATATCACACATACAAACAAAGTTGATTTATATATATATATATATATATATATATATATATATATATATATATATATATATATATATTACTCATGTTCACTACTTACAAAGCACATTGCCAGTTGGACGTAAAGGGCTACTATTTGGCTGGGACAATTTCTAGGAAATATTAACAAGATATTTGTTTATGTTACATTTAAACTTCTGCATATCAGTACACACAAGGAAGCAGGCAGCATGGAAGGGAATTCCAAAATCTGTTCGAGAGAAGTAACTATTAGAATAGAAAGCTTTCTGGCATTTAGGGACAACAACAGTGAAGGGTTGAGATTTTATTGCTAAATTATTTTATATAAAAATATAGTCATGAATAAAAAAAAGTAGTTTAAATTTCCAAGGATACTAAGTTCAAGTGATCGTAGACTTAGGTCTTGCATAAGCCAACTTACTGCAAGAAAATTCATAATTACAAAATAGAATTCAACTATATTGAGAGGAAACGGAGACAAAACAAAAATAAAAATAAGGAATCTTAAGTTGTTAAATAGTAAACGAGGATAATCAGCTGTTTACTATGTAGCTGGTTCGCATATTTATATCTATCCGTTTCACACACACACATACACACACACACACACACACACACACACACACACACACATATATATATATATATATGGGGATTTAAAGGAAGAAAATAATATTAATTCTTTAAAGGAAGACTTATCGGGATAATGCAAAGCTCAACAGATTGATTTGGGGTGTATGTAGAAACAAACAAAGTCAGAAAATGACAATATGTTACTATATACTAATAAAAATATAGATTTATTCAATAAAGGTATACATCAATTAAGGGTGCAGAGTAAATGGGGATTCTTTAGTACATGGTATTTCGAGGCCCAAGGCTTCTCATCAGAAAAGGAAAGAATGTTAAGTAACATATTAGGGATAACACGTCTAGCGATAGTTACATTAGGAGCGAAACGAAATATTGAGGCTGTTTGGGGGAAATAAATTGGTCTCTGTGATAGAGGAGGAGTATAACTTTTATTAAATAATGCAGGAAAGGGTATACATTTTTTACATAGGCATCACCACTCATCAAGGCTAAGAGGCAACTCGAGGATAAGTGTTAAAGAGTGTACAGTGGAAATTGGACAATATAATAATCGTTAGTAATGGAAATACGGTAAATTTGTTAACTGATATGGAGCGGCTCATCAAGAACTTGTTTACGTTAGACTTGAAGACAACCATATTGTAGTCAACTGGAAAGCAGGAAAACGGAAGACAATTCCATAGGTGTGCAGTTCTAAGAAAGAAGCTTTGTTCATGGAATCTACGTTTAGGTTTAGACACAGATAAAAAGGGGAAATTATTGATAGTGTTTTCAGCTAGACGGGTGTTTCTTGTGAAAGTTTAGCGAGGTTGGACCATAGATTGGAGCTCAGCCGAGCATTTGCCATGAAAATAGCGATAAAACAGAGACAAACTCGTAACATCTCTTCTGTGAGAAAGAGGTTGCAGGGAAGGGAAAAGGACATCCCCTACGAGGCTACGAAGTCTATTTTGAACTCTATCAAGGCAGGATAAGTCATTATCTAAGTATAGTATATCTGCCGTTGTGGATGTAATTTAGGTGTACAATATGTGTGATTAAACTCTAGGGGAGCATATATGCTAAGTAAATTGAAAAAAGGTACTTATTAAATCATATGTATTAATAGGTTATGGCTTTGGAATGTGTTTGCATGGAATAGGGGGTTTATGCTATGTCAGAATATTTTAGAATGGGAAATCTAAATTATAACAGCACAAAAAAGAAATATAAATTTTTAGAAATATTAGTAAGATAATAAATAAAAATACGTCAACAGAGACAATATGAATCAGGAGAAAGTTCTTGGAGGCAAGGCGCGGAGATTTTTTGCTAAGATTTTTAGGTTCGTTTTTGAGTGCAATGCAGTATCAAAATATTAAAAAAAGTAAATAGAAGTTTCCCTGTGAGAAATACAGTCACTGTTGAGTTTAAGTGATTATCCAAAGAAACGTGTGTGATTGGTGGAAGGAATTTTACAATTCAATTTAGATATTAAAGCAAAAAAGGAAACATAATGAATATATTTATACATATATGCTTATATATGATATGTCATGTAGAATGCTAAGCAAGCATTCAACAACCAGCTGTTCTATTTGGTGTCGCTTTACAAATATGAGCTATCTGCTCATATTTGTAAATTATACTTAATTTGCATATCACTACATTTTCCTATAACGGAGGGGCTTTATGCCGCGAGTACTTCTTCTTGTGCCCTCCTGAACATCTTCCTTTATCTCTCTCCTTTTCCTTGGAGATCTGGATCTATCCGTTTTTCCCTAAAATTGCAATGTTCCCCCTGCATATTCTCTCTCTACTTCTTCCTCCGCAGTCTCATTCAGCAGTAACTCTTCTGTTACGTCAATAATGGACAGCTCTGAAAGCATTTCCTCATCCGATTGTTCTACTTGGAACCTTATTTGGTCAACATGAGCTAGAACACTATTCCCATTTTCTTTATTTAATATTGCAGTATTATATCTTTTCTGCATAATAAATTCTGCTGTCTTGGCTTCCGTATTCCTATTTCTTTTGTACCACATCTTTTGATTTGTGGCAAATGGCACAGTCAAAGGGGATCTTAATTATCTGCCCATTAAGGCAGATGTACTTTCTGGCCTGCCTGCATGCAGAATTGTTTCCAATTTTAATCTTCTTTGCGTCGCTGCTACTCTACAATGTACATCATCATGTACACTTTTTATAACCTGTCTCTTCTGTGTTTCTGGGGAAACTACCAAGTCTCCAATGCATATTACCCCGTTTTCTATAGTCAGTTTATGTCTTATTTCTTTGAATGGTCTTTCAGCCATTGAACAATTTCCCCAGCCATTCTCTTTTATCCTCAACATTATTCTGTTTAATACTGAGTCATTTGTAGTTTGAGTAGACATTTTATCTACAGCTATTACATCGTTTTCTACAAGGTACAGGAATGTGTCTTCAAATGCCTCATCGTTTTTGTCTATATCCTCTTTATAAAACCTCAATCTAGATAAGGCATTAACGTGCGATATCGTATTCCCTTTAACATACTCAATGTTATAGTCGAATCCCATCAGTCTGATCGCCCAACATAATATTCCGGACGTTGCAAGTTTCGGTAGTTCTTTTCTTGGGTTGAAAATAAATTCCAGTGGTCTGTGATCACTTTTCAACAAGATATTTTCCCCATCAAGAGCTGTCTTGCTCTGTCCTTTGCCCACACTATAGCTAGTGCCTCCCTTTCTATATTCGAATAATTGTGTTCAGTCGTTGTTAATGTCCTCAATAAGTATATTATGGGACGACCATCTTGTGCCAAATAGCGGATACGGAATGCTCACTAGTGTCAGTAGTTAGAGTTATATCCTTCTTAGGGTCCAAAATTTGTACTATTGAATCTTTTGCCAGAATCTGTTTTAAGTTTTCAAAGGCTTTCTCTTGGTGTTGGAAGCAAATGAACTCTCCATATTTTTTACTTCGCAAATGGTTCTGTCAACTCATTATATTTTGGTACATATTTCCTATAAAAATTTACCCAAGAAAGACTCCAACTCTTTTTTTATTTTTTAGTATAGCAACTTTCAGACTTTTCTCTATCAGTACTTTATCTGTAGAGATCCTTTCCTTTGACATGAAGTAACCCTAAAAATGATATTTCATTACTGTTGGTTACACACATTTTTGTATTAACTGTCATGTCAAAAATGATACTCCATTACTGTTGGTAATACACTTTTTTGTATTAACTGTCATGTCAAAAATGATATTCCATTACTGTTGGTTACACACATTTTTGTATTAACTGTCATGTCAAAAATGATACTCCATTACTGTTGGTTATACACTTTTTTGTATTAACTGTCATGTCAAAAATGATATTTCATTACTGTTGGTTACACACTTTTTTGTATTAACTGTCATGTCAAAAATGATACTCCATTACTGATGGTTACACACTTTTTTGTATTAACTGTCATGTCAAAAATGATATTCCATTACTGTTGGTTACACACTTTTTTGTATTAACTGTCATGTAAAAAATGATATTCCATTACTGTTGGTTACACACTTTTTTTGTATTAACTGTCATGTCAAAAATGATATTCCATTACTGTTGGTTACACACTTTTTTGTATTAACTGTCATGTCAAAAATGATATTCCATTACTGTTGGTTACACACATTTTCGTATTAACTGTCATGTCAAAAATGATATTTCATTACTGTTGGTTACACACTTTTTTGTATTAACTGTCATGTAAAAAATGATACTCCATTACTGTTGGTTACACACTTTTTTTGTATTAACTGTCATGTCAAAAATGATATTCCATTACTGTTGGTTACACACTTTTTTTGTATTAACTGTCATGTCAAAAATGATATTCCATTACTGTTGGTTACACACTTTTTTGTATTAACTGTCATGTCAAAAATGATATTCCATTACTGTTGTTTACACACATTTTTTGTATTAACTGTCATGTCAAAAACGATATTCCATTACTGTTGGTTACACACTTTTTTGTATTAACTGTCATGTCAAAAATGATATTCCATTACTGTTGGTTACACACTTTTTTGTATTAACTGTCATGTCAAAAATGATATTCCATTACTGTTGGTTACACACTTTTTTGTATTAACTGTCATGTCAAAAATGATATTCCATTACTGTTGGTTACACACATTTTTTGTATTAACTGTCATGTCAAAAATCATATTCCATTACTGTTGGTTACACACTTTTTTGTATTAACTGTCATGTCAAAAATGATATTCCATTACTGTTGGTTACACACATTTTTTGTATTAACTGTCATGTCAAAAATGATATTCCATTACTGTTGGTTACACACTTTTTTGTATTAACTGTCATGTCAAAAATGATATTCCATTACTGTTGGTTACACACTTTTTTGTATTAACTGTCATGTCAAAAATGATATTCCATTACTGTTGGTTACACACATTTTTTGTATTAACTGTCATGTAAAAAATGATATTCCATTACTGTTGGTTACACACTTTTTTGTATTAACTGTCATGTCGAAAATGATATTCCATTACTGTTGGTTACACACTTTTTTTGTATTAACTGTCATGTCAAAAATGATATTCCATTACTGTTGGTTACACACATTTTTGTATTAACTGTCATGTAAAAAATGATACTCCATTACTGTTGGTTACACACTTTTTTTGTATTAACTGTCATGTCAAAAACGATATTCCATTACTGTTGGTTACACACTTTTTTTGTATTAACTGTCATGTCAAAAATGATATTCCATTACTGTTGGTTACACACTTTTTTGTATTAACTGTCATGTCAAAAATGATATTCAATACTGTTGGTTACACACTTTTTTGTATTAACTGTCATGTCAAAAATGATATTCCATTACTGTTGGTTACACACTTTTTTGTATTAACTGTCATGTCAAAAATGATATTCCATTACTGTTGGTTAAACACTTTTTTGTATTAACTGTCATGTCAAAAATGATATTCCATTACTGTTGGTTACACACTTTTTTGTATTAACTGTCATGTCAAAAATGATATTCCATTACTGTTGGTTACACACTTTTTTTGTATTAACTGTCATGTCAAAAATGATATTCCATTACTGTTGGTTACACACATTTTTGTATTAACTGTCATGTAAAAAATGATACTCCATTACTGTTGGTTACACACTTTTTTTGTATTAACTGTCATGTCAAAAATGATATTCCATTACTGTTGGTTACACACTTTTTTTGTATTAACTGTCATGTCAAAAAAGATATTCCATTACTGTTGGTTAAACACTTTTTTGTATTAACTGTCATGTCAAAAATGATATTCCATTACTATTGATTACACACTTTTTTGTATTAACTGTCATGTCAAAAATGATATTTCATTACTGTTGGTTACACACTTTTTTGTATTAACTGTCATGTCAAAACTGATATTCCATTACTGTTGGTTACACACATTTTTGTATTAACTGTCATGTCAAAAATGATATTTCATTACTTGTTTTTACACTCTTTTTTGTATTAACTGTCATGTCAAAAATGATATTCCATTACTATTGATTACACACTTTTTTGTATTAACTGTCATGTCAAAAATGATATTTCATTACTGTTGTTTACACTCTTTTTTGTATTAACTGTCATGTCAAAAATGATATTCCATTACTGTTGGTTACACACATTTTTGTATTAACTGTCATGTCAAAAATGATATTCCATTACTATTGATTACACACTTTTTTGTATTAACTGTCATGTCAAAAATGATATTTCATTACTGTTGGTTACACACTTTTTTGTATTAACTGTCATGTCCACACTGATATTCCATTACTGTTGGTTACACACTTTTTTGTATTAACTGTCATGTCAAAACTGATATTCCATTACTGTTGGTTACACACTTTTTTATATTAACTGTCATGTCAAAACTGATATTCCATTACTGTTGGTTACACACTTTTTTATATTAACTGTCATGTCAAAAAAGATATTCCATTACTGTTGGTTAAACACTTTTTTGTATTAACTGTCATGTCAAAAATGATATTCCATTACTGTTGGTTACACACCTTTTTGTATTAACTGTCATGTCAAAAATGATTTTTCATTACTGTTGGTTACACACTTTTTTGTATTAACTGTCATGTCAAAAATGATATTCCATTACTGTTGGTTACACACTTTTTTGTATTAACTGTCATGTCAAAAATGATATTCCATTACTGTTGGTTACACACTTTTTTTTATTAACTGTCATGTCAAAAATGATATTTCATTACTGTTGGTTACACACTTTTTTGTATTAACTGTCATGTCAAAAATGATATTTCATTACTGTTGGTTACACACTTTTTTGTATTAACTGTCATGTCAAAAATGATATTCCATTACTGTTTGTTACACACTTTTTTGTATTAACTGTCATGTCAAAAATGATATTCCATTACTGTTGGTTACACACTTTTTTGTATTAACTGTCATGTCAAAAATGATATTTCGTTACTGTTGGTTACACACTTTTTTGTATTAACTGTCATGTCAAAAATGATATTCCATTACTGTTTGTTACACACTTTTTTGTATTACATGTCATGTCCAAAATGATATTCCATTACTGTTGGTTACACACTTTTTTGTATTAACTGTCATGTCAAAACTGATATTCCATTACTATTGGTTACACACTTTTTTGTATTAATTGTCACGTCAAAAAAGATATTCCATTACTGTTGGTTAGACACTTTTTTGTATTAACTGTCATGTCAAAAACGATATTCCATTACTGTTGGTTACACACTTTTTTGTATTAACTGTCATGTCAAAAATGATATTTTATTACTGTTGGTTACACACTTTTTTGTATTAACTGTCATGTCAAAAATGATATTCCATTACTGTTGGTTACATACTTTTTTGTATTAACTGTCATGTCAAAAATGATATTTCATTACTGTTGGTTACACACTTTTTTGTATTAACTGTCATGTCAAAAAAGATATTCCATTACTGTTGGTTACACACTTTTTGTATTAACTGTCATGTCAAAAATGATATTCCATTACTGTTGGTTACACACTTTTTTGTATTAACTGTCATGTCAAAAATGATATTCCATTACTGTTGGTTACACACTTTTTTGTATTAACTGTCATGTCAAAAATGATATTCCATTACTGTTGGTTACACACTTTTTTGTATTAACTGTCATGTCAAAAATGATATTTCATTACTGTTGGTTACACACTTTTTTGTATTAATTGTCACGTCAAAAAAGATATTCCATTACTGTTGGTTAGACACTTTTTTGTATTAACTGTCATGTCAAAAACGATATTCCATTACTGTTGGTTACACACTTTTTTGTATTAACTGTCATGTCAAAAATGATATTTTATTACTGTTGGTTACACACTTTTTTGTATTAACTGTCATGTCAAAAATGATATTCCATTACTGTTGGTTACACACTTTTTTGTATTAACTGTCATGTCAAAAATGATATTCCATTACTGTTGGTTACACACTTTTTTGTATTAACTGTCATGTCAAAAAAGATATTCCATTACTGTTGGTTACACACTTTTTTGTATTAACTGTCATGTTAAAAATGATATTTCATTACTGTTGGTTACACACTTTTTTGTATTAACTGTCATGTCAAAAATGATATTCTATTACTGTTGGTTACACACTTTTTTGTATTAACTGTCATGTCAAAACTGATATTCCATTACTGTTGGTTACATACTTTTTTGTATAAACTCTCATGTCAAAAAAGATATTCCATTACTGTTGGTTACACACTTTTTTGTATTAACTGTCATGTCAAAAATGATATTCCATTACTGTTTGTTACACACTTTTTTGTATTAACTGTCATGTACAAAATGATATTCCATTTCTATTGATTACACACTTTTTTGTATTAACTGTCATGTCAAAAATGATATTCCATTACTGTTGGTTACACACTGTTTTGTATTAACTGTCATGTCAAAAATGCTATTCCATTACTGTTGGTTACACACTTTTTTGTATTAACTGTCATGTCAAAAATGATATTCCATTACTGTTGGTTACACACTTTTTTGTATTAACTGTCATGTCAAAAATGATATTCCATTACTGTTGGTTACACACTTTTTTGTATTAACTGTCATGTCAAAAATGATATTTCGTTACTGTTGGTTACACACTTTTTTGTATTAACTGTCATGTCAAAAATGATATTCCATTACTGTTGATTACACACTTTTTTGTATTAACTGTCATGTCAAAACTGATATTCCATTACTGTTGGTTACACACTTTTTTGTATTAACTGTCATGTCAAAAAAGATAATCCATTTCTGTTGGTTACACACTTGTTTGTATTAACTGTCAAGTCAAAAATGATATTCCATTACTGTTGGTAACACACTTTTTTGTATTAACTGTCATGTCAAAACTGATATTCCATTACTGTTGGTTACACACTTTTTTGTATTAACTGTCATGTCAAAAACGATATTCCATTACTATTGGTTACACACTTTTTTGTATTAACTGTCATGTGAAAAATGATATTCCATTACTGTTGATTACACACTTTTTTGTATTAACTGTCATGTCAAAAATGATATTCCATTACTGTTGGTTACACACTTTTTTGTATTAACTGTCATGTCAAAAATGATATTCCATTACTGTTGGTTACACACTTTTTTGTATTAACTGTCATTTCAAAAATGATATTCCATTACTGTTGGTTACACACTTTTTTGTATTAACTGTCATTTAAAAAATGATATTCCATTACTGTTGGTTAGACACTTTTTTGTATTAACTGTCATGTAAAAAATGATATTCCATTACTGTTGGTTACACACTTTTTTGTATTAACTGTCATGTCAAAAATGATATTCCATTACTGTTGGTTACACACTTTTTTGTATTAACTGTCATGTCAAAAATGATATTCCATTACTGTTGGTTACACACTTTTTTGTATTAACTGTCATTTCAAAAATGATATTCCATTACTGTTGGTTACACACTTTTTTTATTAACTGTCATGTAAAAAATGATATTCCATTACTGTTGGTTACACACTTTTTTGTATTAACTGTCATGTAAAAAATGATATTCCATTACTGTTGATTACACACTTTTTTGTATTAACTGTCATGTAAAAAATGATATTCCATTACTGTTGGTTACACACTTTTTTGTATTAACTGTCATGTCAAAAATGATATTCCATTACTGTTGGTTACACACTTTTTTGTATTAACTGTCATTTCAAAAATGATATTCCATTACTGTTGGTTACACACTTTTTTGTATTAACTGTCATGTCAAAAATGATATTCTATTACTGTTGATTACACACTTTTTTGTATTAACTGTCATGTCAAAAATGATATTCCATTACTGTTGGTTACACACTTTTTTGTATTAACTGTCATGTCAAAAATGATATTCCATTACTGTTGATTACACACTTTTTTGTATTAACTGTCATGTAAAAAATGATATTCCATTACTGTTGGTTACACACTTTTTTGTATTAACTGTCATGTCAAAACTGATATTCTATTACTGTTGATTACACACTTTTTTGTATTAACTGTCATGTAAAAAATGATATTCCATTACTGTTGGTTACACACTTTTTTGTATTAACTGTCATGTCAAAAATGATATTCCATTACTGTTGGTTACACACATTTTTGTATTAACTGTCATGTCAAAAATGATATTCCATTACTGTTGGTTACACACTTTTTTGTATTAACTGTCATGTCAAAAATGATATTTCGTTACTGTTGGTTACACACTTTTTTGTATTAACTGTCATGTCAAAAATGATATTCCATTACTGTTGGTTACACACTTTTTTGTATTAACTGTCATGTCAAAAATGATATTCCATTACTGTTGATTACACACTTTTTTGTATTAACTGTCATGTAAAAATTGATATTCCATTACTTTTGATTACACACTTTTTTGTATTAACTGTCATTTCAAAAATTATATTCCATTACTTTTGATTACACACTTTTTTGTATTAACTGTCATGTCAAAAATGATATTCCATTACTGTTGGTTACACACTTTTTTGTATTAACTGTCATGTCAAAAATGATATTCCATTACTGTTGATTACACACTTTTTTGTATTAACTGTCATGTCAAAAATGATATTCCATTACTGTTGGTTACACACTTTTTTGTATTAACTGTCATGTCAAAAATGATATTCCATTACTGTTGATTACACACTTTTTTGTATTAACTGTCATGTCAAAAATGATATTCCATTACTTTTGATTACACACTTTTTTGTATTAACTGTCATTTCAAAAATTATATTCCATTACTTTTGATTACACACTTTTTTGTATTAACTGTCATGTCAAAAATGATATTCCATTACTGTTGGTTACACACTTTTTTGTATTAACTGTCATGTCAAAAATGATATTCCATTACTGTTGATTACACACTTTTTTGTATTAACTGTCATGTCAAAAATGATATTCCATTACTGTTGGTTACACACTTTTTTGTATTAACTGTCATGTCAAAAATGATATTCCATTACTGTTGATTACACACTTTTTTGTATTAACTGTCATGTCAAAAATGATATTCCATTACTGTTGGTTACACACTTTTTTGTATTAACTGTCATGTCAAAAATGATATTCCATTACTGTTGATTACACACTTTTTTGTATTAACTGTCATGTCAAAAATGATATTCCATTACTTTTGATTACACACTTTTTTGTATTAACTGTCATTTCAAAAATTATATTCCATTACTTTTGATTACACACTTTTTTGTATTAACTGTCATGTCAAAAATGATATTCCATTACTCTTGGTTACACACTTTTTTGTATTAACTGTCATGTCAAAAATGATATTCCATTACTGTTTATTACACACTTTTTTGTATTAACTGTCATGTCAAAAATGATATTCCATTACTGTTGGTTACACACTTTTTTGTATTAACTGTCATGTCAAAAATGATATTCCATTACTGTTGATTACACACTTTTTTGTATTAACTGTCATTTCAAAAATGATATTCCATTACTGTTGGTTACACACTTTTTTGTATTAACTGTCATGTCAAAAATGATATTCCATTACTGTTGTTTACACACATTTTTTGTATTAACTGTCATGTCAAAAATCATATTCCATTACTGTTGGTTACACACTTTTTTGTATTAACTGTCATGTCAAAAATGATATTCCATTACTGTTGATTACACACTTTTTTGTATTAACTGTCATGTCAAAAATGATACTTCATTACAGTTGGTTACACACTTTTTTGTATTAACTGTCATTTCAAAAATTATATTCCATTACAGTTGGTTACACACTTTTTTGTATTAACTGTCATGTCAAAAATGATATTCCATTACTGTTGATTACACACTTTTTTGTATTAACTGTCATTTCAAAAATAATACTTCATTACTGTTGGTTACACACTTTTTTGTATTAACTGTCATTTCAAAAATTATATTCCATTACAGTTGGTTACACACTTTTTTTGTATTAACTGTCATGTAAAAAATGATATTTCATTAATGTTGGTTACACACTTTTTTGTATTAACTGTCATGTCAAAAATGATATTCCATTACTGTTGATTACACACTTTTTTGTATTAACTGTCATGTCAAAAATGATACTCCATTACTGTTGGTTACACACTTTTTTGTATTAACTGTCATTTCAAAAATGATATTCCATTACAGTTGGTTACACACTTTTTTGTATTAACTGTCATGTCAAAAATGATATTCCATTACTGTTGGTTACACACTTTTTTGTATTAACTGTCATGTCAAAAATGATATTCCATTACAGTTGGTTACACACTTTTTTGTATTAACTGTAATGTAAAAAATGATATTCCATTACTGTTGGTTACACACTTTTTTGTATTAACTGTCATGTCAAAAATGATATTCCATTACTGTTGATTACACACTTTTTTGTATTAACTGTCATGTCAAAAATGATACTTCATTACTGTTGGTTACACACTTTTTTGTATTAACTGTCATTTACAAAATTAAATTCCATTACAGTTGGTTACACACTTTTTTTGTATTAACTGTCATGTAAAAAATGATATTTCATTAATGTTGGTTACACACTTTTTTGTATTAACTGTCATGTCAAAAATGATATTCCATTACAGTTGGTTACACACTTTTTTGTATTAACTGTCATGTCAAAAATGATATTCCATTACTGTTGGTTACACACTTTTTTGTATTAACTGTCATGTCAAAAAAGATATTCCATTACTGTTGGTTACACACTTTTTTGTATTAACTGTCATGTTAAAAATGATATTCCATTACTGTTGGTTACACACTTTTTTGTATTAACTGTCATGTCAAAAATGATATTCCATTACTGTTGGTTACACACTTTTTTGTATTAACTGTCATGTCAAAAATGATATTCCATTACTGTTGGTTACACACTTTTTTGTATTAACTATCATGTCAAAATTGATATTTCGTTACTGTTGGTTACACACTTTTTTGTATTAACTGTCATGTCAAAAATGATATTCCATTACTGTTGATTACACACTTTTTTGTATTAACTGTCATGTCAAAACTGATATTCCATTACTGTTGGTTACACACTTTTTTGTATTAACTGTCATGTCAAAAAAGATAATCCATTTCTGTTGGTTACACACTTGTTTGTATTAACTGTCAAGTCAAAAATGATATTCCATTACTGTTGGTAACACACTTTTTTGTATTAACTGTCATGTCAAAACTGATATTCCATTACTGTTGGTTACACACTTTTTTGTATTAACTGTCATGTCAAAAACGATATTCCATTACTATTGGTTACACACTTTTTTGTATTAACTGTCATGTGAAAAATGATATTCCATTACTGTTGATTACACACTTTTTTGTATTAACTGTCATGTCAAAAATGATATTCCATTACTGTTGGTTACACACTTTTTTGTATTAACTGTCATGTCAAAAATGATATTCCATTACTGTTGGTTACACACTTTTTTGTATTAACTGTCATTTCAAAAATGATATTCCATTACTGTTGGTTACACACTTTTTTGTATTAACTGTCATTTAAAAAATGATATTCCATTACTGTTGGTTACACACTTTTTTGTATTAACTGTCATGTAAAAAATGATATTCCATTACTGTTGGTTACACACTTTTTTGTATTAACTGTCATGTCAAAAATGATATTCCATTACTGTTGGTTACACACTTTTTTGTATTAACTGTCATGTCAAAAATGATATTCCATTACTGTTGGTTACACACATTTTTGTATTAACTGTCATGTCAAAAATGATATTCCATTACTATTGATTACACACTTTTTTGTATTAACTGTCATGTCAAAAATGATATTTCATTACTGTTGGTTACACACTTTTTTGTATTAACTGTCATGTCCACACTGATATTCCATTACTGTTGGTTACACACTTTTTTGTATTAACTGTCATGTCAAAACTGATATTCCATTACTGTTGGTTACACACTTTTTTATATTAACTGTCATGTCAAAACTGATATTCCATTACTGTTGGTTACACACTTTTTTATATTAACTGTCATGTCAAAAAAGATATTCCATTACTGTAGGTTAAACACTTTTTTGTATTAACTGTCATGTCAAAAATGATATTCCATTACTGTTGGTTACACACCTTTTTGTATTAACTGTCATGTCAAAAATGATTTTTCATTACTGTTGGTTACACACTTTTTTGTATTAACTGTCATGTCAAAAATGATATTCCATTACTGTTGGTTACACACTTTTTTGTATTAACTGTCATGTCAAAAATGATATTCCATTACTGTTGGTTACACACTTTTTTTTATTAACTGTCATGTCAAAAATGATATTTCA
Source organism: Euprymna scolopes (assembly GCF_053919585.1). Taxonomy (NCBI): domain Eukaryota; kingdom Metazoa; phylum Mollusca; class Cephalopoda; order Sepiida; family Sepiolidae; genus Euprymna; species Euprymna scolopes. Next base: position 3,095,587 of record NC_136493.1, read on the forward strand.
TTACTGTTGGTTACACACTTTTTTGTATTAACTGTCATGTCAAAAATGATATTTCATTACTGTTGGTTACACACTTTTTTGTATTAACTGTCATGTCAAAAATGATATTCCATTACTGTTTGTTACACACTTTTTTGTATTAACTGTCATGTCAAAAATGATATTCCATTACTGTTGGTTACACACTTTTTTGTATTAACTGTCATGTCAAAAATGATATTTCGTTACTGTTGGTTACACACTTTTTTGTATTAACTGTCATGTCAAAAATGATATTCCATTACTGTTTGTTACACACTTTTTTGTATTACATGTCATGTCCAAAATGATATTCCATTACTGTTGGTTACACACTTTTTTGTATTAACTGTCATGTCAAAACTGATATTCCATTACTATTGGTTACACACTTTTTTGTATTAATTGTCACGTCAAAAAAGATATTCCATTACTGTTGGTTAGACACTTTTTTGTATTAACTGTCATGTCAAAAACGATATTCCATTACTGTTGGTTACACACTTTTTTGTATTAACTGTCATGTCAAAAATGATATTTTATTACTGTTGGTTACACACTTTTTTGTATTAACTGTCATGTCAAAAATGATATTCCATTACTGTTGGTTACATACTTTTTTGTATTAACTGTCATGTCAAAAATGATATTTCATTACTGTTGGTTACACACTTTTTTGTATTAACTGTCATGTCAAAAAAGATATTCCATTACTGTTGGTTACACACTTTTTTGTATTAACTGTCATGTCAAAAATGATATTCCATTACTGTTGGTTACACACTTTTTTGTATTAACTGTCATGTCAAAAATGATATTCCATTACTGTTGGTTACACACTTTTTTGTATTAACTGTCATGTCAAAAATGATATTCCATTACTGTTGGTTACACACTTTTTTGTATTAACTGTCATGTCAAAAATGATATTTCATTACTGTTGGTTACACACTTTTTTGTATTAATTGTCACGTCAAAAAAGATATTCCATTACTGTTGGTTAGACACTTTTTTGTATTAACTGTCATGTCAAAAACGATATTCCATTACTGTTGGTTACACACTTTTTTGTATTAACTGTCATGTCAAAAATGATATTTTATTACTGTTGGTTACACACTTTTTTGTATTAACTGTCATGTCAAAAATGATATTCCATTACTGTTGGTTACACACTTTTTTGTATTAACTGTCATGTCAAAAATGATATTCCATTACTGTTGGTTACACACTTTTTTGTATTAACTGTCATGTCAAAAAAGATATTCCATTACTGTTGGTTACACACTTTTTTGTATTAACTGTCATGTTAAAAATGATATTTCATTACTGTTGGTTACACACTTTTTTGTATTAACTGTCATGTCAAAAATGATATTCTATTACTGTTGGTTACACACTTTTTTGTATTAACTGTCATGTCAAAACTGATATTCCATTACTGTTGGTTACATACTTTTTTGTATAAACTGTCATGTCAAAAAAGATATTCCATTACTGTTGGTTACACACTTTTTTGTATTAACTGTCATGTCAAAAATGATATTCCATTACTGTTTGTTACACACTTTTTTGTATTAACTGTCATGTACAAAATGATATTCACTTTCTATTGATTACACACTTTTTTGTATTAACTGTCATGTCAAAAATGATATTCCATTACTGTTGGTTACACACTGTTTTGTATTAACTGTCATGTCAAAAATGCTATTCCATTACTGTTGGTTACACACTTTTTTGTATTAACTGTCATGTCAAAAATGATATTCCATTACTGTTGGTTACACACTTTTTTGTATTAACTGTCATGTCAAAAATGATATTCCATTACTGTTGGTTACACACTTTTTTGTATTAACTGTCATGTCAAAAATGATATTTCGTTACTGTTGGTTACACACTTTTTTGTATTAACTGTCATGTCAAAAATGATATTCCATTACTGTTGATTACACACTTTTTTGTATTAACTGTCATGTCAAAACTGATATTCCATTACTGTTGGTTACACACTTTTTTGTATTAACTGTCATGTCAAAAAAGATAATCCATTTCTGTTGGTTACACACTTGTTTGTATTAACTGTCAAGTCAAAAATGATATTCCATTACTGTTGGTAACACACTTTTTTGTATTAACTGTCATGTCAAAACTGATATTCCATTACTGTTGGTTACACACTTTTTTGTATTAACTGTCATGTCAAAAACGATATTCCATTACTATTGGTTACACACTTTTTTGTATTAACTGTCATGTGAAAAATGATATTCCATTACTGTTGATTACACACTTTTTTGTATTAACTGTCATGTCAAAAATGATATTCCATTACTGTTGGTTACACACTTTTTTGTATTAACTGTCATGTCAAAAATGATATTCCATTACTGTTGGTTACACACTTTTTTGTATTAACTGTCATTTCAAAAATGATATTCCATTACTGTTGGTTACACACTTTTTTGTATTAACTGTCATTTAAAAAATGATATTCCATTACTGTTGGTTACACACTTTTTTGTATTAACTGTCATGTAAAAAATGATATTCCATTACTGTTGGTTACACACTTTTTTGTATTAACTGTCATGTCAAAAATGATATTCCATTACTGTTGGTTACACACTTTTTTGTATTAACTGTCATGTCAAAAATGATATTCCATTACTGTTGGTTACACACTTTTTTGTATTAACTGTCATTTCAAAAATGATATTCCATTACTGTTGGTTACACACTTTTTTTATTAACTGTCATGTAAAAAATGATATTCCATTACTGTTGGTTACACACTTTTTTGTATTAACTGTCATGTAAAAAATGATATTCCATTACTGTTGATTACACACTTTTTTGTATTAACTGTCATGTAAAAAATGATATTCCATTACTGTTGGTTACACACTTTTTTGTATTAACTGTCATGTCAAAAATGATATTCCATTACTGTTGGTTACACACTTTTTTGTATTAACTGTCATTTCAAAAATGATATTCCATTACTGTTGGTTACACACTTTTTTGTATTAACTGTCATGTCAAAAATGATATTCTATTACTGTTGATTACACACTTTTTTGTATTAACTGTCATTTCAAAAATGATATTCCATTACTGTTGGTTACACACTTTTTTGTATTAACTGTCATGTCAAAAATGATATTCCATTACTGTTGATTACACACTTTTTTGTATTAACTGTCATGTAAAAAATGATATTCCATTACTGTTGGTTACACACTTTTTTGTATTAACTGTCATGTCAAAACTGATATTCTATTACTGTTGATTACACACTTTTTTGTATTAACTGTCATGTAAAAAATGATATTCCATTACTGTTGGTTACACACTTTTTTGTATTAACTGTCATGTCAAAAATGATATTCCATTACTGTTGGTTACACACATTTTTGTATTAACTGTCATGTCAAAAATGATATTCCATTACTGTTGGTTACACACTTTTTTGTATTAACTGTCATGTCAAAAATGATATTTCGTTACTGTTGGTTACACACTTTTTTGTATTAACTGTCATGTCAAAAATGATATTCCATTACTGTTGGTTACACACTTTTTTGTATTAACTGTCATGTCAAAAATGATATTCCATTACTGTTGATTACACACTTTTTTGTATTAACTGTCATGTAAAAATTGATATTCCATTACTTTTGATTACACACTTTTTTGTATTAACTGTCATTTCAAAAATTATATTCCATTACTTTTGATTACACACTTTTTTGTATTAACTGTCATGTCAAAAATGATATTCCATTACTGTTGGTTACACACTTTTTTGTATTAACTGTCATGTCAAAAATGATATTCCATTACTGTTGATTACACACTTTTTTGTATTAACTGTCATGTCAAAAATGATATTCCATTACTGTTGGTTACACACTTTTTTGTATTAACTGTCATGTCAAAAATGATATTCCATTACTGTTGATTACACACTTTTTTGTATTAACTGTCATGTCAAAAATGATATTCCATTACTTTTGATTACACACTTTTTTGTATTAACTGTCATTTCAAAAATTATATTCCATTACTTTTGATTACACACTTTTTTGTATTAACTGTCATGTCAAAAATGATATTCCATTACTGTTGGTTACACACTTTTTTGTATTAACTGTCATGTCAAAAATGATATTCCATTACTGTTGATTACACACTTTTTTGTATTAACTGTCATGTCAAAAATGATATTCCATTACTGTTGGTTACACACTTTTTTGTATTAACTGTCATGTCAAAAATGATATTCCATTACTGTTGATTACACACTTTTTTGTATTAACTGTCATGTCAAAAATGATATTCCATTACTGTTGGTTACACACTTTTTTGTATTAACTGTCATGTCAAAAATGATATTCCATTACTGTTGATTACACACTTTTTTGTATTAACTGTCATGTCAAAAATGATATTCCATTACTTTTGATTACACACTTTTTTGTATTAACTGTCATTTCAAAAATTATATTCCATTACTTTTGATTACACACTTTTTTGTATTAACTGTCATGTCAAAAATGATATTCCATTACTCTTGGTTACACACTTTTTTGTATTAACTGTCATGTCAAAAATGATATTCCATTACTGTTTATTACACACTTTTTTGTATTAACTGTCATGTCAAAAATGATATTCCATTACTGTTGGTTACACACTTTTTTGTATTAACTGTCATGTCAAAAATGATATTCCATTACTGTTGATTACACACTTTTTTGTATTAACTGTCATTTCAAAAATGATATTCCATTACTGTTGGTTACACACTTTTTTGTATTAACTGTCATGTCAAAAATGATATTCCATTACTGTTGTTTACACACATTTTTTGTATTAACTGTCATGTCAAAAATCATATTCCATTACTGTTGGTTACACACTTTTTTGTATTAACTGTCATGTCAAAAATGATATTCCATTACTGTTGATTACACACTTTTTTGTATTAACTGTCATGTCAAAAATGATACTTCATTACAGTTGGTTACACACTTTTTTGTATTAACTGTCATTTCAAAAATTATATTCCATTACAGTTGGTTACACACTTTTTTGTATTAACTGTCATGTCAAAAATGATATTCCATTACTGTTGATTACACACTTTTTTGTATTAACTGTCATTTCAAAAATAATACTTCATTACTGTTGGTTACACACTTTTTTGTATTAACTGTCATTTCAAAAATTATATTCCATTACAGTTGGTTACACACTTTTTTTGTATTAACTGTCATGTAAAAAATGATATTTCATTAATGTTGGTTACACACTTTTTTGTATTAACTGTCATGTCAAAAATGATATTCCATTACTGTTGATTACACACTTTTTTGTATTAACTGTCATGTCAAAAATGATACTCCATTACTGTTGGTTACACACTTTTTTGTATTAACTGTCATTTCAAAAATGATATTCCATTACAGTTGGTTACACACTTTTTTGTATTAACTGTCATGTCAAAAATGATATTCCATTACTGTTGGTTACACACTTTTTTGTATTAACTGTCATGTCAAAAATGATATTCCATTACAGTTGGTTACACACTTTTTTGTATTAACTGTCATGTAAAAAATGATATTCCATTACTGTTGGTTACACACTTTTTTGTATTAACTGTCATGTCAAAAATGATATTCCATTACTGTTGATTACACACTTTTTTGTATTAACTGTCATGTCAAAAATGATACTTCATTACTGTTGGTTACACACTTTTTTGTATTAACTGTCATTTACAAAATTAAATTCCATTACAGTTGGTTACACACTTTTTTTGTATTAACTGTCATGTAAAAAATGATATTTCATTAATGTTGGTTACACACTTTTTTGTATTAACTGTCATGTCAAAAATGATATTCCATTACAGTTGGTTACACACTTTTTTGTATTAACTGTCATGTCAAAAATGATATTCCATTACTGTTGGTTACACACTTTTTTGTATTAACTGTCATGTCAAAAAAGATATTCCATTACTGTTGGTTACACACTTTTTTGTATTAACTGTCATGTTAAAAATGATATTCCATTACTGTTGGTTACACACTTTTTTGTATTAACTGTCATGTCAAAAATGATATTCCATTACTGTTGGTTACACACTTTTTTGTATTAACTGTCATGTCAAAAATGATATTCCATTACTGTTGGTTACACACTTTTTTGTATTAACTATCATGTCAAAATTGATATTTCGTTACTGTTGGTTACACACTTTTTTGTATTAACTGTCATGTCAAAAATGATATTCCATTACTGTTGATTACACACTTTTTTGTATTAACTGTCATGTCAAAACTGATATTCCATTACTGTTGGTTACACACTTTTTTGTATTAACTGTCATGTCAAAAAAGATAATCCATTTCTGTTGGTTACACACTTGTTTGTATTAACTGTCAAGTCAAAAATGATATTCCATTACTGTTGGTAACACACTTTTTTGTATTAACTGTCATGTCAAAACTGATATTCCATTACTGTTGGTTACACACTTTTTTGTATTAACTGTCATGTCAAAAACGATATTCCATTACTATTGGTTACACACTTTTTTGTATTAACTGTCATGTAAAAAATGATATTCCATTACTGTTGATTACACACTTTTTTGTATTAACTGTCATGTCAAAAATGATATTCCATTACTGTTGGTTACACACTTTTTTGTATTAACTGTCATGTCAAAAATGATATTCCATTACTGTTGGTTACACACTTTTTTGTATTAACTGTCATTTCAAAAATGATATTCCATTACTGTTGGTTACACACTTTTTTGTATTAACTGTCATTTAAAAAATGATATTCCATTACTGTTGGTTACACACTTTTTTGTATTAACTGTCATGTAAAAAATGATATTCCATTACTGTTGGTTACACACTTTTTTGTATTAACTGTCATGTCAAAAATGATATTCCATTACTGTTGGTTACACACTTTTTTGTATTAACTGTCATGTCAAAAATGATATTCCATTACTGTTGGTTACACACTTTTTTGTATTAACTGTCATTTCAAAAAGGATATTCCATTACTGTTGGTTACACACTTTTTTTATTAACTGTCATGTAAAAAATGATATTCCATTACTGTTGGTTACACACTTTTTTGTATTAACTGTCATGTAAAAAATGATATTCCATTACTGTTGATTACACATTTTTTTGTATTAACTGTCATGTAAAAAATGATATTCCATTACTGTTGGTTACACACTTTTTTGTATTAACTGTCATGTCAAAAATGATATTCCATTACTGTTGGTTACACACTTTTTTGTATTAACTGTCATTTCAAAAATGATATTCCATTACTGTTGGTTACACACTTTTTTGTATTAACTGTCATGTCAAAAATGATATTCTATTACTGTTGATTACACACTTTTTTGTATTAACTGTCATGTCAAAAATGATATTCCATTACTGTTGGTTACACACTTTTTTGTATTAACTGTCATGTCAAAAATGATATTCCATTACTGTTGATTACACACTTTTTTGTATTAACTGTCATGTAAAAAATGATATTCCATTACTGTTGGTTACACACTTTTTTGTATTAACTGTCATGTCAAAAATGATATTTCGTTACTGTTGGTTACACACTTTTTTGTATTAACTGTCATGTCAAAAATGATATTCCATTACTGTTTGTTACACACTTTTTTGTATTACATGTCATGTAAAAAATGATATTCCATTACTGTTGGTTACACACTTTTTTGTATTAACTGTCATGTCAAAACTGATATTCTATTACTGTTGATTACACACTTTTTTGTATTAACTGTCATGTAAAAAATGATATTCCATTACTGTTGGTTACACACTTTTTTGTATTAACTGTCATGTCAAAAATGATATTCCATTACTGTTGGTTACACACATTTTTGTATTAACTGTCATGTCAAAAATGATATTCCATTACTGTTGGTTACACACTTTTTTGTATTAACTGTCATGTCAAAAATGATATTCCATTACTGTTGATTACACACTTTTTTGTATTAACTGTCATGTCAAAAATGATATTCCATTACTTTTGATTACACACTTTTTTGTATTAACTGTCATTTCAAAAATTATATTCCATTACTTTTGATTACACACTTTTTTGTATTAACTGTCATGTCAAAAATGATATTCCATTACTGTTGGTTACACACTTTTTTGTATTAACTGTCATGTCAAAAATGATATTCCATTACTGTTGATTACACACTTTTTTGTATTAACTGTCATGTCAAAAATGATATTCCATTACTGTTGGTTACACACTTTTTTGTATTAACTGTCATGTCAAAAATGATATTCCATTACTGTTGATTACACACTTTTTTGTATTAACTGTCATGTCAAAAATGATATTCCATTACTGTTGGTTACACACTTTTTTGTATTTACTGTCATGTCAAAAATGATATTCCATTACTGTTGATTACACACTTTTTTGTATTAACTGTCATGTCAAAAATGATATTCCATTACTTTTGATTACACACTTTTTTGTATTAACTGTCATTTCAAAAATTATATTCCATTACTTTTGATTACACACTTTTTTGTATTAACTGTCATGTCAAAAATGATATTCCATTACTGTTGGTAACACACTTTTTTGTATTAACTGTCATGTCAAAAATGATATTCCATTACTGTTGATTACACACTTTTTTGTATTAACTGTCATGTCAAAAATGATATTCCATTACTGTTGATTACACACTTTTTTGTATTAACTGTCATGTCAAAAATGATACTCCATTACTGTTTATTACACACTTTTTTGTATTAACTGTCATTTCAAAAATGATATTCCATTACTGTTGGTTACACACTTTTTTGTATTAACTGTCATGTCAAAAATGATATTCCATTACTGTTGATTACACACTTTTTTGTATTAACTGTCATGTCAAAAATGATACTTCATTACTGTTGGTTACACACTTTTTTGTATTAACTGTCATTTCAAAAATTATATTCCATTACAGTTGGTTACACACTTTTTTGTATTAACTGTCATGTCAAAAATGATATTCCATTACTGTTGATTACACACTTTTTTGTATTAACTGTCATTTCAAAAATGATACTTCATTACTGTTGGTTACACACTTTTTTGTATTAACTGTCATTTCAAAAATTATATTCCATTACAGTTGGTTACACACTTTTTTTGTATTAACTGTCATGTAAAAAATGATATTTCATTAATGTTGGTTACACACTTTTTTGTATTAACTGTCATGTCAAAAATGATATTCCATTACTGTTGATTACACACTTTTTTGTATTAACTGTCATGTCAAAAATGATACTCCATTACTGTTGGTTACACACTTTTTTGTATTAACTGTCATTTCAAAAATGATATTCCATTACAGTTTGTTACACACTTTTTTGTATTAACTGTCATGTCAAAAATGATATTCCATTACTGTTGGTTACACACTTTTTTGTATTAACTGTCATGTCAAAAATGATATTCCATTACAGTTGGTTACACACTTTTTTGTATTAACTGTCATGTAAAAAATGATATTCCATTACTGTTGGTTACACACTTTTTTGTATTAACTGTCATGTCAAAAAAGATATTCCATTACTGTTGATTACACACTTTTTTGTATTAACTGTCATGTCAAAAATGATACTTCATTACTGTTGGTTACACACTTTTTTGTATTAACTGTCATTTACAAAATTAAATTCCATTACAGTTGGTTACACACTTTTTTTGTATTAACTGTCATGTAAAAAATGATATTTCATTAATGTTGGTTAAACACTTTTTTGTATTAACTGTCATGTCAAAAATGATATTCCATTACTGTTGATTACACACTTTTTTGTATTAACTGTCATGTCAAAAATGATACTCCATTACTGTTGGTTACACACTTTTTTGTATTAACTGTCATTTCAAAAATGATATTCCATTACAGTTGGTTACACACTTTTTTGTATTAACTGTCATGTCAAAAATGATATTCCATTACTGTTGGTTACACACTTTTTTGTATTAACTGTCATGTCAAAAATGATCTTCCATTACAGTTGGTTACACACTTTTTTGTATTAACTGTCATGTAAAAAATGATATTACATTACTGTTGGTTACACACTTTTTTGTATTAACTGTCATGTCAAAAAAGATATTCCATTACTGTTGGTGACACACTTTTTTGAATTAACTGTCATGTCAAAAACGATATTCCATTACTATTGGTTACACACTTTTTTGTATTAACTGTCATGTCAAAAATGATATTCCATTACTGTTGGTTACACACTTTTTAGTATTAACTGTCATGTCAAAAATGATATTTCATTACTGTTGGTTACACACTTTTTTGTATTAACTGTCATGTCAAAAATGATATTTCATTACTGTTGGTTACACACTTTTTTGTATTAACTGTCATGCCAGCGTCTCTTAGCCTTTTCAGTACAGTTTCAGTTTTTTTCTTCAAATCAACTTCATTTAAATTTCCAACAAAAATCTTTTTGATAACAGATTGTATTTTTAAACCTTCCTATTACGTTTTCGATAGATTTTTGAAAAAATTGCACTCGCCGTTTTTATGCCATACGGTGTCTTTTTCCACTTTAACAGGTATATAGGTGTGTTTATGGTCGTCACTTCTTTAAAATTTTCATCAATGTGAATTTGATGGTAAGCTGATTTTTAGTCTATCTTTGAAAATACTTTCATTCCGGCAAGTTTATGTAAAGCTACTTCCACATTCGGAACAGGGTACGAGTCGGCGCAAACTTTATGGTTCACTCCTATTTTATAATTTCCATAAATTCTCAAATCACCGTTTTTTTAATACCACAATGGGAGGCACCCATTTACTTCCTCCTGAAAGGGAAGGTTCTAATAAATCTTCGTTTATTAACTTTCGCAACTTAGCTATTACTAACGGTAATAAATTCACTGGTACTTTTCTTGCTTCGTGATAGAAGGGGAAGGGACATTTTCTTTTAATTTCAAGCAAGCTGCATAAAGTTTTAATTTTCCTGTTTTTATTTTTCATTGCTATCTCATTAATCAACTTCGTTGAATTTATTTTTAATACATCATTCCTTAATAGTCCATGCGTTTTTCAGCAATTTGTAACTATAATGGGTACTACTTCATATTTTTCTTTTAGTTCTATTGAACCTTCAAAGTAACCCATAATTGCTATGACCGAGGTATCAAACTGACGTAATTGTACGTTGCTTTTTTTAAAAACGGTTTTCCCATTTTTCCCCACAAATTTCTGGGAATTATGGTTACTTCACTGCCAGTATCAGCATTTCAACAACACAATTGTTGATTTTCATTTTTATTTTTGTATCTCCATTCCTTGATCCAGTATTTTGTATATTATTATTCTTTACATTAAAAGTTTGTCTATTTTCATCCTTTAGTCTTTCCACATTTTTCGTTTTACATACTTCTTTGAAGTGATACTTTTTTAAACACTTTGAACATATTTTCCCAAACGCTGGGCATTTTTCTGTTTTTCCTTTCATGAATTTTTCCACAGTAAGTACATTTTTTCTTTTCGTTTCTACCGTATACGTGTCAGCCATTATTTCTTCGTAGGATTTTTTTAAATTTTGGTTGTAGGTATGTATTAATTCCTGCTGTTGTATAAATTCTATACACATATTCAAGGGCATGTTTGTAAGTTGTAACTGTTCCATTATCTTTTATCTATGTGCCGAATTATACATTACTTCAATTAATCTTAGTTGAATTAAGTCTTCTTCTGTTGTCTGTTCTTCTGTTCCTAGTTTTTAGAATTCACCGTATTTGCTTGCACTTCTTAACCGGTGTAAATATTTTACTATCGGTTCATCCATTTCCTGCTTCATTGCCATAAACTTGGTCCTTTCTGCAATCACCAGTCTTTTCTTTGGCCTCAGGTTTCCCTTGATAACCTGAATTATTTCTTCGAAAGTCATTTCTTCTAGTTCTCAAGGGTAAACCATTATAACAACCTTCATAATTGCTTCACAACCAGCGTTAGCCATGAACAAGTCGGTGATTTCATTCTCCTCTCCTTGTTTTTTGTTGTCTTTCAACATTTTGCTTTTCGTATTAGCAGCAAAGCAACGATTACAACGTATTCTGGGTCTTCAAAGATTAGAGAACATGTTATCATCGACGTCATTGATATATCGAGTATAACGCTAAGCAAGCGTTCAACAACCACCTGTTCTAGTTGGCGTCGGTTTATAACTATGAGCTATCTGCTCATATGCAAATTATGCTTAATTTGCATATCACTACAATATATAAATATGTTATTACATAGACAAGATAATTAATATTATTACATTTACAAGAGAATATTCAGTTGAGACTAGTTCTGTTTACCACAAAGCTGATTTATACACGCACATCGTAAAACGAGAGCCACCATATTTGCTATAAACTCCAAATTAAAATTTAATTGAAATCACAGAGCTTGAGTCAAGAATTATCATAATAATAAACAATAAAATAATATAACATGTAAACAAAAAATAAACAACAAAAAGAAATTCAAAAACGCCTAATTTTGGTTTTTGTAAATCTAAGCCCAGTAATAAAGTAGCGTGCGTAGTTGATTGCTATATTGGAAACACGATGTACAATGTCTGGGAGTACGTGTTGCGCATGTCAACGACTAGTGATGACGTAGACACAAAGCGGTTGCCATGCCAAACACACCTTCCAGCCGGGTATCTTCTGTAGTCACGTGATGGTTGACGTTTTGAGTTTTTTCCGTCTTTTTTTTCGTCAGTCCTTGAATGTAAGAGGCATAGTTATCACACAATTCACTTTAATTAAATGACTCGTGAGACATGAAACAAACATAAAATAATAGCCATAAGAAAACAACAACGCCGACATGACTACAAACAAACAGAAAATAGAAATAAAACTGCAAGAGAGTTATTTCCCTTATGCCGACTCGAGTTATGTGCGTGTATTGTTGGATAGCTGAGGTCTTTCTTTCTGTCTCTCTTCCTCTTTATATATATATATATATATATATATATATATATATATATATATATATATATATATATATATATATATATAAAATATGATGAAAGTAAAAATAAAATAGATAAACCCCATAATTTATTATACCATACCTGTTCACACTGAAACACTTATAACAATATTCTGTTGATCTATATTAAAAAAACCTTGTTAAACTTTGTGACATATTTCCATTCTATGGAGGTCAAGCGCGAACGAACACCCCATAAATATATTATACCATATTTCTTCAAACTGAAAGATAATTATTAATGTATACATACGCAGATAGATATGAAAAGTCTTTATCAAAGTGTGTGCCTATTTCTATTCTATGGAGGCCAGGCGCGAACGCAGAACCCACAGTTTTATTATGCCATCCCTACATAAGTTAAAACATACTTATCAAAGTGTTCTTATGTACAATATATAAAAACATTTGTAAACGTTTTTTTATTTTAAAATTTAAAATTTTTTATTTCCATACTTTGTGGACCAGGCGCGTACGCAGACCCCACAATTTTAACGAATCATCATTATGCCAGATCAAACACACCTATTCCCGTGTCTCGATACATCTCTCATTATATGTGATCAGTTTTCTATAACAGTCAACCATATAGGAGCCTATTCGTGACCAGACACACACGGATGTTCAGCTTTATATATATATATATATATATATATATATATATATATATATATATATATATATGAATATACATAAACGATCCCACATATATGTATATATATATATGTGCATATATGTATGTACACATATATATATATTTATATATAAACTAACAATAAAAAAACACTAACCTAGTTTTAAAACAGATCCTTTGTCCGATAAAACGCATGCCCATTGGTTGATAGGAAAGGGCGCGGCGGTGGATACTAGAAAGCTGATTGGCTAACTAAATCCTCAATAGGAGAGGACCATATAAAAACGATAAACAACCACAGAATTCGCGCATAAGCCTGAGGAATCCTAGAGTGGATGAAACGCCGAATATTCAGTGTAGCTTAATCGCCATATATATTTTATAAATTACTATATATATATATATATATATATATATATATATATATATATATATATATATATATATATATATATATATATATAAAATGGGTTAATAAATTCCAACGAAAGAAAGATGTATATTTAAATAAGGGAGTAGTCACCAACAATGTGTATTTTTTAACATTATTTTATTATTCCGTGTCTTGGTTTTTCATTGAGAATTATGTTTGGATCATTGTACTAATGTTTTTAAGTCATTGAAATCGTTTACGTACGTTTCAGACTGTCTGATGCGTCCTCGTCAGAAATTATTTTCAAATGTGTAAAAATGGCGATTTTCGTTAATTTGAAGTTTTTCCAAGGGGTGGAGGCTTGTAAGTGTTTATTATACATTGGTATGCTTTTTTTATTGCTTTTTATTTGGTTTGTCCAGGGAGATTTTGACCTGGCTGTAGTCAGTCAGTCGCTATTTCTTTCTGCTAATGTGTTTTTTCTTTTCCTTTAGGGTGGGGTACGGTTAGCAATGATCCAAACATAATTCTCAATGAAAAACCAAGACACGGAATAATAAAATAATGTTAAAAAATACACATTGTTGGTGACTACTCCCTTATTTTAATATATATATATATATATATATATATATATATATGTGTGTGTGTGTGTGTGTGTGTGTCTGTGTGTGTGTGCTCTAAACATCTTTGAGCATCAGAAATATTTAGCATATTTGGTATTGTGCTACTGATATATTATTTTTTGTCCCGCTATAACTGGACAAAAAACATTACCCTTGGAATATTTACAAGAAAACTAATACTAGAAGACTGAAATATGCTCATGACCGGATAATACCTAATGATTAATGAAGAGAATCAACTTTATAACTAGCAGGGCTACCCGGCGTTGCTCGGGACCGTATAAACAATGAAAAAACAAAAGCAGATATTGAACATATGTTTTATTCTTAGGGGAGAGGAATCTTTCATCTCTATGTATTATTTGTTTTATCTACCCTAGGACTGGTATTGTTCATGCTTTATCCCTAGCATAGGTAATTTACAGCATGTATATGAAATTGTTTTACCTTAGGGGGAAGAGAACAGGTAATATACAACATAATGTGTCTATATTACATCCCTGGCAACGCTTAGAAACCAGCTAGAATATGTATTTCAGTCAATCTTTATTACATCCTGGGCTATGCTGGGAAACCAGCTAATCTCTATTTAGTGACTTGACCACCAAAGTACCTCCCTAAGTGTGTCCTTTCTTTTGAACTTATTAGATATAGGTATCTAGAGATGTGTGTGAAATTTTGTTGAATGCATTGTTCACTATGATTTTCTTATTGTTCTACACAATATCAACTGTAGCGAAATAAAACAGTAAACTTAGTGTAGTGTTAGAATAAAGAGCAAAGGAAAAAATTAGAATCATATTCTGTAATTGCAAATCTAAATTTGCTAGCGTGTACCAGTATTTGCCAGGTTGTGGAAATTTGGAACTTATAACATATGTAGTGGCCTTTTCCTAGATACCTATTGCTAAAAATTATACTTTCATTTTGTTAGAAAAATCTCTCTTCGGATGTCCTGCATCATCCAAAATGAAAACAAATATTTTTATAATTGTTTCAGTACATTGCTACACAATGTGAAATTTTTTAGCGTTTGTAAAAAAAACCATGAATGTGTTTATATTCCCAAAAAGAAAATATCAGTGCACAGTATTGAAAATGTTTGAGATTCAAAAGTCTGTAACATTTCTACTGACTTCATAAGATGTCATGTGAGAAACTGAATTGAAAAATATATATATACTTTCAAGTGAGAGTTCGCCTATTTATATATAAATATATACATATATATACACACAAACACACACACAAACATATATATGTGTGTGTGTTTGTGTGTATATATATATGTATATATATGTATATATATATGTATATATTTATATATATAGGTGAACTCTCACGTAACCAAAATATGTTTAATTCTAATAAATTCTACAACTATCCCTGACATTCCTAAAGGGACTTAGTTTATTTTATTTCTGAGTTAAATGCCTGACTAAACATTCCAACATTCCAATCTGTAAATCCACATTTTTTAAAATCTAATTGTTTTATTTTTCTAATAATAAGAATCGACCAGGCTAGTGGGCGTTGCCCTCACCATGCTAATTTAATATTACAGTATTTCTGGAGAGAGGAATCAGCTGACCAAAAAGGAAAGACGGTGTGAGAGGAGGAACGGTAGATGGAGAAGCGGGGTATATATAAGTTGCTAGTTATTTAATAAATTATTTATGCTTAAATATTTCTGTCTTAAAGCTTCATATACTCGTAGAAGCGGATAGATCCCGGTAATTAAAAAAACAAAGTAAATAAAGTTTGAAAATATACTTATTAAATGAAAAGGCTAGAACCGAACTCAGTTATCAGAAATTGAAAAATAATACATATTGCAATTCTAGGAATGTGGATCAATTGCCTCTTGTGTTTAGAAATAATTAAATATGTTAATTATTTCAGAGATAGGAGAAGGAATAATTAAATTTAGGAATTTTTCATTGTGTGACCGAAAACGTGTGGAGGCATATGTAATATGTAAATCCACATGAGGAGAATCACATGTTTGAGCACGCTTGGATGCCACAAAAAAAGATAGTTTACGAATTATTCGGAAGTCGAATCAGGGTTAGAGTAGCGAGAGAGTACGTTGGAGAGAGAAGTCCGAGTTGAGTTGAAAGTTAACCGAACCCTTTTGTAAGCTACTAGAAAGGGAAGAAAGACAATTTAGTTCTGCAAGGCTTCAAATCCCTGATCATCTCGTCCATCTGGAATGAATGCAGATCATGTTATTTGTAAGTCTTCGTTTGTCATCATTCAACCTTAAAGGTAATATGTTTTTCTGATTCGTCTTGTAAATAAACTTTGTATAAACTCCTTCCAAAGTGTAACTGAATCCCTCCTCCTTCAATAGTGTTTACGGAATCCCATTCTTAAGTATTGAATTCTCATCCCCTATGCGTTAAACGAACTGTCTATGTCTCCCTTTATATCAAGCTTCTGTCATAAATATGAATTGTATTTTATAAATGTCGTAATCTGTTCCCGTTATATGTTTCCGACATATACACCCACTATTCAACATTAACGGTAAATAATATGAGGCGTCATCAAAATGACACATGAAAACATTAAGTTCCAAAACACTTGTTTGTTATGCTATTGACTAAGTTCATATTATCCTCTTCATTCTAAGTTCAAAATGTACCTTTTTTCTAGTGCGTGTGTGTGTTAGTTTTATCTTACCGACCGAGATCAAATTTTTAAGTTGTAATAATAGTTACTAGTTTATTTCTTATATTTCTTATCATTGAATTAATTCGTTAAACGATCTTGGAAAGTGAATGATTTATTCATTCATGATTGTCCAGTAGGTTGCAATGATAAAAGAGAAGACAGCTAAAAAATTACAAAATATTTTTTTAATTTTCTGCAGTTTTTGTGTATTTGTTTTCGTCACCTGAAAATGAGTTTACAACCAATCGAAAGGCTTATTCGTCATTGTTTTAAAATCATTTGCGACACAAAAAAATTATTATGAAAATGAAAATAATTAAAAAAATCAAGTAGATATTTCTGTTATATTTTACAATGTTTTCTTTAATGCTAAGATGTTGTCTAAATCCACACATAATGTAGATATATCTATATATTTAAATATTTTTGGAGAGTCCAGTATAGAATGTAATCGTCTTTAATTCACAAAGATGTTCTTTCTCACCAAATAATTTTAGTATTTATTTATTCGAATGTACGTATGGTTCGCACAACCTTAAGCTGACGTCACAGAGATTGAACATTCAAGTCCAACAGTAGATTTCATAAAAAATCAAATCCTATGATATTGTTGGACGTATACTTACCACCATCGACTCCTTAAATAAGAGAAAAATCCAACCTTTATGGTTGTACATCAAAAGTACATGATATAACTGCGGGTGTGCTACAGCGGCCAATCCTTCAACCTTTATGATTCCTGAAATAACCTCTTTGATGCCATTGCTCTCTAAACAGCAACATTCATTTCGAACGCGCCCTTGTTATGTCAAAGAACACCGTTGATTTTATATGTTGGGTCTTTCGGCTTGTGTGACCATAAAATTTCTTAAATCCACTTGTGATGTTAGGTTGTGTAAGGTGTTAACTTTGGTCAAAATCGCATGTTCTTTCGATTATCGAATATCGATACTTATCGAAGCCATTCCGGTATAAAACATATCTAAGAAGACTGCCAGGCATATACAGTACTTTGTGTGAAATTTCATAAAGATCGGCCAAGCCGTTTCGAGTCCATAGGGAATGAACTCCCCCCACACACAGATGCACACCCACAGACACCCATGCACACATAAAGGTTCCTTTAATATAATAGTAAAGGTATACTAAGAAACGATTTTATGTCTCAGAAAAATATAATAAAATACGCATCTAGTGCGCTTGAAAGCCAAATCACAACGTAATATGAGGAAAATAAACAAATATTTTACTTGTTTGAAATTTATCACACATCTATTTCGGAGGTATACTCCATCTTCAGTGTGTTGTGTTTGTTTCTTTTTTTTCTTTTTCTTCTTCCTTGCCATGTTGTAACGTTGGAGAAAGAAGTCTTTTTTTAAAGAGCCGCGCGTTGTATCTAGCGGTTGTATTTTGAAATACTTGAACTGTGCGTAGGCAACGCAAGAATAACGTCAAGAATGAGAGTAAGGAAGGAGAAAAGGAAAAAAAAAGAAACAAAACAATATACTGAAGATGGAGTATACTTCTGAAATATATTTGTGATAAATTTCAAACAAGTAAAATATTTGTTTATTTTCCTAATATTACGTTGTAATTTATCTTTCAAGCGCACTTGATGCGTATTTTATTTTCTATCGAAGAAATATTTTTAATCTTTGTCAACAAATCTATATTTATCTTTGTACAGTTTCTCTATTCTTTTAAAATTCTTCGAAGTCTTTAAGGTTGTCATAATTGATGAAAACAAAGCGTTTTTCTTACATCGATTCGAGATCCGAAAACCTATACGCAGGTGCTTATGAACACGATAATATTTATTGAATTCCGAATTAATGAATGATATGCGTTCCAAATACGCGTTAATAGCTGAAGTACATATTCAGAACTGTTCTAGTCGATGGGAGCCTACGTCTATGCATGTGTGTGTGTTTGTATATGTATGCTAGTGTTTGTGTGCTTCTCTGTTTGTGTATATATGCATGTATTTGTGTGTGTGTGCATGTGTGTGACTGTGTGGGTGCATGCATTTGTCTGTTTGCGTGTGTGTGCATGTGTGTGTACGTGTGTGTGGTTGCCGCCAACTGAAATTCCGTCAAACCTTTCACGTAATTAAAGATGGAATATAGATTGTGCTGATGAAATTAGTATACAAGATTTCCACGACGGATGGAATTTGATCAGGCAGGCAACAATATTCTCGCACACAAACGCAATATACCAATTAATGTTCTCAGTCAGTTTTCATTTAAACATAATATATATATATATATATATATATATATATATATATATATATAAAAGTGAACGTGTCTGTGTGTGTCTCTGTGTGTGTATCTGGATACATTTCTCTACGCAATAACTCTTTCTACAGACTCGAAATTTGATAAACAGGGTACTGAGATTTGGGAAAATCGATGTGATCGGTTTTCGGCCAGAAATTTGTCTGTAAAGGGGTCAAAGTTCAACGATCTGACCTTTGAGAACTCTACCAAACTCCTCCGACAATTTTGGGTCTAAACAATTGACATTTTAGATATTGGTTACTTGGACATGGATCTAACTTAATAACTTGATTTGAGTCCAAAACAATAAATTTTAAGGGGTCATAATAGGGGTCAAATTTTAAAAAAATACCGTTGTTTTTTTTTTGCTCAACATACACCTCCAAACATCCGGGCAACGCCGGGCCGAAATGCTAGTATATATATATATATATATATATATATATATATATATATATATATATATATATATATATATATATAATTATTCAGAATAATGAAATACAATAAATCTACTGGTGTGCAAATCCAGTGATTATCGGTCTTACAAAATATTATTGGATGTAATATTTTATGTAAGACT
This sequence comes from Euprymna scolopes, assembly GCF_053919585.1. Classification (NCBI taxonomy): domain Eukaryota; kingdom Metazoa; phylum Mollusca; class Cephalopoda; order Sepiida; family Sepiolidae; genus Euprymna; species Euprymna scolopes. The sequence continues at coordinate 3,115,908 of NC_136493.1, forward strand.
ATCCCAGCTAAATAAAATTGCTCAATATTCTAGATAGAGCAAATAAATCATAATTTAGAAATTTAAAATTTGTGATTTGAAAAAGTTAAATTTCAAATATAAAATTTGTATTGTATGCAAGACAAAGAATGCAGTATAGTAAAATATATTTCTTAACCCATAAGTTTTCGATATTTATACTTATCCTAGGAGGAAAATATTAGCAAATATTATAAAAGGTTTGCACCTGATTTACTTAAGGTAATAAACATAGAAATCATTTTAGTTACATAGAATAAGGGAAATTGGATATCGATGCAACAAAAAAAAGATATTGAACTTCAAATCGAAAGTGTATGCTAAATCCTGTAATGGAAGTTCTTGGTATTCGGCAGGTAAAAAGACCCAACGCGTATTGTAATAAATCTTGGAGTTATAAGGCATTTAAGGGAAAACCACCTTATTAGCACAGAGCAACATGGCTTTGTACAGGGAAGGTCCTGTACTACTCAGCTTCTGGATGTTATAGATATCTGGACAGAAACTCTCGATGCGGGAGGAAGTATCGACATCGTCTACATGGACTTCATGAAGGCCTTCGATTCCGTGCCTGACCGTCGCCTCCTGACAAAGATTGAGTCATATGGCATCCAGGGCCTCAACTGGATTCAGGCGTTCCTAAATGCTAGGCAACAGTGTGTAGTAGTAAACGGAGCAAAATCAAGACCAGCACGAGTAACAAGCGGGATACCACAGGGAAGTGTCATTGGCCCAATGTTATTCGTCATCAACATAAACGACTTACCCAAACTCTGCCAAAATGAAATGAAGCTGTTTACAGATGACACAAAGTTGTTCACACGCAGTGACATCCCAGGAGCCACAGGCAGCCTACAGGTTGACCTAGATAACTTGCAGAACTGGTTGCTCCGTTTTCACCCACAGAAATGCAGCATCCTGAAACTAGGGAGCAGGAGATCAGAGACTAAATACACATTGACAGACAACTCGTTTGGAGTGATAACACTGGAAGAGCATGATCATGAGAAAGACCTAGGCGTCTACATCGACAGCAAACTGAGTTCCAAGGAACGTGTAGCTAAATTCATCGCAAAAGCAAATAAAGTTGTCGGGATCATTCGCCGCACTTTTGACTTCCTCTCGAATACAGTCTTTGTGCTACTCTACAAGAGCCTTGTGCGTCCTATCTTGGAGTATGGCCACTCTAGCAGCCACACCATAAGACCTTATGCAGTGATCTGGAAGACGTACAGCGCCGAGCAACCAAGCTGCTGGCATCACTGAAGGACAAGCCATATTCTGAAAGATTGAGAACCCTGAGACTGCCCACTCTTGGGCATCGGAGAAATCGTGGTGACATGATCGATCTCTACAAGTACATCAATGGGATCTATGATACAAGAAAGCCGTCTTTTCAGATCGCCAAAAACAGCGCAACCAGGGGGAACGGCCTACAAAACCGTAAAAAAAAAAAACACTGTAGGCTAAATGTCCGCAAAGGGACCTTCTCACAGACGGTTATCAACACATGGAATGATCTCCCAGATGCAGTTGTACAAGCACAAACGGTAAATGCATTCAAAAGCAGACTTGACGCCCATTGGAAATTGCTGCCGAGTTTATATTGTCCATCCTCCTAAACGGAAGTGCAAATTCCTAGCTTTCTGTGCCACGCATGCCACAACGTTTAGGAGATTTTTCCCTTGGAACGATGAACAGGTCCAAAATCTGGACCTTAAAGTCAAAGTCAAAGTCAATACGCGTTGGATCTTTTTACCTGCCGAATATATATATATATATATATATATATATATATATATATATATATATATATATATATATATATATATATTAGCAGGCACCCAACGTTGGCTGGTTGTAAAATAATCATAAATATTATATTTTAATTCATAAAGAAACTGAAACATGTACATACGTGTATTATAATTTTTTCCTAAACAATTCACTTTTTGTAAGTAAATAAAATACTCGAGCTGAGATCGAAGCCAAAACTTAATTACAGTGAGTCAAGTACGATAACCATTAGTCTAACTTGACACGCTTTTTACAAAGTGTTTTCTAACCTACTTATTCTAAACATAAGGAACCTGTCATGTTTCAGGCCTTGCTTGCGCATTCCTGACACAGTTGAAAGAGAAAAATTCGAGCAGACCATGTACCATTACTCCTATTTGACCCCTTAGCAGCCCCCTTTTCGGATAAAAACAGATTAGAAAGTTTCCACTTGTCTGAATGACCTATCTATAAAATTTCAAGTCTTTGTTGAGTATATAGGTTGAGAAGTATCCTCAAACACATTCTCATATAAATATATATACATATATATATATATGTGTGTGTGTGTGTGTGAGAGAGAGAGAGAGAGAGGGGAAAAAGGAGAAAGAGAAAGAACAAGAGAATCAATGGAGAAACCATATTAGGTCATGACATTTCGAAGCCAGATGCTTCTCCTTACAAAGGGAGAAAAAGCTGGTATTATACAAACGTAAAAGTTAAACGATAATACTGACTTTAATATATACACACACGCGCATCTAGACACTATCCTCGAGTGTCTAAGGTCTCTCTGTACAGGGGGTTGTCAGAACAATCTGGCATGAGGATACTTTTTTCCATAGAAGTAAACCCTTACCAAATATTCAAAATCACATAGTATTCGCAGCCCAAATAAGATCTCCTCACTACGGCTACCGCACAGCTTTGCCGAGGAATGGTGCACCTTCTCCAAGTGATATTACCTCAAGTAATAGCACGAAGCTGAATACTCTACCAGACTAGATAAATTCTTGCCCTGGAATCCAGTAAAACCATAAGACTAACATGAAAGATATACTACAACATATAAAAATGGTTAATTGGGGAGAGGGAAATTATGTTCTCAATTTCTTTACTAACTCAGTGCTTGAGAGATAAAGTACTTTAATGGAACATTCGAATATATATGTATCTACTATAGATTTCAAGTGTAAACCCTAGGTTGTGGGCGCCTTGATTTTTGAGAACTTTGACTGAAGTAAATAAAACAAAAGATATATATATATATATATATATATATACATATACATATACATACGCACACAGACAATATATACACACACATATATACACACATATAAACATGAAAATTCTTAATTAGATTATGTCGAATTAACACAGAATTTATTGTTTAACAGAGGAGCACAAAACTTTAAAAAAATTATCTTAATGCATTGATTTTCAATGAATGGCACACCTCATCGCATTAAATGTTAGACAAGCAAGGGAATTAAGGGAGAAACCACAGTAGGACGAATGCTTAGCTTCATAAGATGAGAAAACGACGGTTTTATACAGATGTAAAGATAAAATAACAACTACCGACTTTATTATACGTATATAGACAGATATACATTAAGAAGAAGTTATGCATCATTCCAGTCATTATAAGAGCAAGAATTTCAAAAACTATCTGGCCAATATACCTGGTGAACCAAGTGCAAGAGAAATACAAACAATTATACGTAAAAAGGATGGTTAGAATTTTAAAACGATCTCTCGGTTGGGGGTGACTAAAATAATGGGAGAATTGTTTACATTCGGTAGAAAACCCCATCCTTAGCAGAAACAAAGTGATAAGACAATTAAAACAATACATGTACTTTATCTCGTATATTGGGATCGTCTTATAAATATTGATACTAATATCATTTTGACTTACTTTTACCGTATTATACAATCGATAATCTAACGCATTTCAGTATTTCATTTATATATGCATATATATATATATATATATATATATATATATATATATATATATATATAATATTTTCGCAAGATGAAGACAACAAACTACAAAATGAGAACATCTTATTGTGTATTTTCTTACGTGTACCAATTGTTTCATAAGTATTTGGACAATTTTATATATTATATCATTTAAAAATATTCCAAAATAGCTACTCTTCAGACGGTAATATATATTATTTATACATATGCCTCTATTTTATAGAATAAACAGTTTTACCTACCTACAGGCTATCCGTATATTTTGTTTTAATCATTGAAAAATATCAATAAGATATATATATATATATATATATATATATATATATATATATATGAGTCGTAAACGAAGAAACACGTTTCAGTGGATAATTATATTTTAAATACAATATATATATATATATATATATATATATATATATATATATATATATATATACTAATATGTATTAGGAAGGGAGCGGTGGAAACTAGGAAGCTGATTGGCTAACTAAAAATTCAATAGAATATGTGTATATAAAAACGCGAGATTACAACAACTCATCGCAAAAGCCTGACGAATCCTAGTGTGGATCAAACGCGGAATATTCTGTATGTGTAGCTTAATTGCCATATATATTTTTCTAACTTAATATATATATATATATATATATATATATATATATATATATTATTTTATGTAGATTTTTAAGTCCGCAAAGAGGTTTATATATTAGCTCAGTAGTGTATAATAACACAAGAGTTATTAATCTAACATGATCATAAATCATAGATCATAATAAACAAACATTTTATGCGCACAAAAAGTGTTTCTGCTCATATTGCAAATATACATATTATGGATGTAATTATTAATTACATAAACTATCGATGCGTTTCTGTTTCTCCACTGTGATATCTAAAAACGTTTATGAGCAAAGTTTCTGTCCAGGAACTATATAAGGGAGAAAGCAAGAGAAAGTGTGTATAGGTAACGAGAGAAAGAGAGAAAAAAAAGAGAGAATAAAAGTGAGACGCATGGTTCGCCTAAAGAGAGACCAACTGGAGAATATAATCTCGTGTTACCCCCCCCCCAGTCATTGATACAGAAGTAACCAGCGTTCAAATTATGCCATCTCAACAAAATCGTCTATAATAGTTTTTTTCTGTTTTATTATTAAAAAAAAAACATCCAAAAGGGTTGATGTGACTGAACGAAGCAAACAAAACACCATTCCCTTAATTCACTTCTGGAGATTCACTTTTTTGTCAGACACATCCAAGCATTTCTATAAGAAGCTTTATCCGTCGGTTTGTCACGCTTGATTTTGAAATAACGTTTTCAGATGCAACCTTACGTTGTTTGATATATTAGGCACCCTACGTCAATAACGATTAAGTTAACTCGTGTTGACTTTGATGAGGGTCACTCTAAGTGCACGATACTAATCCAGATCTGCATAGAGAATCATTCACAGAGTAGAATCAAAAATGGCTGAGGTTTAAACAAACCTGAAGGTCTGATGAAGCAGATGTATGAATTCGCATCATTTATGACGTCACTAATAATTCGAATCATTTATGACGTCACTAATAATTCGAGCTGGAATGGGAAACCATACAATACTCACTAATAATTCGGATCATTTATGACGTCACTTTTTCGAACTGGAATGGGAAACCATACAATACTCACTAATAATTCGGATCATTTATGACGTCACTAATAATTCGGATCATTTATGACGTCACTTTTTCGAACTGGAATGGGAAACCATACAATACTCACTAATAATTCGGATCATTTATGACGTCACTAATAATTCGAGTCTGTCTGAGGAAACTGATCAAGAGACAGCGACTAACGCGAGTCTTCCATGGATTGTGCGAGACGATCAGTTAATAACGGAGAAACCTTTGATAATCGCTAAATGCGAAATGCTACCCCGACCTAACATTTTGCCTTATATTACCATTTCAGTTAACTAAATTATCAGCTAAGAGAACGTAAGTATCTCTCTCTCTATAGCGCACTCTCTCTCTCTCTCTCTCTCTCTCTCCCATAAATCTATTGTCACCCAAAATAAAAACTTTAAGAACTCCCAGCGAACGTATTCTTGTGTCGTTTTTGCATGAAAACCTTTACATACACAGAACCAACTATGCAATACTGCGGCGATGAAGAGACAAAGACGATAAAAGACGGAAGTATGTATGGAGAACTTTTGTTATTGAAAATATTACAGCAGTTCTAAGAAGAAACTCGGTCCATTCATTCTTCGCTCTGTTCGTGTGTTGTTCTTTAATTAAATTTTGTTTTCGCCGCTAAACGCCCAGATTTTATGAACGTATCTTAGAAATACATTGAATGGACGTATCTTAACAATATCCATTCCCGTTCATTGAAATTTCGTTTAGTTTTCTTTTTCCCTCGTCTTTTTATCTATTTATTTTTTTACCACAAACACGTTTTGCTCACACTTCCGCCCACACGTATCACATCTGAGAAATAATAATAATAATAATAATAATAAGAAGAAGAAGAAGAAGAAGAAGAAGAAGAAGAAGAAGATGAAGAAGAAAAAAGTTTTCGTGTTAAATATTTTATTTGTTTAATTCGAAATCACAAATCTCTTTCGTGTTAGATATCATTTCTTTTTTTATTGTCTTTGTAAAAATATCATTTTTCCAATCGCACCGCAAACCGCTCGTCTAATAATAATCAAGTTACACGGTGAAGAGTGATTGAATTCCGGCAGCTTCCGAGGTCATTTGATGCTAGTTAGATGTTATTGACATCCAACTTGATACAGTTTTCTTCATCATTTGCAAATTACAAATGTTTCATAGTTTTGTTGTGCTTGCAAGTAAACGAACAACGTTTATGCGCAGCGCGGACTCTGGATCCCGTGTTCGAATAACGCCAGAGTCCTTGCGTCATTTATTATAACAAATGTCTGTGGTTAGCAGGTTCTTAAGTAATCTCTAACACGAATAACGTTTGATTAAAGCAAGTCAGACAAGTGTTACCTGTTGATAAACGCACATCTGTACACATCACATTGTCATTCAGTGTGGCATATCTCTATTTGTATATAAAAAGCACTTTCTGATTGTCCTTCTGCGTGCTTGTGTGTATATGAATTCGTTCTCTATAGACTCCAAAACGACTGGGCTGATTTTTTTAAATTTCGCACAAATGTACTTAATGTTTCTAGGCGTGTTCTTGGATAGGTTTCGTAAAGGGATGGTTCCGATAAGTATAAAATTCGATTGAAGGCACAGTCCGATTATGACCAAAATAACACTCTTCTACATTTCAAAATAACGCCCTTAACAATATGAGTGCTTTCGAGAAGATTTATTACCGCACAAGCAAATGGTTCTGACGGATAAAATCGACAATAAATTCATTTGATAAAACAAGAATGCGTTCAAAATGACTGTTTCTGCGTAGTGCACTGTTGAACCATTCTACTTGACTTTTGAAATTAAAACATTAATTTAAGAGATTTATAAAAAATAATTTCATAAAATTAACAGGTTTTCTACAGTGCAATGTACACTGGAATGTATTATGAACTAAGTTACTGCAGGGAGGCATATGAAGCTCCATTCGGTACACAGCAGTCGGGTACCCGACTAAATCAGGCAATTAAGCAATTTAATTGAAAAATGAGCGGTTTCGCTGATTTTGATGACAATAAAAGTATTGGAAGTCTGGAATATTCGTTGATCTTCATTCAGTTCCAGGATACGTCGGGCCTCCGTACTAGTATATATATATATATATATATATATATATATATATATATATATATATATATATATATATATATATATATATAGTAATTTATAAAATATATATGGCGATTAAGCTACACTGAATATTCTGCGTTTCATCCACTATAGGATTCGTCAGGCTTATGCGCATAAGCCTGACGAATCCTATAGTTGGATGAAACGCAGAATATTCAGTGTAGCTTAATCGCCATATATATTTTATAAATTACTAACTAGCTCTACCTACGTATTGAGCACTTTTGAAGTAAATACTTAAAGTTTACGCATAAATCTATACTTTCGTATAGTAAATTTATGTGAATAAATGAAATAGTTATATGTATATATATATATATATGTATATATATATATTTAGTAGAAATGGTAATTAATAAAAACTGAAGAAAGTGCTCAATGCTGTTGTAGAGCAAATATGCGTTTTATTTTTTATTACCGTATCTTTCTGTTAAGTTACATTATTGTTTCAGCTACCCGGCCGTTTTTTTTGGGGGCCGTCTGTAGCTTCCTCAGATTTTTATAGAACCGGTTTCTGTAAAAGTCCGAGGAAGCTACAGACGGCCAAAAAACAAAAAACGGCCGGGTAGCTGAAACAATAATGTAACTTAAGAGAAAGATACGGTAATAAAAAATAAAATGATACATATATATATATATATATATATATATATATATATATATATATGTATATTATGGTCATGACCATAATCTTTGTAACTGAGAAGAAGTGGCATAACGTGCTGATTACATGAACCATGTAAGTTGTCCAAAATGGGGTTTTCTAAGTTTTTTAAAGGTAAATATCCGAAAGGTACGTGACTAAATATGTAGCAATAACATAATTTTGCAGACTTTTTAGTTGCAATACGAAACAATATTATAACGAATACCTTTTGAAAAGTAAGAAATGTGCAATTGAGAAAACTTGATATTTGAAACTTGGAAACTTATTATACTACATTATTATATGTTCTGGAACCCAATAAAAGACATTCATTGAGTCTGGACTTTTTTCTAATTTACAAATGTATATATAAAAATTTGTTTTCATTATAGAACACTTATTTCTGAAAATATATTTTAATCTATTACGATTGTATATACAAACCGAATATGTTTCAAGTAAATGATAAACAATATATATATATATATATATATATATATTATATCTCTATATAGTAACTTATGAAAATATATATGACACTTAAGCTACACAGGTTGTTCCGCGTTTCATCCTCGTAAGAATTCGTCAGGCTTATACTAAGAGTCGTGGTTATCGCGCATTTTTATATAAACGCATGGTACTGACTTATTAGTTAGCCAATCAGCTTATTAATTTTAGCCGTTTCCATCCTAATCAGCTAATGGTCGGGCACTTGCAGGAAAAAGGTACAGTTGATCTCTGAGATATTATGACCCTAAAAAGCACGTTTAATATAAAAAACATCGAATGAAACACAAGCAATGAAATACTGGAAACTCAAAGAAAGTGGTTCGCCGATAGTCGAATGAAAAATAGTAAAACAAGCAAGTTCATGTAGGGACGTAGACGATCCATGTAGATTATGCTTGAATGAGAAATTCGCTATCTTAAGCTTAAATAATCCCAAGATCAAATTAAAGTGTAAAAGAGAAATAGCGAATAACTGTGTGCACACGATAAACTTGACTCTAGAATAGCAATACATAAATAACATTAAATTAATAATAACAATAGGAATAATAATAATAATAATAATAATAATAATAATAATAACAATAGAAATAATAATAATAACAATGGAAATATTAACAACAACGACAACGACAACAACAACAACAACAATAATAATAATAATAATAATAATAATAATAATAATAATAATAATAATGAAGTTCTGTCAAATCATAGACGTTGCTGTTCCAGCTGGCTACAGTGTGAATATTAAAGAAAAGGAGAAACGGACCAAATACACAGAGCTAGCCAGAGAACTGAAAGGAATATAGATAAATAAGAAAATCAAGATAGTACCTATAATAGTAGGAGCTCTAGGAACAATTCCGAAAAACTTTGTAACAAGAATGGGAGAAATTGGAATCAGTGGAATGGCTGGAAAGATACAATTAATAACAATAATAAAAACAGCTTAAATATTCAGGAAAACTCTTGAATGCGGAAACTAATCCACACGAGACGCATGCGCGATAACCACAACTCTTCGCATAAGCCTGACGAATTCACACGAGGATGAAACACGGAATATTCTGTGTAGATTAATTATCATTTATATTTTCATATCTTAGTAACTATCTCTACATATATATTGAACACTGTTGAAGTAAATACTGAAAATTTACGCATAAATGTATATCCCATTTTATTCATGTGACTAAATGTAATATATATATATATATATATACACACAAACACACACACGCATATATATATGTATATGCATATGTTACATGAAAAGGACTGTCCCTTTGTTATGTAAGTAAGAAGACATACTAGATAAGTGAAAATAATTAAAATCCTAGGAATGCAGTCCATTGTTAATTCTTTTAGAAATAGCTTAATATTATTTATGTCAGAAAAAACCGATTGTCCATTCTTTTAGAATAACTGGATATTAAATATGTCAGTTAAAAGAATGGACAATGCAAGTTAAAAATATTATTTAAAAATAAATTAGATATTAAACAATTAGAATTGAGAATTCGTTGCCAAAAGTGTGTTTGGACAGACATATGTAAATCTGTGTGAAAGTTAGTCACGTTGGAAACCATATTTCTGACGTCAGAAACAAAGGAGATTTCTCAAGATATAAATCGAGGGTTCGAAGTTAGAAAGTATATTAGGATCAGAGAGTAGATCACACACGATGATAGAATCAGTTGGAGAATGGGAGCCCCTTAGAGGCGAAGGGAGAAGAGTAGACCATGTAGTCAAAAAGGCTTGAATTCTTGACTTCATCAATCGGCCGACAGATGAATAAAGAACTCACAATTAATAATTTGTAACGGTTTGTCTCGTGTCGTCATTCCTCACAACCGAAAAGGTAAATGCGTTTTATATGTTCATCTATAAACGGACTCTTGTATAACCCCCTTACAAGGTGCCTCCTTCAGCACAATAATGCATTTATTCCCCTCTATATGTGTTACCAAGAATCATCCCAGTCTGTTATAAATGTCTTCCTCCGTATTTATCATCGCAGTCATCATGATGTATAAAGAACTGTTGTAGATGTCTTCGCCTCAGAATTGTCATCATTGTCGTTATGTCCGTTATACATGCCCCATTATACATGTCTCCGATATGAACTCGACATCGCTTTCAATATGAACCCCCGACCCGCTACACAGCACACCACACACCACACACACACACACACACACACGCACGCGCGTATATATATATATATATATATATATATATATATATATATATATTAAAGTGTACAATTTTAACAACGATCGGTGACTGAGTACTGTTTGAATTCATACGTTAAGTAGAGCACACTGTTGATAGTAATGTTAGACGATCCATGAGATCAGGTGCCAAAGAAAACAGTGTTTTAGAAAATTCTATATGTATGAAGCCTTAACTAAATCACAACTAACGGATGTTTACTTTCCAAGTAAACCGAAAATTCAGAATATCTCAAAGCACATTGAAATCCGAAAACCGCATTCCTAATTAAATTCCAAACATTCCAGGTAACATTCGCAACATAATTTTTCCCCAATTCAATAAACATGACCAAATATTTTCTTTTTTAACTTTTCTTTACTTTAAGGCGCATTGCATCTTGCATGTAAGGCGCTACTGTTTAAGAACAAGCTAACAGGTGTACTATGAAGGGAGTTGAGCATCAAGATGTCTGCTTGCATTGCAGATAAATTCATGCAGGTTATTACAGTCGGGAAAAGGAAACAGGGAGGTAATTCCAAAGCCTAACTAGACCTAAACAGCGAAGGATGGGATTTTTCTGCATGTTATGTTTGGCAGAAGTATGTACGGCCTGAGATCACAAGTGTCATGAATTCATCAAAACACATTCTATTAAAGTAATATGCAACATTGCGGCGATGGGACAGAGGTTAAAACTTTGCCGACAGTGCGGGGCCTATTAGATTAAAGGCTTATACAACAGCTCAGATGCGACAACGATACGCCAAGCATAGGTAAATTGTGGCTTTGTAAACATATAGAACGCTTTCTAGTATGGATAATTTTCTAGCACGGTAAAGGGAGCCAAACTTCTTTGCAGCTTCCTTGGCAATGTCCTCAATGTATTTGTTGCTATTTATGTTGCTGATGAACATTAAATCTAAGAGTTTAAACTATGAGCTCTCATGTATAATATTATTTGTCATGGTAATCGATGGTTGAGAATGCTTTTGTAGGTGTTAAATAAAAGAAGCTTAGTTATCGTAGCATTAAATGTTACCATCAATTCACGACTCTAATTGATAAATCTTCTTGAGCAATTCAATCAGATTCAATGCACTGTTCAACGTTCGCTTTGTAAGCAATTTGGGTGTTTTTATATTATAACTAGAGGGGGTACCCGGCATTGCCTGGATGTGAAGATATGGTGTAGTAAGGAACCCTGGTAGGTAGCCCGGGTGGAGAGAGGTGTTAAACAAGTAGTTGTAATGGGATGCGGAGAGGCGGGGAGGGGGAAATAAAAACAATAGTAGGTAGAACGCGGAGGGAGAGAGGTGTTTAAAAAATGGTAGTAGGAAGGCAGGCTCGAACCCGCAACGCGAAGGAGGAACAGAAGATGAAAAAAAATCTAACATCTTAGCTGATACATCCATCGCGAAACCGGAAATCGCGAGCGTTGGAATTAAGGGTAGTCAACCGAAAAGAGATGATGATTTGTGAAAATGTCGGCGAAAAAAAGACCCCTCCTCGTGAAAAACGGCAGAGTTGATGGCGAAGGCATTAATGTTTTTAGCGAATTTTAAGATATTTGTCGGCCAAGCGACTGAGCTTTCAAACGATACCAATTTTGTCAGTGTTGGTCGCGTGTGTCGAAAGTTTTAACAAGGCATACATACATACATACACACACACTAACAGACAGGTGAGATTTATATAATAATCTACAAAATATATTGAATTTCAAGTAAAAAAATAGTACCTACGTAGTTGCAAGTTGTCAAATAGTAACATATCCAAAAATAACGAAAGACGATCAGGTAGAAAATAAATTATCCATGAAAAACAATTTATATAAAGTTAAAAACAGTTCGATAAAGTAACATGCTGGATCGGACATATTGGATTACGTGACGTAATGAGGGAATAACTCGATTGAAACAATTTGTTATTCAGAAAACAAAAATAAAAATTACATATATACATTATTTGTGAATAAAAAAAACTTTTTTAAAAACCTTTTCCGGAAATTAAAGTCACCAAGATCTCCAGGGTGCCTAATTAGGTAGCACAAGAAAAATAGTTTTCACACATATTATTTTTTGTATCCGGTCATCTTATTTTAGTGGACATAGGGCAGTAAGCACTTACCAACAGGATGAGATTTTTAGATGGAATTATAATAGTGTGTAACCGATGAGTAGGAGTAGGTTTAACAGTAAGAGTAGGAGGAGAAGTAGAAAAGACAATAAGTGTAACAGTTTCGTTAACCATCACCAAAATACTAAATATTATTAAAACTTCTTGAGATATTCAATTAAGATCAGTGGAATGTTGGACGTTCGTTTTTTTTTTTAGCAATTTGATCTAAATAAAACATAATTTGATTTTGGCGGTAATTTCCAACGCAGCATCTAATTCGATTCCGCTAGACGGCGCTTTATAAATAGAATTTGAATGATATTTTTAAAGCTCATTTTTTTACCCTTGTGTTTCTTTTTTATTGGACATAAACACGATTTTTCTGTACAAATTTTGTTTTTTCGTCACGGATTCTTTTCGAAATCAAAGTTTTCTCACACCGATCGATAAAAATGTAAAAGATGAAACAATGAAAACCGAGTTTTATTTTCCCGCTTTCACCTGGTTTCCGTGTGAGAAAAATCAGCAAAAAAACAACAAAAACAGCAAAAACAACAAAAACAGCAAAAACAACAAAAAACAGCAAAATAACAACAGAAAAGCAACAAAAGCAACAAAAACAACAAAAACAACAAAAAACAGCAAAATAACAACAAAAAAGCGACAAAAGCAACAAAAACAACAAAAACAACAAAAACAGCAAAATAACAACAAAAACAGCAAAAAACAACAAAAAGTAGCAAAAAACAACAAAAACAGCAAAAACAACAAAAAAACAGCAAAAAACAACAAAAAGTAGCAAAAAAACAACAAAAAGTAGCAAAAAAACAACAAAAACAGCAAAAAACAACAAAAAACAGTAAAAAAAAACAACAAAAAATAGCACCCGATTAAACAAATGTGTTCGTTATTATATCGCCAGATTTAGTTTGTTGTTTTCTTTTATGGCATACTAGCAGGATTATACGACGTTGCCCGGAATTGAGTGATGACCATCGAATGTATCACACCCCCATATTTTTATTTACATCGAAATCGGTGAAATCGCTTATTTTTCAATCAAACCTATTTATTACCTACATTAGTTGAGGACCAATCCCGGTGCTCCGGGTGGAAGCTTCATATGTCTACCGCATTAAATTAATTCAGAATATTGCACTGTAGCGAACCTAATGTTGATTTTATATGTTGAATCTTTCGGTTCGTGTGGCAATAAAGCATTCAATTGTAATGTTAGGCTTGTACAATGTTAATTTTGGTCAAATCGTCTGATCGTTCTTTCATCGAATTATTTCGATTATCGATTATAAACACTTATCGAAGATATTCTGATAAAAAACCTATCTAAAACTGTGGCCGGCAGATAAAGTACATTCCTGTGAAATTTCATTGTTTTCGAGTTCATAGGGAACGAACTCACAGATACACAAAGTAAGAATAGTGATAAATCATTTCCATATTACTTAATGTCAAATTCAATCGTTTTTACGAATAGTTTTTATGCTTCAAGTTCTTTATCTATATAATTATAAAACGTAGATCAGCTTATTTGGGCACTTAAACCGTACATCCGGTTTGAAAACTTCTGCGCATGCGTAATTACATGAAAACAAAGCACCGAAAGCTTTTGCTAATCACCATTTTATCGCGTTTTAAATATGCAAATAGAAACAAAAGTAATTCTTATTTTTTTTTCATTGGCATTTTACGAATTTTAGTTGTATAGTCATTACAAGCTAGACTCATTATCAGTTAAAAGAAAAAACAGCAAAGTTTATAACGTTAGGTAACATTTTTCCAGAGGACCAACTAAATTTTTTCCTTTTGATTTTTAGATGGTATCCCACTTTTACCTAATGTTATATACTTTCATTGGAAGTTGAAATCGTTTTCAAACAATTATTATTTAAAAGAAACAATAATTCGAACGCAATCCAATCAATTATTCAGGAAATGCCACAAATTCTTTAGTACGATTATTTTAATTAAAAAAATGTTTTTCATTTTCATTTTTTAACAGTTTTAAATTTTAAATTCAGTTTTAAGTTTACTACGTTTTTTTTTTACGTTTTTTTTTAACCAGCAAATCAATTCAACGGAACTAATGTAGTCTTTTATACCTCTAAAAGATTACCAATACAAATAATTATTTAACCGTTTTAAGCCTTATTTTCACACACAGTCGTTAATGGGATACCTGTTTAATTTTTGTTTTATAAAACAATTTATTTAAAATTAATTTGCCATTTATTGCTTTTAAATATATTTCAGTTATTCCTTTAGACCTAATAAATACTTTTATTTAGTAACCCCAGATGAAAAATCGTAGGAAAATTTGAATACCATTCTTGAAAAATTAATGATGATGATGATACCCTTCCGTCTTTCGAGACAATGACTTTCTGCATCTGAGGCCTTGCAGCTTTTGTTGTGGCTATGCAGTCGAAACTGGTTGTCTCTCCAGATGCAGGCATGGGCGTAGGATAAAGAGACCTATGTTTGTGTAGTTACCAGGATCGGCCTAGCAGACAGTCCGGTGGAAAGGCAATACAAAACGATCGAAGCCAGCACAGCTGCAGGAGTTGTCGGAAAGGTGTTTCAGTGATTCATCATCTGCCTATCGGTACTCCAAACAAACATTTTTATGGTTTTCTCTCTAGCCTTGCCTTTCTCAAGACATCCACAAAGCAATGAAGGTATTTGCGCCAAGATAAGGTAGGTAAAACATTAAATAATTCTAATTAAAAAACTTTCGAATGTTAACTATAAATATATATATTTCAATAGCACACAACAAACTTAGAGTTTTATAGATTTTAGTGTATTTTTATTTCTGCATGTTTTTTTTTTTATTATTACAACCCTGAAAGATTATTCTGGTATCTTTGTC
This sequence comes from Euprymna scolopes, assembly GCF_053919585.1. Classification (NCBI taxonomy): domain Eukaryota; kingdom Metazoa; phylum Mollusca; class Cephalopoda; order Sepiida; family Sepiolidae; genus Euprymna; species Euprymna scolopes. The sequence goes on from NC_136493.1 coordinate 3,131,876, forward strand.
TGAATGCATAATACGCATCTTGCAAATGCTGGCAATTAATTAATAGCCCGAATTGGGCATGGAAAAACGAACGCAGAGAGAAGATAATCTTTTTATCAATCGGAGCATTAAAGAAGAAAACAAAATTACTCACAAAATCTGGAAAATTAGTTAATCTTACCTGAAAAAGAAAGAAACAGTTTTAATAAAATATGACAAAAAATATTTGTTTCTAAAGATAAAAAATATTAACAGCAGCATTTCAATAGTATCTTCTATTATCAATAACAAAGTTAACTTTCGACGCAGATTATAAAATACTAAATATAATTATCTCCCTTTAATAACAAAAAAATACTTTAATTGATAAAACTAAAAAAATATGTCTTTGACGTAAAAAAAACAAAAGGAAAGAAAACTCCTAGCCTTAGAGCTTCTCCGCTTATAACAAAATTGGCTTAGGAAAATATTCATATAAAAAGTTCAAATGTATATCGTTTAATCTTTCAAAAATGAATATATTTTATTGACACTCATTTTTCGTGGTGTTATTGATGATAAATTTGCAAGGTACTTTTTATTGTAATAATTACATTCTTTAATGTCACTAATATATGATAAGAAAATTAATTATTTGCTAATAAAT
>NC_136493.1:3135000-3367500 GCF_053919585.1 Euprymna scolopes
TGTTTTAAACTATCTAAATCATTACTATATATTGGGTACAATATAATAATAAATACGGAATCTGCATTAATCAAAATATCATATTTAAACGTATGTTAAGATCGAGCAACCTGCTAGTGTCTCACTCTCTCTCTGTATATATATATATATATATATATTAAATCATGAGGTTATTTGCATGGCATGCCATGCGAGGAAGCTTACATGCTTGCCCGTCAGTTTGTCCTTAAACTCTACATTGGACCCAGCAAACCACTCCCTCCCTGATTTCCTTTGTGGACCGAAACTGCACTAGATGATCACCCCTTCTAAAGTACATGATATCATAAAAACCTAGACACCTCAAAAGGACCTGATCTCATCCCGGCTGTACTATTAAAAAAATGCTCAGCTGAAATTGTTCATGTTCTCTACAAACTCTTTAAGAAATACCCTAACGAATCTTGCTTTCCTGAATACTGGAAAGCTGACCCATTAAATTACCACCGCATTAGCCTCCTCTCTCTTTTCGCCAAAATATTTGTGTCCATAATCAATCAAGCTCTAGTCCACCACTTTACAGTTGCGAAACTTCTGACCGACCATCAATGTGGATTTAGGCAAGCCCGTTCTATTGCAGATATTCTAACTGTAATTTCTGAAGGTATATACCATGAACTGGATAACGGAGGGGAGGGGAGAGCAGTAGTCCTAGATATATCTAAGACTTTTGACAGGGTATGGCACGATGGTTTTCTCATTAAAATTAGATGCTATGGTATCATTGGACGAACACTTAATATAATTAACTCCTTCTTAATAAGAGAAAAATCCAGGTTGCCCTCGATGGTTATACGCCAAAACAATATGATATAAATGCGAGTGAATCTCAGAGATCGATCCTTAGACCTTCATTATTTCTGATATTCATAAATGACCTACCTGATAAAATAGTTTCTGAGATGGGAATATTTGCTGACATCACGCTCTATAGCAGCCACGGGTGGGGGAACGAAAAAATGCATATCCGAGGTAATAGCTGTTTGTAGCCAAATGGAATTAAATTCACAATTTGGACAGGCTAAAATCTCTCTTCCCCCCTCCTCTCTCTCTCACTGTATATATATTACTAATGTTACTGTCCTGGTACAGAAGTAAATAATGTATGTTTCTCACTCCCCCTCCTTCTTTCTCTCTCTCTCTCTCTCTCTCGTTCTGTATATATATATATATATATATATATATATATATATATATATATATATATATATATATATATATATATATATATATATATATATATTATGTCTCGGCAGTCGTGTGAAAAGCGTATCTTATTTTTCTTTTATTAATATTATTGGAATTTTCCCCTTTTCTTTTCTTTGTACATATGTGTGAATTATCCCATGGATTTCGGCCTTTTGGATTATTTTGGACCATCTTCCAATTACGTGATTTCCTTGGATTTTACTTGTGCAAATGGAAACCTAATTAACTTTCTTGGAGTTATATTTTTGGATTTACCGTCATTGGATTATTTACCTTTCACCCGACTACCCATTCACGTGTAATCACGTTTTTCTTCACCATATACCCTCTGCTCCACTTTTTGTTATCAAGTGAGATCTTTGACTTACTTGTTGTTTCATCATATACTTTTGTATACAAAATCCGATCCCGCATTTTGCTAATTCCTACCCTCTGATGAGAAGGAAAGTATTTCTTCGAAACTCCGCGGATTAAGGACTATCCACTTATCAAGTGTTTCCTTTTCAGATTAAATATGTTTTTAACTCTTTTTCAAATTGTTTTTTAACATGTTTTATTAACTGTTTGCTCATATATATATATATATATATATATATATATATATATATATATATATATATATATAAATACTCTAGTAAAATATAAAATGTAAATCAACATCCAAATTAAAACTAGGTCATATACGATCACAATGAAATTAAAAATCCTCACTAAAACAACAAAAATACAGGTGCGCGCGCGCTCAGTAGCTACAATAAATGTGCGTGTAACTTAGAATCGGATTAGCTGACTAGTAAAACCAGTAGCACATGAAAATATAAAAACAGGAATCGACATCATTTCCTCGGGTAAGGATCCGAGTGTAGTATCTCTTCTGATCCTACACTTAAGTAAATGTGAAGGGGAACCTTTCTATACAAAGGCAAGGTTTATTTTTACCTACAACCAGAGTGCACTATTTTTACGAGCTGGTTTCCCCACGTTGAAACGGCCTTGTGTCACATTTTGATTTCGTGGGGAAGCAAATAAATACCAATAGCCTGTCGAATCCTCATGAGGATAAAACGTGGAAAATTCTGTGCAGCTTGATTACCACATATATTTTTAAAACTTACCTTATATATATATATATATATATATATATATATATCTTTAGAAATATATTTTCTTCATAATATATGTCAATCCTTATTTAAGAAGCTCAATGCATTACAGACCAATATAGAGAATAAATGAAAAAAGTTATATTCCAAAATTTATGATGTTGACCACCTTATAATTTATTCCTTTAATTGAGTTGACTTATACACTTTTTCACAGTATCTGTTTCGTAGCGCAAAATCAATCACTTAATTATTATATCAATCAGTAAATCTATTATGCCTTTAACTCATCAGAAGAAATAGCAACAATTAATCCGTCAAAAGGAATTGAAGTGCGATTTAACATGATTAAAATCCAAAAATTGGAAGAGAAGCTGCAAATACCTTTATGTTTTTCCATTGCGCGATATTGAATTATTTATCGAACAAAGTCATCGAACTTATATATATATATATATATATATATATATATATATATATATATATATTAAATTCGAAGTAGAAAAGAATTGTAATAGTTTAAAAGCGAAGAAAAAAATGCCCCACTTAGCTTTTAATATATATATATATATATATATATATATATATATATATATATATATATATACATACATATATACATACATACATACACATATATATATATATACAGACACACATCTACTCTCTCTACTCTCTCTCTCTCTCTCTCTCTCTCTATATATATATATATATATATATATATTCTCTTTTCTCTCTTCCTCTCTTTCTATATATATAGAGAGAGAGGGAGAGGGAGAGAGGTGCACATTTACTCTCTCTCTCTCTCTTTCTCTCTATATATATGAATACATACACACACACACACACACACACATATATATATATATATATGTATAGACACACACACACACACACACACACACACACATATATATATATATATATAGAGAGAGAGAGAGATAGAGAAAAAGAATGGGAGAGAGAGAAGGATAGATAGATAGATAAATAAAAATGGCCGAAAAAAAGAAAGTTTGTGGGGAGTATAATTTCGTTCATATTACATTTTCCTTCCATGTTACTACGCCATCTTTGAACCCGCTGAGGTTTTTCACATTTCGTCTTTAGCGCAAATTCTATCCGACATTCAATTTTCTTAAAACCTACTTATCGTTAATTAACTGCTATTCTCGATTCTTAAGCTGACAAAATTAATCAAACGATATTCGTTATTTGCCCGGCGATAATGGGCTTGCGAATGAAACGATACCCCCCCCCCATATCGCTAATTTCTATACTACCTTACAAGCAACCTCCTCTAAAATACGAGAATGACTGCTTAGATAGTATTATTTAGTTTATAAAATGGCAGAAGATTTTTAAAGAGTAATGTTTTGATATTATTATTATTAATAAAGAGTAATGTTTTGATATTATTATTATTAATAATAATAATAATTCATTCTTTTTACTCATTTATATATATATATATATATATATATATATAATTATTTTTTTACTATAATAATTAAATACCTACAGACACTTTCGGGATTCTTCAGTGCAGGGTGTCACGATTAACACCAGCCGAACGATTCGAACCCCGCGACACGAGACATCTCTGGCTCGATTAGCGGAGACCGTATCCATTCGGCTACCATTAACCGTGTGAGATAGCGTTGAATTTTAAACATTTTAATTTAAATGTTCATTACGTCAGTCAGACAGTGATCTTATCGTTATACGATGATCTATGCATAAGAGCTAAATTGACCGACTTTTAATTCAACAGAAAGTGCTCAACGATAAGAAATGAATTTCTTAAAGGGGCTGTCATAATTATTTTTTTACTATAATAATTAAATACCTACAGACACTAGTGTTTCATCCTTTCGGGATTTTTCAGTGCAGGGTGTCACGATTAACACCAGCCGAACGATTCGAACGCCGCGACACGAGACATCTCTAGCAGACCGCCTGGCATTGCCCGGTCGTACAATACGCATAAATATCATATTTTAATTAATGTAGGATTTTTATTTATTGTAAACAAAAATACCGTAGCTATTAAAAGTAACGTTACATTCCTTAAAAATTACAAAAAAAAAAAAAAAAAAAAAAAAAACGGAAAGAAACTGAGACATGTTCATGCGAGTATTATGTGTTTTTCTAAACAGTTCACTTCTTGTAAGTAAAAAAAATACTCGAGCTGAAATCGCAACCAAAACTTATAGACAGTGTTAAGTATAGTAACCATTAGAACAGCTTAACCAGATCTTTAAAGAGTGTTTTCAAACTTACTTATTCTTAACATAAGGAAGCGGTCATGTTTCACGGTCGCGCATCTTAGCAGCGCTTTTGTTCCCGATCAAAACCGATTAAAATTGTTTTACACATATCTGCTAACCCTATCTACCAAATTCTAAGTTTGTAGATAAAAAATTCGTTGAATATGTGTCCTCTCTCTCTCTCTCTCTCTCTCTCTCTCACTCACACACACACACACACACACACACACACACACACGCGCGTGCACACGTTTTCACTTTTATCGATACGTATGGACTTCTTACTCCTTTTGGATTTCAGTTTAAACTAAAATTTTAGCAACTTAATCACCCTGGGAACGCCCCTGTTATTCGTGGCAATCCAGCAATCCGTTTTGAAGGTGTTCTTTTTGCTATAATCTGGATCGGTAGAGAGCACTAGTTGTATAGCGGCACATCTCTCATCTCGCTCGTTGAACATTGTGTCACTTTCAGACATGATAGAAGGCTTCTATCTCTCATAGGATCTGCACACAACTGACCAACTAGTAGATGGTTTGCAATTTAAAAAAAACCCAAAAAAACAGTTTTATCAGACGGAAATGGAATCATGTCGTCTTTTCCAAGGAGACAATTTTATTGTTCTATTCTGTAGTGTATGCATATGCAGATATGTTAGTAAAATTTGAATTTTAGCGGATTTTTAACCGCATATTAAACCAAGTGGTAGCTAAGTTATACTTTGAAAATAATGCTTTATCTGTGCCTAAACCGAAACGTAGATTCAATGAGCAACGCTTCTTTCTTGAAACGGCATGCCTGTGAAACTTTCTTCCATTTACCTGCTTCCAAGCTGACTCCAATTGGTTGTCTTCAAGTCCAACATAAACAAATTCTTTTTGAACCGCCCTCTTAAGTAATCCAATTTACCCAATTTTTTTTACTAACGATTACTACAATATTATCCGATCGACTCCTGTATACTCTATAACCCTTATCCTCGAGTGGTCCCCGAGCCTTGATAAGTGGTGACTTCTGTGTAAAAAAAAACATCATCCGTGATTGATTATTCGTTTAATAAAACAAAATTGCTGCATTTTTTGCAAGTGAAGGCTTTATGAATAATAAAAATTTTCAGTTTTATGCAAAATTCTTTTTTGTGTAAGATTTATCTGTCTTCTTTCCTTGAGCTACTGATGATTTGTATTGAGTTGTAAGGACCTTCTCTAAATGGTAAAGTCTTAACCGTGTCAATAAAACAATGGCGCATCTCTGAAATCTGTAATATTTTTTAAAATAAATAATTAACATTTTATCTTGCACATTTTTACTATCTATCACTTTATTTATTTCTTTTCAACATGCACGATTATATATTATTTTATGTTTTAGAATCTTTTGAGATGAGATTTTATAATTTGTTTAATCATGTTTTCGCGAACTGTTATTTCTATATTCATAGTTGTTGTTTTATACGTTCGGGCCAACTTATCATCTGGCCTTCTTCAGGTGGTTAACCACGACAGGATAGGAATACCGAGTCTTGTAACGGTATCCTCAGTAATTACTGCTTTCCATGCTTGTCGTTGTTGTCTAATAACGTTTTTGGCTAACTAATCATCTAGTATGCTTAAGGTAGGACTGAATCCTCTTCACACAATGCTCACCTAGAAATTGTAGAGAATCGACGCCTTTATCCACTGCGCCATGGGCCCCGTGGCATTGTGAATAGCGGTTTCAATCCTACTCAAAGCAAGCCAGAATATGAAGATAACAGTTCGCAAAAAGAATAAATACATACAGCGACACACTACATAAATGCACACAAAAATATACACTAGCTGAACGCTGCCCGGCGTTGCCCGGTCGTACAATATGCCTAACATGATATTTTAATTGATGCAGATTGCGTATGTATTATAGAATCAATCCTCTATTGAATACTATATCTTACGAGGAATAATTTGGCAGGTGGACTAATTCGCAAAAAACCAAAACAAAAAAAAACATAAAAATAATAATAATGTCGTTCATCAAATTCCGTCTGTGTTTGTTTACAATATCACGTCAGCTGATATTTGGGCATTTTTACCGCGGAATATTTTACGTTAGACCGATCACGTAAAATATTCCACTGTAAACATTATTTTTTATCTATAAGAGAAGAAATACAATATTTTTATATTGGAGTTTTTCGATTTTCTGTATCATCGGATTGATTTCTCTACACAAAATATCTAAGAACACCGCTAGAAATAGAAATTAGCTTTCTGGGAAATTTGCAAAAGATAGGCCCAACCGTTTCAGAACCTATAAGGAAAAAACTCATATACGCACAAAATGTCTTTTATAATATAGTATATATTGGAATACGTAACAAGCTAGTATATTTGTTTATACAGAATCTTAGTCGAGCATAATATAATAACACCGTTTGAATTTATCATTAGAATGAAAGAAATTCGAATAATATTTTTTTGCTACATGGAAACAAAGTCGATGAACTGTCACAAATCTTTGTCGAATCTTAGTGTCAGGATATGTTTGGGGTTGTGTGTTCGTATTTTGTTGATCATTGTTTTCAAAAAAATATTTTTTCACAAGTGCGTGATAAAATTGTAAACGAACTGCATACATAGCTCGCATCCACTTAATAAACTTCTCCAGTTCTTTTATTAAACTGATATTAATATTGATTAATGATGAATGGGACAAACAATGATTATGTCATACGTAACATCAATAAATAGAACTAATGATGACATTTGAATTGTTTTTTATGGTTTCTTTTACATCTTTGATGTTTTATTACATCTTTTATGTTTTATTACATCTTTTGGATGTTTTTTATTTATAGGTGATGATGTCATCTTTATTGCATATTTTACTGTTTGATTAGACTTACCAGTTCTTGAATTACGTAAACAAATATTTAGCACCATTTTACGTAGAATATTAAAAGAATTAATGCCGTTTTCATTTTTATTAAAGATTGCAATTATTTCAAACCATTTTTCCCGGGATTCAATTAGTATCAGAGAATGTTATACACTTCCATATTTTATTGTCATTGAAATCGTTGAAATCGCCCATTTTTCAATTAAGTCGATTAATTGCCTGCTCTCGTCGGGAATCCACCGCGGTGCACCTTCACACGCCTCCCAGCAGTTGCTTAGTCCACAAAACATTAGAGTCTACATTGAACTGTAGAGAACCTACTGTTAGTTTTATAAAATTATTTTTATAAACTGGCTGTTATTAAAGGTTAAAACGCAAAGTCAAGTAGCATGGTTCAATTCTACTCTCAACAGAAAAATTCATCCTGTCTTACAAAAACACCTACGATTAGATTGGAGGCATTCCGATATAAAGCCTATCTAAGAACATCGCCAGACACATGAAATACTTATGCAGTGAAAAACTTTCTCAAATACACTTGTGATGTTAACTTTAGTGAAAATCGAACTCCCATTTGTTAAATCGGATTTTTCGATTTTCGATACTTATTAGATGCATTCCAATTCAAACCCTCTCTAAGTAAATTTCCAGATACATAAAGTACATTTGGATGGAATGTACAAAGAAAATGAGCCAGTCATTTCGGAGTTAATAGAGAACGAACTGTATTGCGCAAATAATAACCCTTATCCCTGAGTGGCTTCCGGGCCTTGATAAGTGGTGATCACTGTGTAAAAAAAAAGAACGGACTGTATCGCGCAAAGTAGCTTTGATATATAAATAGACATATGTATATATGGGGAAGAAAGTGTACTCATCCTATGAGAGAAATGAGATATTAATAGATTCACCTAAATAATCATTAAATCTATATTTTATTTGATTTTTAGCGAAAAATTGTGGAGAAAATTACAGATATATATAAAAAAAATATTTTTTAGGATAATTTACCTTGCTACAGATAATGTAGAGATATCCGGAAAAAATTGCTCAGTCATATTTTTGCAATGACTATCATAAAATTTCATAGAGAAATTCATGGACATTTTCGTGAAAAACTAAGAAAGCCATTGTTTTCTGAAAAATCAGGAAGCAGACATGACAAAATGACAAGAGTCTCGGCATTTTCCGATCAACATCAGCGAAAAAAAAAATTTTGATCGTTTTACAAATTTAGTTAAATAAAATAGAATACTGTTAAATGATATAGAATACTGTTAAATAATATAAAATACTGTTAAATGATATAGAATACTGTTAAATAATATAGAATACTGTTAAATAATATAGAATACTGTTAAATGATATAAAATACTGTTAAATGATATGGAATACTGTTAAATAATATAGAATACTGTTAAATAATATAGAATACTGTTAAATGATATAAAATACTGTTAAATGATATAGAATACTGTTAAATGATATGGAATACTGTTAAATGATATGGAATACTGTTAAATAATATAGAATACAGTTAAATAATATAGAATACTGTTAAATAATATAGAATACTGTTAAATAATATAGAATACTGTTAAATGATATAAAATACTGTTAAATGATATAGAATACTGTTAAATGATATAAAATACTGTTAAATAATATAGAATACTGTTAAATAATATAAAATACTGTTAAATGATATAGAATACTGTTAAATAATATAGAATACTGTTAAATAATATAGAATACTGTTAAATAATATAAAATACTGTTAAATGATATAGAATACTGTTAAATAATATAGAATACTGTTAAATAATATAGAATACTGTTAAATAATATAAAATACTGTTAAATAATATAGAATACTGTTAAATAATATAGAATACAGTTAAATAATATAGAATACTGTTAAATAATATAGAATACTGTTAAATGATATAGAATACTGTTAAATAATATAGAATACTGTTAAATAATATGGATTACTGTAAAATGATATAGAATACTGTTAAATAATATAGAATACTGTTAAATAATATAGAATACTGTTAAATAATATAAAATACTGTTAAATGATATAGAATACTGTTAAATAATATAGAATACTGTTAAATAATATAGAATACAGTTAAATAATATAGAATACTGTTAAATAATATAGAATACTGTTAAATAATATAGAATACTGTTAAATGATATAAAATACTGTTAAATGATATAGAATACTGTTAAATGATATAAAATACTGTTAAATAATATAGAATACTGTTAAATAATATAAAATACTGTTAAATGATATAGAATACTGTTAAATAATATAGAATACTGTTAAATAATATAGAATACTGTTAAATAATATAGAATACTGTTAAATAATATAAAATACTGTTAAATGATATAGAATACTGTTAAATAATATAGAATACTGTTAAATAATATAGAATCCTGTTAAATAATATAAAATACTGTTAAATGATATAGAATACTGTTAAATAATATAGAATACTGTTAAATAATATAGAATACTGTTAAATAATATAAAATACTGTTAAATAATATAGAATACTGTTAAATAATATATAATACTGTTAAATAATATAAAATACTGTTAAATGATATAGAATACTGTTAAATAATATAGAATACTGTTAAATAATATAGAATACTGTTAAATGATATAAAATACTGTTAAATGATATAGAATACTGTTAAATAATATAGAATACTGTTAAATGATATAAAATACTGTTAAATGATATAAAATACTGTTAAATGATATAGAATACTGTTAAATAATATAGAATACTGTTAAATAATATAGAATACTGTTAAATGATATAGAATACTGTAAATAATATAGAATACTGTTAAATAATATAGAATACTGTTAAATGATATAAAATACTGTTAAATGATATAAATACTGTTAAATGATATAGAATACTGTTAAATGATATAAAATACTGTTAAATGATATATAATACTGTTAAATAATATAAAATACTGTTAAATGATATAGAATACTGTTAAATGATATAAAATACTGTTAAATGATATATAATACTGTTAAATAATATAAAATACTGTTAAATGATATAAAATACTGTTAAATGATATAGAATACTGTTAAATGATATAAAATACTGTTAAATGATATAGAATACTGTTAAATGATATAAAATACTGTTAAATAATATAGAATACTGTTAAATCATATAGAATACTGTTGCAACATCTGAAAAGGAGCTGCCCCCCAGATGTTGCATGCAACATTACTTATTAAAATTTGAGCCATCTTTCCTACATTGACAGGGAACAAACTGGGATCAAAATTTAGAGGACGATATCAATTTATCCTCCCTTCTACTCATTTCTAATATCAGTGAGTTTATCTATGCTCCATCGTTATTTGCATAGCTTGTGCTCGACTGAGCCTTAAACTATAGTACCCCTGTAAAACATTTACAACAAACACTCGTCTAGTTACAACCACTATCTATGCTTAACACTAAACGAAAATTTTATACACAAAGTTTCTCTCATAAACTACTAATTTCTGGAGCATAATACTAACCCTGCTTCGCATTTAACTACAACAGTTCCCGTTAAGCGTCTTCTTAAATAATCGAATGTGTACCATTACCGATCATTATGTTGTTGTTGTTGTTGTTATGTTCTTACTGACCACCGACACTCGTTAATCCTTAGCCTCAAGTTACATTTGAGCTTTAATTCCTTAGTATTAAAAAGGATAGAAAAGAATACTAGTTCATTTATGACATTAGAAATTTTAAATCGAACGTCAAAATAACGAACAATTAGATTCCGATCAAAGAATGAGAGATAATTGGAATATAAAACAAAGACAGTCAGTTAAACAGATGAGAGCGAACACTTTTGATATTGCTGCCACACACCAAACTATATTGACTTGAAGTTTCTCGCCTGTCATATAATCACTGTAATGTAAATAAAACTTTGTTGATTTAAAAGGTTTTTGATTGATTACAAAAGCCATGTTCATCAGAGTGTATGTACTATAGCACGTATTTTGTGAAAAGTGGGAACCATAAAATGTATAGACGACAATATTACAATATCATCATCATTTTATAAAATGTACCATAATCAATACAAAAGAGGTAAAAAACACCGAATCATATAAAGATTTCATAAAATCCCAAAAATATGTCATCATCGCTTCTAATCTATATATATAAAAGCGAAAATGTATGTATGTATGTGTGTTCGCTTTTTCTGTATGTCAACAAAAGGCTTTTTTCAGAGAAGCGGTCGCTCGCTTCACAACTTTTTAAAACTTTTTATATAACATATAAATCGTAATATCGCACAGTTAACAACGAAGCTTGCCTGTCTATTCAATTTGCTCGATTTCTGGAAGATAAATATTCAATATGTGTCGCTCGCCGCATGTGGGTTAGTTTTTTTCCTATAACATTTTGGGGGCGAAAAAAAAGCGTTCAGCAGTAATTGAATACTATCCCGCAGTCAAACTTGACCCCATTAACTCATTAAAACGGGCACCTGCTAAATCCAAGTAATTAAATAAATTACAACCTGTTTCCGTTAGCATCTCTCGGTGGGGAAATGGTTAACGTAGCACGTTTTTTTTTTCACACTTTAATTTACAACTTTACCTCAACGGTTCGGGTTCGATCCTCATACTTACCTTTTTTTAACCCACTCCCCACACACTTCCAAACACCCGGGCAACGCCGGGTACCCCTCGCTAGTCATTAATCTTACGCATCATGTGATCATATCGTATTGTTTGTCTCATCCATGGACAGTTTGTTTGAGATTTTAGTCCGCATAATTTAAAGAATGTTTTTTTTTCATTTATTTTTATTTTGACAAGAACATTTGTCAAAAACAACCGGGTTAAGTTCAATAAGGATTCGTCACAGCTCATCAACTTTGTCGCCATTAAAAATAATATCCGGATTTCTTTCATTCTAACGAAAAATTGAAAACGGTCTTACAATTATGTTTTACTCGAATGAGCTTCCGTGTAAACAAATGGAAACGTAAAAAAACTATGTTGCCAGCAAATATTATACACACATATAGACACACATTTATATATATGTGTGTGTGTGTATATGTGTGTATTACGTTGTTTTATTATAGGCTTGCTATTTTAATAATATTTTAGTAATTTCATTATAGGTTTGCTGTTTTCATAATATTCAGATAATTTTTATAATATTTACGTTGTTTTATTATCGGACTGCTATTTTCTTAATATTTATGTAGTTTTATCAAAGGTGTTTTATATTCAGAATATTTATATATTTTTATTGTATGATCGCTAATTTCATAATATCTATCATAGTTTCATGTTTTTTATTTTTATATATTTATGTAGTTTTATTCTAAGATTTCTATTTTTATAAGGTTTATGTATATATATTATTTTATAGTATCTGTGTTAGCTATTTTCATAATATTTTTGTAATTTTATCACATGTTTACTATTTTCAAAATAATTATATAGTTTAATATAGGTTTTCTATTTTCTACTATTTACCTAGTTTTATTATAGGTCTTAAAATATTCATAATATTTATGTAGTTTCATTATATATTTGCTATTTTGATAAGTATAACGTTTTTTTTATTATAAGTTTGCAATTTTTATAATATTTTGGTAGTTTTACTATGTTTTTATTTTCTATTATTATAATGTAGTTTTTCTAAGGTTGTCTATTTTCATAATATTTATGTAGTTTTTATAGGTTTGCTATTTTTACATAATATTTATGTAGTGTATTATGTGTTTGTTATTTTCATAATGTTCCTGTTTTATTATAGATTGTTTTTTATAATATTCATGTTGTTTTATAATGTGTTTGCTATTTGTATTATATTGATGAAATATTTTTTGTGTTCTATTTTCATAATATTTATGTAGTTTTTATAGGTTTGCTATTTTTACATAATATTTATGTAGTGTATTATGCGTTTGTTATTTTCATAATGTTCTTGTTGTTATATCATAGATTGTTTTTTTTATAATATTCATATTGTTTTATGTGTTTTCTATTTTTATTATATTGATGAAATATTATATGTGTTCTATTTTCAAAATATTTATATAGTTTCATCAAAGGTTTGATATTTTTTATTATATTTATGTAGTTTTATTATAGGTTTTCTATTTTTATAATATTTATGTAGTTTTATTATAGTCCCGATTTTTTCATAATATATTATAATTGTATTATAGGTTTTCTATTTTTAAAATATTCATGCATTTTTATAACATATTTTCTATTTTAATAACATTAAAATAGTTTTTTATAGGATTGCTATTTTCCTATGTAGTTTTTTTTCAGGTTTGCTATAAAAACATTTATGTAGTTTTATTATTGTATTGCTTATATCAAATTATATATGCAGTCTTATTATATAATTGATATTTCCATAATATTTATATATTTGTATTATACGGTTTCTATTTTATAATACTCATGTAGTTTTATACCAGGATTGAAATCTTTGTTATATGTATGTACATTTATTAGAGAATTTCTATTTTCATACTATTTATGTAGTTTGTTACAGGTTGCTATTTTTATAATATTTATCTAGTTATATGTTTGCCTTTTTCACAATATTTATGAAGTTTTATTTTAAGTTTACTATTTTCATATTATTTATGTAGTTTTACAGTTAAGTTTTCTTTTTTCATAATAATACATAATATTTATGTAGGTTTATTATAGATTTTCTATGTAGGTTTATGATATGTGTGCTATTTTCATAGCATTTATGCACTCTTATTATAGGTTTGTTATTTTATAATATTTATGTAGTTTAATTATAGGTTCATTATTTTTTTACATTATGTAGTTTTATCGTAGGTTCTAAATATTTATGTTGTTTTATTATAGATTCGATATTACTATAATTTTTTATGTAGTTGCATTATAGTTTAAATCATTCTATTATATATGTAGTATGATTATATATTTCCATAATATCCATGTAGTTTTATTATAAGTCTGCTATTTCTTTAATCTTTATGTATTTTTATTATAAGATTACTATTTTCATAATATTTATGTATTTTTATTATCGGTTTTCTATTTTCATTATCTTTATGTAGTTTTAGTTTAGGGTACTTTTTCATAATATTTTTGTAGTTTTATTATAAGTTTGATGTATTCATAATATTTATGTAATTTTATTAATTGTTTGCTATTTTTGTAATATTTATATAGTTTTAGTATATTTTCCATTTTTATAATATTAATGAAGTTTTATTATAGGTTTGATTTTTCATAATATTTAATAATTCTTTAAAGTTTGATTTATTCATAATATTTATGTAGTTTTATTATGGGATTGCTTTTTTTTTAAAAAATATTTATGTATTTTTTTTAGGTTTGATTTTTTCCAAGCAATGATGTTGTTATTATATATGAGATCATTGAGCTAAGGTTGGTTAGTTGTTTTTGTTTTACGGCATATCGACCTTTTTCAGATTATTTAATGCCGAATCCAAATATTTTGAAGAAAGATTTTTTAATAGAATATATTTGTTGTTTTCAAGTCGGTTTCTATTTAACCCATAGTTGGGACCCTAACAGGTACTACCACTCCGGGTCAGAGTGGACCTGAGAGCAATGGAAATTAAAGGGTGGCTCTACACTCCCCAAATCCGGCAACTGGGGCCTCACCACTGGATATAATTTAAGGTTATATCTAGGACCTTTGATCTAAGAACGTTTATATTTCTATAAAGGGACTTATATGTATCTATAATTTTAAACCGTAGTTTCGTATCTCCTTTATTTTGTTTGCGGTAAGACAACATATTCCTTCGAAATCTTTGATGAAAAATATTTATTTCAGATACGTCTGTCATCGAAATTAATAAAACATTCCTTTCCTATAGTCGTATTTAGAGAAAGTCTCATCTGTTTGCGTTTAGTTTCCTGCATTTTAAATTTATCGTCTGGCAGTGTTTGCGTCGTGGTTGCACGGATGTTTACCGGTTCTGGATCAATAGCAAATATTGTTACAGTACTAAAAAGTTTTCAAATGGTGTAAAACTTTTGAGAGCAGACGAAACCTTTTCACTGTAAGAGTACGAAGCATCGAATTCCAAAAAATGTTTTCTACGAATTCAAAATGGCGGATAGAACTGTGATCAAATAAAACATTGCCGTTTTTGTTGTTCTGTTCCTAAAACAAAGATTAATTAATCTAGATAATATTTCTTATCTCTTTGGGAAAATCCCCTCATGAGAGTCTCTGCTGCCTGAAACACACTTTCTTCTTGTATATCTCTATGTAATCATGTAAGTAATCACGTGAGATTTTAATTGTTCCTTTCTTCTCTTCGAAATGAACAAAAGAAAAAAAAAGAATTGGAAAGTGAGAGAAACTGTCGATGATTTTCAAAAGATGTGCGTAAATGTCAAATCTTTTCTTTATTTAAAAATGCCTTGCGGGTGGGGTTGAAATGTTCTTACTGGGAAAACCATGACACAGATAGATAACGTCTGTCGTTTTCACTAATCATTTGATAACGACTTCTCCAAGTTTGTCGAAGTGTGCCTCTAAGAAAGATAATTTCATAATACATCACGGTAGATCCGATATAAAAGACTTGTGGTTATATATATATATATATATATATATATATATATATATATATATATATATATATATATATAGTTTCCTGCAAGGATGAAACACTAGTGTCTGTAGGTATTTAATAATTATTATAGTAAAAAAATAATTATGACAGCCCCTCTAAGAAATTCGTTTCTTATCGTTGAGAACTTTCAGTTGAATTAAAGTCGGTCAGTTTAGCTCTTATGCATAGATCTGCGTATAACGAGTAGATCACTCTCTGACTGACGTAAATGAACATTTAAAATTAAAATGTTTAAATTCGACGTTATTTCACGCGGTTAATGGTAGCCGAATGGATTAGGTCTTCACTAAATAAAGCCAGAGATGTCTCGTGATGCGGGGTTCGAATCCTTCGACTGGTATTAATCGTGGCACCCTGCACTGAAGATTCCCGGAAGGATGAAACACTAGTGTCTGTAGGTATTTAATAATTATTATAATAAAAATAGTTATATATATATATATATATATACACACACTTTTGATGGGACGATTCCAATACTTTTCCCGATACAGTTACTGCTTCCATACTAAATTTCCGATTCCGATTCAATTACCGATTCCGATTCCTACAAATCTCTAAATTTAACTATAAATGTGACTATAAATGTGTTATTTTGTCCACATTAAATGCGCATGTATTTTCTCAAACGAAAAAAAAAACATACTTGTGAAGGGACGATCTACTGATTTTAGTTTTACTGGAAGTTGAAATCAATGAATATTTATTATTTTATTATTACTACTAGTGGTGGAAGAGGTTTCTTTCAACCAAAACCGAATTAAAAAGTTAATTAAAGGTGCAGTCGATCAACAGGCAAAAATCACGTCTTACACAAATTATCCTAACTGATTTTACCGCTTCTCAAACGTCAAATGATTTCTCGATCCTTTCCCACCGACAAGTGACCTGTTTTTATAAGGCACGCGCACGTGATCTCGCGAGATCTCGCTGACTACAAAACGTCACGGGCGCCATGATGGACTCTTTCTTTGTTTCTTTCTCGACGCGTGCGACTCACAGGACAGATAGACACAAGGACGTGTGTACGGTAAGCCATTTTCCCCACACTCCCCCCGATCTCATGATCACAGTGATAGCAAGAGGGTAGTGATCGTCTTCGCCGGGTGCTTCTTCGAAGGGGAACGACGCACCCTCATCCTCACTTGTACTTTCGTCTGCGGTCTGAGGGTCAAGCATCTATGTCTCTTCTGGGAGGCTACTACTCTCTATGTCTTCTGGGAGGCTACTACTCTCTATGTCTTCTGGGAGGCTACTGATCTCTGATTCACTGTCTGATGGTGGTGCTGCAATCCAGAGCGATACCTCGCTTGATTCTGACTCTGATTCGCTCGTGTCATCTAGTGATGGTTGCGTTACTAACCGTATGTCTTTAACATGACAGAGTACGCCGTCAACCCGCACCGCTCGTGAGCTGACTATTTCAATGACTTGCCCAACTCCATACCTTGTCGTGCATTTGCCTCGCGAGTTTTTGATCCACACAGCATCCCCTTTCCTCACTCTGTCTCCGGTTACTTCCAGTTCAGGCAGCGGGTTCGTCTCTATGCCCTTCACCCTGACGTGATACCCATGCAATGTATCAGCCGGCGCCGTAGAGGGCGAAACATCATCTTTCAGGGCTACATTGTACAAATAAACTGCCTCAAACACTGTGTAGCCTGATCTAGCCGCGATTGTTTTGATGGTTCGATGATTCGGTTCAATGATCCCATTTTCACTAGGTAAATGAGCGCATCGAAACCTCAGATGCACTCCCAAACTGTCTGTAAACTTCCTAAACGGCTCACTGGTGAATGCAGCACCATTTTCAAGCAATATCTCTGTTGAAGATCCACGTTCAAGGAAAATATTTTTTAGTTAACGAACAATAGTGACTGTATCTGGTCGACGCAGCATACGCCATATGGCAAACTTACCTTGATAGACCGCAATCAATGAGAGTCAGGAAATCCTCGCCATTGTGGTAAGTAATGTCTATCGCTAGGCGGCTCCAGTGGCTCCTAACTTCCAACGTCTCCTTTTCCCAGCGAACGTGTGCCGGATCAATGGACTGACATTCCACACAGTTTTTGACCACTTCCATGAAGTCTGCCCTTTGCACTCCTGGTTCAACCAACTTAGCGAAATATAGGGTCCGTTTGACTCCAGGATGCCCGCTTTGTTGGTGGATTTCTTTAATCTGATTAGATTGACCAGGGATCATAGATGAGGCAGAGGGAGGTTGCGTAGGTTCAACAGTTCTTTTTATGGCATTAAGCCATCTTTGAGGTACCATTGTTAAACAATATACCTTGTTTATGCTGGATCTGACCAGGGACACCTCCATTGATAGTGCATATTCGTTCATCATGATCGTGTCGAGCTGCCGACGGATCAGCATCTCGCTCATTGTTTTGGTTCGCACTCTAGCCCGTCCTGTAAGAGTGTCTGAAATCCACTTATGGACGCAAGCAGAATCTGAATAGTCGCAGGGCGGTTGTCTTCCAAAGGATTGCAAAGTTGATTCCCTTGATCACTGCATCGAGTCCTGCCAGGTTTATGTGTTAGGAGTCGTTTTCGGGGCGCAACCAGCAAGCGTCTTCCACTACGGACTCATCATGGACTAACAACACGCCAATGGCAAGAGAGCTTGCGTCCACCCATACACTACGGTCCTGGCTGTCAACACAGCATCTGCCCCGTGCTAGATCTTCTTTGTGCAATTTGGTGAGGACCTCTCTGACCATTGTATTGAGAGGGACGTCATAAATTTTGTCATCCCATCCGGTGGTGATGTCAGGGGCTCTCCGTTTGATGAATGCCACTGCAGACGAAGCCAGCCACCTACAGGAAGGTGTCCAACCAACTTTCCGCACAATGAGAATACGTTCCGTCGCGTGGAAACACATGGCCTACATGAGATTTCATTGCCTCGTTTCCAACACAGGACATTATCTTCTTCCCAGACCTGCAAACCGAGCACTCCTGCACAGTCCCGTAGCCTTTCTGGTTCCTTGCTGAGATGGCCAAAGTTGTGAAGATGTTCTTTTACGCACGTTGTAGGCACAATTTCTTCATCCGCATACACGTCGTCAATATATGCAGATGTTGCCCGCTGAATGCGCTCATCTTTAGTCAATATAGCGTCAACAATCCTTTGCATAACTGATGGCGCCACATTAAGTTCAAATCCCATGCGGGTTCAACAATACCTTTCTCCCTTGATGAGCACCGTTTGATAGGGCCATAGTGACTGATGTACATGCACTTGAAGGTATGCTTTACGAAAATCCAGCACAGATACATTAGATCCTGCTTGCCGCAATTCCCTCAACTTCTCGGTACATACATCCGCGCGGGCTGTAAAAGGATTTAAGTGCTCGTTTAGTTCCAGATAGCCGAGTACCGGCCTCACATTATGTTTATTATGCTGGATGACCGCCATTAACGGGATTAGGTACTTTGGAGGGGGGTCAATTCCTTCTCTGTATAGGGAACTAGCCATACATTTTTTATTCAAGTCTGTAATTCCTTATCGTAAAGTTAACTATTTTTCCGAAAAATCGCTCAAAAATCGAAAATTAAACATGATTTTCCTACGAATCGAACGCCGACGAAAGTCATTTAGCAGCAAAAACGCACATGAACCTACTTATGAGAAATATAAGAATGGAAAACCCATATTGAAATCCTTCAACCAAGTTATAGAAACTTAAAATCTAAAAAAAAAAATTAATAAAACCTGAAGCTGAAAAATAAAACCTGAATAAATAAAATAAAATAAAACTAATGTTGAAACAGATTAGTAAATGTGTCAACAAATTCACCGTTCTCACACAACTATTTTGTATCTAGAAATGTAAACAAAAAATAAAAAAAAGAAGGAAGGAAGGAAAAGGGACGGATAGAGAGTAGTAGTAGTAGTAGTAGTAGTAGTAGTAGTCTTGGCTTTACTACAATTGTTCTTATGTTTGTCAACGGGTTAAAGTCGTTCAGTTGTAAGAAAATAGCGACAGTATAGTTGTAATAAAGAATTGTTGCAAAACACTCCCACTCTTCCCATGTTAAATAATAATTTTGAAATAATAACGTTAATATTTCAGTACGCAGGCCAAAATCTGCAAAAGAAGCGATTTGTGTTTATTTGTTTACGTTGCTATGGGTGAATGTTTATTTGGGCATGCGCAACTGGATGTCGTGAACCGGAAAGTGGGTTACATCACTCGTTACAAGGTCATTTGAGTTTTATAATTATATAGATTTGAGCCCAAAACAATAAATGCTAAGGGGTCAAAACTGGGGGCAAAGTTAAAAAAAATTGACGTCTGCGGTCTCTACCAACTTTTCCCTATGGTAGTTAAGGAAGACTATTATATAGAAAGGTATTATTGTACATATACACACTTTTTAATATATACATAGGCGTGTAAAGTTATGAACAGTACATAAGACCCGAGCAAAGCCGGGCAGAACTGCTAGTATATATATATATATATATATATCTATCTATATATATATATATATATATGTTCACTACTGCATTGCTTAATTAATATAAATATATTTGAACACTGTATATATGTATATATATGTATGTATGTATATATATAATGTAATTTAGTGCTGAGCAAACACACATACACACACATAGACACACATATATTTGATTTGAATTCATACTATATATTACTTTGATTTTTTGTCGATACCTTTTATTTCACGCACACATTAGAAAGTTGACCTTCAACATCGACTGAAAAATCGATTAAATTCCATATCTTGGGTGGAAGTTATTGTTGCAGATTAAATTAATAGTGTCAATTTAATTATCAAACATACACACACACTTAAATATATGTGGAAAAAGGTTTGTGTTTACTATATGCTTTTTACGCAAATATTACGCAAGTATAAGTCATGTAGAATATCTTCATGAATATAATTACACGTAATAGTTAATTAAAAGTGGTTATCCAATAAGAAAACTGAAAAAACTAATAGGGAATTAAACTTAATGTTTAAAATATGCAAATTAGCTAGGGCTTTTGCTAGTGAATTCACTTCCACGACACATATGTAAGAACGTCGTATTTTCTTATTAAATAAATAGAAAAAAGGTGGTTTTAATATGAATATGAATGCACAAAAAATATAGGAATATATATATAAGTTTTGTGAAAATGTAAACGATTTTGTATATTTTCAATTCTTTATCATTCTATCAATTATATTTTTCTTTTTAATTAAAAGTTATATTTTTTATTAGGATATAACCAAAAACTTGCTAGATTGCAAAATTCAAGGTTTTATACAGCTTACGAATCAGTCTTTGTAACACATTTGCAATAGATTTGCTTTTTTATCAGGGAACTATAATACTGGGCATTTTCTTTCGATTGACTCATCATAAAAACCAGAAAATTCGCTAACATCAAAATACATAACGATGCTAAATATAAAACACAAAATAAAAACAGCAACAACAACTCGAGTCAATTTATAGTTGTAGAAATTCTTTAAATCCTTATTTACAATGTGTCTCATGTACAAAAGCTATAAACTATAAAAGTAACATACTTAATCAAATTATATAAGATTAACCTTGATTATATGTTAGAAAAAGAACTATATAAAATACCTTTATCAATTCTAAAGAATATTTTTTCATGCAAGATGTGTAATTAGCATTTAAACGGAAAACAATTTATTATTTACTATGAATGCAATCTTAACTTGTTTAAGAAATACTTTCAGATAGTTGTCATAAAATTTTGTGACTGACGGACAGCCTGACAATGAAATACAATATACAAAAAATTACTTTATTTTATTAAAAGTTTCACCCCAAACAAGGCACAGTGCCACTTAAAAGAGTGGGCTACTATCGGATACATAAGTTGCAGGGGTATTATGAGAGGAAATGAGTAGCAAGATATTTGTTCACATTACACTTGAACTTCTGCATGTCAGTACAGGTGGGAAAGCAGAATCCCGAAAGCGAGTTCCAAAGTCTAGCAGTTCTGGGGAAGAAACTATTGGAGTGAAAGGATTTCTTATACCTAGTGATCTCTACTGTGAAGGCGTGGGATTTTGCTGCTTGTTGGGTTTGTCGGGGGCATTCACGTCGAGGGAGTACAAGCGCTTGTAGTTCGTCAGAGCATTCACCATTAAAGTACTTATAGAACAGGCAGAGGGATGCAACATTTCGTCGATGGGACAGACGCTGAAGCTTAGATGACAGTTCAGGACCTACCAGGAATGAGAGACTAGTAGCAGATGCAGCAGCCCAAATGTGACAACAGTACTCCATATGGGCCAATGGTGTCCTTATAGAGGTCACGTCGAGGGGGTACAAGTGCTTGTAGTTCGTCAGAGCATTCACAATTAAAGTATTTGTAGACTTATATTAGGAGTAAATTTCTGTGAAATGCAATATCCATACAATCAAAATGCCAGTATTTTTAAATACATTACCAGTAAAATCGTGGCGCTTATAATGACAAAATTTCCCCAAAGAGTAATAAATGAAACATATTTTAAAATCAATGTTAATGATTACATATTTAAAAATCTATATAAATAAAACAGTAGATGTATTCATGTGTAAATATTTTCTATGTAGATTCTTAAGCTATTGGTCATATAACACTGTAATTAACAGGAAGTAATAATTATACGCCAAGGATGGTTTCTAACGAATAAAATCTGTTTGGGTCTCATGAATAACGCGTAGAGATTAAATGCAAGTTGAATGTGAAATGTTCATTTCAACTGACCGACATGTTTTTATTTCTTTGTACGCATGCTCACATAAAATTCATTTCTTCAAGTCTTTTAATATTTAGACTTTGTTGTATTTCTCTCGATAATAATGTTACATACATGTCTGGCTGGTGATCATCTAGTTATAAAAATAGACAGTTATTCTATTTATCAATAAAGATGAGACACTTTATTTATAATAACGACTTTGTTTATTTTACTATATACACTTCAACAAAATAACGGCGGTGGAGGTTAGTGGCAGAGGTGGGTCGCCATTTGTGTCTCGCTTCTGTCCGTCTGACTGTTGCTCTGTTTTGCTCTCATCTTTTATTGGTATCACTTTGACCTACTAACCTATTTTCTCGCCAGCTTT
This sequence comes from Euprymna scolopes, assembly GCF_053919585.1. NCBI lineage: Eukaryota > Metazoa > Mollusca > Cephalopoda > Sepiida > Sepiolidae > Euprymna > Euprymna scolopes. The sequence continues at coordinate 3,158,316 of NC_136493.1, forward strand.
TTTATTGCACTTTTGCTGGCTTTTGGTCTGACCCATGACCGATTGACGTCACGCTCCAAATCCCGGGATTTCTATTGTTTATTTTCGTTTGCCTGGATATAGCTTAGGTCACTAAGCCTGGGACCGACACATTGTTCTTTTCCTGCTTGCCTTGATGCAGCCTAGGTCATCTTTCTTGGAATGGACCCATTGTTCTTTTGATTGCCTGGAATTTCCATTGTTCTTCCTGCTTGCCTGGGCACAGTTCGCCCGCCCACCTCCTTAACAATAAAATCGGCAGAGAAAGTGGATGGAACGCTTAATAGTTTAGTTTCGGTTCTAGTTGATGGCACCAAACTTTTGCTATTATGTCTTTGTATTTATAAATGAAAATAACTGCATGATTTTAATTTAATCAAATGTATTTTACGGCAAGCGGAATCAAACTATGTATTAACAGGCTTGAAAAATAAAATGTTTTTTTTATATTTCTTACGGATATTTTACTGTTTTTTAAGACGATAAATAATTTTTGACAATTAATCTTTTGCTCGAAATTCCTCACGAACGAAGACAAAATTCAATGAAAATAAATTCATAATTTTAAGCAAACTTTTCACGACAGGGAACAGATTCTAAGTAAAGTTTTGATAGAAAAGCTTACTTGGGCTTATGTCAGGTCATTGCGATAGTTTTCTTCTTTCTTCTTTATTCCAAGTAATACGGAAATATTGTTCGGAATTCATAAATTAAAAATATTTATCGCTAACCTAACTTTAATGATGTTATTTTTCTTTAAATGAAATTATCCTAAGGAACAAAAGGAAAAAAATGAAATTAAAATAAAATAATGAAAAATAAAAAATAAATAAAAAGAATACGAATAAAAGAAAAATAAGAAAAAAATAACAATCTTTTTTAAATGAGCAAAATGAAAAACGAACAGAAACAATAAAAAAAGAAAAAAGGAAAAGAAACTAAGAAAAAAGAAGAAAAAGAAGAAAAAAAGCAGAAAAAGAAAAAAGAGTAAAAAGAATAAAAATTTGAAAGAATGAAAAACAATGAATAAAAATAAAAAAAAGAAAAGTGAACAAAAAAGAAAGATAGAAAAAGAAGGAGAAAAGGAGCCTAACTTTAATAATGTTATTTTTCTTTAAATTAAATTATCACTGATATTCCATTTAGATATATTTCTTTTCTTTTAATAGCTTCTCTTTTACTTTAAATAACTTCTATTTCTATAGATGATTTCTCCTATTCTCTTTCGTAAAGAAATAAGAGAAAAAATCCATATATATATATATATTTATATTTATATATATATATTTAAAGAGGGTTAGAACAGTAGTCTAAAGAGCAGAGTGTATTTTAATGTGATAGTAAAATTACTAATTTAATTAAAACACAAGAAAAGAACAGTACTCGTTGTAATTCATATATATAATAAGCTCGACAGGCAAATATCCTAGAGCTACTTTAATATATAGTAATGTGATTGATAATTTTAAATACAAATTAGAATTAAAAATTAAAACTCTGTTTCATAAGAAGGAACAACAACAAAGTCAATAATTTGTACGATCGTTTCGGAAACGATGTTTTTATTGTGGTAGTCATTAAGCCACGGACAATAATTTTTACATATAGTTTTGTTTTTACAAAGTCTCCTTATCAGCAAAGGTATTGGATGGGTTTTTTAATATGTAAAAGACACCATAAATAAACCTATCAATTTTTAAGTAAGGCAGATATATCTTTTAAATGCTCGCCTTTTGAAAAATGAGGAGACTTTGTTTAAAAAAAAAACTATATGTAAAAATTGTTGTTTGTGGCATAATGTCTACCACAATAAAAACATCGTTTCCGAAACGATCGTACAAATTATTGACTTTGTTGTTGTTCGTTCTTATAAAACAGATTTTTAATTTTTAATTCTAATTTGAATTTAAAATTATCAATCACATTACTTAATATATATATATATATATATATATATATATATATATATATATATATATATCCTTTTCATTCATCCATCGATTAGATAAACAAATATTAATTTCAAACAAAACTTTTAAAGTTTTCGAATGCGTATGTTATTTTTTAAAAGTCTTCCTCACACATTTCCTGAATTCAAATATTTTTTATGGAAAATTATGAAATAAAAAAATAGAGTTTTTTTTTTAATTATTAGCTACTTAGTTGTGAAGACAAAATGGTTGTCAGGGATTTCATTAGCTTTAACGTTCGTTGTCATATGTTTTCAGTATCTGGTAAACGACTAATCAGCCTCAAATATAACTGTTGTATTCGTTGTCATCATACCCGAAAACCTATAAAAGTCGACATTTATAATCTAAAAACTGCCACGGGACTGAAATCAATCAATAAAAGGGTGACACAAAAACAATCATTCTCTTGCTCATTATTTTTAAATGGAATTCAATAAAATATGAATTTGCCCCCCCCCAATTTTTTTATAAATTTTATGTTTATCCATCCCGCGCCGGTAGAAGTACCAAGCGGCAGTTGTAAAGTCATTGCAACATTACAAGTATGATTCTATTCTTTTTGCAGCGTAAAGATATGCGTAGAAAATGTTTCCCGAATAATATTTGACATTTTATTCGTACAAATTCCATCATTTAAGTAGATCGATATATTTATAGAGCATATAACAAATAAATAACAAAAGTCTATATTGAAAATTTCGAGTTATTGACCATCTTACCATTTATTCCTTTAAGTATATCGACATGCGCAATTCGTGACAGCACCTGTTTCGTTGTCAAATATTGTGCATGTCACCATTCTTAAATAAATAAATGGTAAGATGGTCAGCATCTTGAAATTTGGAATATAAACTTTTATTATTTATTTGTTATATATACACACACACACACACACACATATATATATATATATATATATATATATATATATATATATAGCAAATAAATAATAAAGGTTTATATTCCAAATTTCAAGATATATATATATATATATATACATAATATATATATATATATATATATATAACAAATAAATAATAAAAGTTTATATTCCAAATTTATAGATGCTGAGCATATATATATATATATATATATATATATAATGTAATATTTATTAATTTATCTATAAACAGTAGTGTTTCATCCTTTCGGGAATCATTAGTGCAGGGTGTCACGATTAACACCAGTTGATAGATTCGAACCCGGCAACAGAAGCCATCTCTGGCTTCAAGGACCTCATCCATTTAGCAACCGTTAATCGCGAAAAATATTGTTGAAATTTAAACATTTATTTTTTAAATGCTTTTTAATGTCTGTCAGAGTGATCTAATTATATGATGATCTGCGCGTAAAAGCTAAATTGACTGAGCTTTTATTTGTTATTGGTTTGAAAATATATGTTCTTTTTCACAATCATAAAGACATTTAACCCTCCCCCACAAAACGTATTATAGTCTTCAAAAACATGCACAATTTTATCTAGTTTCACTCCATAGAATCCAAAATACGAGCATTTAAAAATTCAAATTGGCTTCGAGTATAGATATTCCCCATATATATATATATATATATATATATATATATATATATATATATATATATATATTATTTCATCTATTCGGAGGCAAGATACAACAGCATGCCCAACGATATACTGACTGAACTTAAAACAAGTTTTCTAATGAAAATTAACAAGGAATATCCGCCTTACTTACTACAAAAATGCTAGTTTTATTTTGATGTCTTAAACTTCTTCCCCTCCTTATATTTACTGATGGGGAGATGATATTCGAAGCTAAAACCTTTGTCAATTATTGTCAATAATTATTGTCAATAGTTATTGTCACTAATTATTGTCACTAATTATTGTCACTAATTATTGTCAATAATGATTGTCAATTTAATAAAATGAATATCATTTCCGAAACGACCGTACATTAAAGGTAATTTTGTTTGCATTTCCTTTTGAGACTGATTCAGAATTTACAATTATTAATCTTTTTATTCAATATATGTATATATATATATATATATATATATATATATATATATGTATATATATATATATCACATTGTTTGTAGATTTATTAATTCCAAATCAGAATTTAAGAAATGAAAGCTCGTTGGAAAGGTAATGACCTGCATTGAGGATTGAGCCATTGTACATATGTCCTTAATGTCACACATTAAGAGGATCACCCGTCATCCACAGCCTAGTTTAAGCATTTTTTACAGCCATAAAATATTTCACTCACAGTCATTTTCCCCCAATTTTGCATATGAATTACAAAATATCTGATATTTCCCCAAAACTTGCTGCTAGTGTTCCAAATGATCTTAAATATCAACAAGTGGAGACTTGATTCCAAATATTTCTCATATGTTATATCTCCCCTCTGTTAATTTTATACACAAAGTAAATTTCACGATGTATATGATTATTTGATACTGGAGATATTCATTATCGTACCTTTCCAAAAAATGGGAGATATAACATATGAGAAATATTTGGAATCAAATCTCTCCTTACTGTTATTTAAGATCATTTGAAACGATAGGCAGTAAGTTTTAGTCTCCCCTCCATCAAGGCCAGGGGTTTGGGAAATATATATATATATATACACATATATATATATATATATATATATATATATATATATATATATATATATAATTTTGAGTAACATGATAGATAATTTGTAATAAAAATTAAAAATTAAAAATCGGTTTCACAAGGAAGAACGAACAAAATCAATAAATTGTACGATCGTTTCGTTAAGATTAAGAACAAAATCAATAAATTGTACGATGTTTTTATTAAGATTGACAATAAATCTTGAACAATAATTTATCTTTTAGTTTTTTAAAATATTGGGTGGGGGTATATATATATATATTTGAAAATATTGGATGGGGTGTATATATATATATGGGTATATATATATATATATATATCGGTGTGTGTGTGCATCTGTGTGTGTTTTCAGTATGCACGTAAAGAATAATCCATACTCGTATTGCTTAGTAGTATAAACATATACTTATGGTTAATTTGTGTTTAATTTTCCAAGGTAATCCTCAGAATAAAAGCATATACATTATAATAACCTGCGAAAATGATGCACCTGTTATAATTTACTTGACATACACACGCGCAGAGACACACGTATACATCTATAGTATATATATATATATATATATATATATATATATATATATATATATATATATATATATATATATATCAGCTTGTATGTAATATACTGAGATCGTGTAATCCAATAAATTTTCATATGCCAATAAGTTTTAAACCAAAAAAAATATTACTTAAAAAGTAAGCTACAAAATTATCATATTTCATAATTAAGCATTAATATACTGCGTAAGCAAAATCAAGGCATTCAAAAAAGGTGTTGATTGCCACAATTTCAAACATTATATCATTTGAAAATTTTCAAAAACCAGCATTTCTTCAGACATTATGAATAAAAACACTCTTGACAATAGAACATTGTTTGAAGCGAAAGAAAAAGAAAGAAAAATTCCCTTAACGGAAAAAAGCATGTGAGAAACATTTACCCTTGTGGTAATCTCCACGTAAAGCGTATTTTGATATTTATATATCATCTAATTTTCGTATCTTTATTTAAGAATAAAGTCATAAGAAGTTTTCACAAAAAAACCCTTAGCCATTAAAAAAAAATTATATATCCCATTCGTTCCGAAATTAGATTTCATTATTTCTTTATTTCACATAATTAATATTTTTATAAAGAATCTTTAAATTTTTATTTCTATATATATGGCTATAACAACCTTGCAGTAACGTTACGGTTTATTTTAATTTCGTATTAGTGGCAAGTAATGTTTACAAATTATCGTTATTTTAGTACTTAGATTAAGACCATTTCAGGTTTAATGTTTAATTGAATATGAGAATAAAGAAAAGACTGCATTACATATATAAATCTTTATACATCATTTCGAGTAAAGGATTTTAATCTATTTATCATTATTTATGATGTAAAATTCATTATCATTCTAATTAAATATGTTTTTATATAGTTACTAAAAACAATTACGAAGGGAGATAATCTAATTATATTGTTAGTTGCTAATAGTTAATTCTGTTGGAAAAGAGTCAATTTTATTTCCCATAACAGCTAAAGGGAGATAATTAAGACCGTTTGATGTTTTCGGTCTAATGATTACTAGAAAGCGTCTATGATTTAATAATGAATTCAATCAAATAGATCCAGAACGTGCTACGATAGCTTATTTAACAAATTAAAGATATAAATTATGTTTTTAATCTTAAAAACTGTTTTTTTACCCATGGCTTTAACTCACATCTGTTATTAATCCAATAACAACTTAGGTTGCTCATGCCTTCAAATCCAGAATTATAATTCGTGTGTGGTATTCTTGGGTATTTAAACAAAATGGTACATATCCTCTAATTATTATTCTGACAGCAAAAACCACCCAATAGCTACAAATGTGTTTCACTCCGATGAGAAGATGTCTACCCCTGAATTTATGGGTAAAAACATTTAGAACAAAGAATAAAGTAAGTAAATAAATAAACCAGCATGGATTCTGCAAACTTAAGATGTCAGATGATAAAATCAATTAAATTAATTTCCAGCCCCAAAATTGCTAATTTAATTTTTTAAATAATAATTGCTAGTTTATTGTTAAGTTGTTTTATTGATTTGAAGAGGGTATCACTTATTTCACCATCAATACTGCAGCTGAATACAAAAAATGGTCACCGTTATGGAAAAAAATTCTATTCTTAGATGAGCTTTATACTTTATTTATATTTCTTACCGAGTTTAGAATAATAGAAACTATATTTGCTTGTTAGATTTGGATCCTTCATTTAGATTATATCATTTCCAGCTATTTAACTCTACATTAAAGTTTAATCCTAACATCCAAGGATCCTTATTGTTGTAAAAAGTTATACCTCAGTTACATTACAGGCGTGATAGCAGAAACCTATTCCTGTGAAGACATCCCTGTCTGGCATCTAGTCTTTTATTCAAAATTTCCTCTTTAGAATTCACTAAGTAGAAGGCTTCCAATAAACATAGATTGCACTTTTTTTATTTCCAAGGGCTATACTTCCTCCCCCTGTCCACTAGTGACCATTTTAATTCAAAATCTTCATTATTTCTATTAAGTTCCCTAACCTAATCACCTAATGCAGTTGTGTTCCTCTTTTTGTTTTTATTTTTATTGATGATTCTTGTACACTCCCTCCTGCTATCGTCAACGCCAACTCTATTAGTTTCTATATCTTTTTAAAGGATACTACCTAGTTTCTGTATCTGTCCTTAAACTTGTTAATATCGTCGGATTTTATCTCGCATTTATACACTATTTCCGAAGTTAGACATTTCCCACCCAACAGACATTTCCCAGGTATTCTGCAATTACATTTTCTGTCTAAGATATATATATATATATATATATATATATATATATATATATATATATATATATATAGAGAGAGAGAGAGAGAGAGAGAGAGAGAGAGAAAGAGAGAGAGACAGAGACAGAGAGAGACAGACAGACAGACAGAGAGAGAGAAGGAGAGGAGAAGGAGAAGAATATATTCAAGGCACAATATCTAGTCAATATATATAGATATATATGCATATACATATATATATACAACTACTTAATTTACTCACATAAAATTAATATACGAAAGTATAAATTTATGCGTAAACTTTAAGTATTTACTTCAAAAGTGCTCAATACGTAGGTAGAGCTAGTTAGTAAGTTATAAAATATATATGCCGATTAAGCTACACTGAATATCCCGCGTTTTATCCACTCTAGGACTCTTCAGGCTTATGCGCATAAGCCTGAAGAGTCCTAGAGTGGATGAAACGCGGGATATTCAGTGTAGCTTAATCGCCATATATATTTTATAACTTACTATATATATATATATATATATATATATATATATATATATATATACTGATAACGTACTGACAATCCTGCTTAATTAACAAAAATGTGAATTTCCGAAAAACATATTAAAATTTTAAACTTAGAGAAATCCAGATTTAAATCCAAATGAAACTATTTAGAGTAAAATGAATCGGAAGCTCTTGTTTACTGATAGAATTACGTCGTAGAAAGCAATTAAGAAAGTGGCAACCATTTCAATTGCACAATGCCAGGAATTGACCAACACAATTCTTTCTCGAAACAAATTCCATTATGAATCGATAATGAGAAATTCCATGCAGAAATCTTTTCACAAAAGAGTTTATCAAAACCATCACGCCATAACAAGCCGATTACTTTAATTCTTTATTCATACATGTCCTTGAAGAAATACATTTGCAATGGAAGTTGCTATATATACGCAATGAAATAATACAACAAATAAGATTATTATATGTACACTACAGTTTTTCGCAAAAGTAATGGCCCGTTTTTTTGTTTTTTTTTACATAGAGTTCACCACTTATCAAGGCTCAATGGCCACTCGGGGATAAGGGTTATTGTGTGTACAGTAATCAAAGGGATAGTGTAGCAATAGTATTGGAGAATTGGTAAGGTGTCATTACTTAAGGGGGGCGGATCTTCAGGAATTTGTTGTGTTGTACTTGAAGACATCCAGGTTGAAGTCGAGTGGGAAACAGGCAAGCTGAACAGAGTTCCACAGGCGTGCAGTTCTAAGAAAGAAGCTTTGTTCATGGAATCTACGTTTTGATTTAGGCACAGATAAGGAGTGGGGAAAATTATTGACGGTGGCTTCAGCTAGTCGGTGTTTTTTTAAACAGATTGGCGAGAGGGACCAGAGTATGGAGCTCAGACGAGCACTTGTCATGGAAATAACGATAGAACAAAGACAGGCTCGCTACTTCTCTTCTGTAGGAAAGAGGTTGCAGGGTAGATAAAAGGGCACCCCCCACCAAGCCACGAAGTCTATTTTGTACTCTGTCAAGGCAGAATAAGCTGTTTTTAGCAGCTCCCGCCCAGGTGTGGCAGCAGTACTCCATCTTTGGACGTACTTGGCTCTTATATAGATAGAGAATTGCATCATTAGTGAGATATCTTCTGGAGGGGTAGAAGGATCCCACCATTTTCCCAGCGACCTTGGCCACAGACTTGATGTATGTGTTCCATTTAAGATCAGGAGTAAAGGTCAAACCTATAAGCTTATCAAAACATGGGGCCTCCCCTAGACGAGAGCCATCCATTTCAATTGATGCCAGATGGGGATCAGAGCGTTTATGATTACTTAGGATGAGTGCTTTATGAAAAGTTGGTGGTCAGATATGGTTAAATATGTACTCATGTTTAAATTAAATATTAATTCCTATATATTCTCAGCACTACTCTCAAAGGAAAAGTAAGGCGCCCCCTTCCCTCCGCTACTTTGTTGGAGACCCTTGGGAAAGGTCGAGAAATAATAATGATAATGTCGTCCATCAGATTCCGTCTATGTTTGTTTAAAATATCACGTCAGCTGATATTTTAGCTTGACGATGAATGCCCTGGAAAAGTCACACCTTATTAATGTTTAGTTTTACAATATTAAAACTGTCGCGACTTTGTAAATTTGTATAAATTAATAAAAATGTGTACACACACACACACACACACACACACGCTCACACACACACTATATATATATATATATATATATATGAAGAAGAGAGAGGGAAACAGAGAGAGAGAGAGAGAGAGAGAGAGAGAGAGAGAGAGAAAGGGAGAGAGAGAGGATGGCAGGGCAGAATAGGGAAAAGTGAAAAAAAAAGTGATTTTGCAGTATAATAATATTTCCAATAAAATTAAGAGAAAAACAGGATCATGTACTTACGTTATATTAGTTTAATGACCGATGGAATCAATAGTTTATCATTGTTTCGGAGTTGTGCGTTTGGCGTCGAGATCGTTTCTTGTAAAAATAGTAAAGAGTATTTAGAGGCGCGACTTGACCTGACCTGCAAATGTGAAACGGAAATAACAAAACTATGATTAAAGCAACAAGAAATTTTCTTTGTTGCTATTCGATTGTGTGAAAGATTCCTTTTTTCCTGACAATAAGGAACGACAAGAAGTGGCGACTGAAGAAACCCGACAAAAGTATGTTAGTTGGAGTTAGCAGCCCGTTTAAAAAAATTATTATTGGATATGCTTACAGAACTGTACTGTTCTCTTACAGTCAGGTTTACCTTCGAACTGTTCTTTGTGTTAAACACCCGCCTTTACACCTGCGCGCACACACTCCGCATTGATATAACGTTAGATAATTATAGAAACCACCACGACAACGGAGAGTAATTATACATACATTTAAGGGGCGAATTAGTAACTGTATAAACATCATTAATCTGTCATATTAGGAAACTGACGGTGGCGAAGTTGTTAACGATACGGACTGACAACTTGGAAATAGCAAGTTCGAATTCAGTTCGTTCTATAGAAACAATTTAATTTAGGAATATTGCCAAACTTTACATCGAGGAAGTACCCCATGTCTTTCTTGAAATGATCTAACAAGAAAGATATCGGGGGAAAATGCCAACAATAATTATTTGATTTATGCGAAATAAATAATGCTTAACATAATAGCAACAACAGAATTGATTTAGGATACTAATAAAATACTTAGTTTCGAAAAATTATCATCATCATCATCGTCGTCGTCGTCGTCGTCGTCGTCATCAGGGAACATTAGTTGTTAACGACACAGACTGACAACCTACTTTGTTTATACTAAGTTCTTTCTACAGAGGCACTTTTACTTATGGATGTTGGCAACCTTCACGTTGTCCCTCTTTTAAGTACCCTATGTCTTTATAACTAGAGACATATCGGGGGAAGGGGTCTGTGGTGCAAACAATATGCATCTAATTCTTACGAAATGAAAATCTGATGCTTCACAAATCAGCAACAACATCGGTGTCACATTATATTTGTAATTTGTCTTAAAAAAATCACTGAAACCGACCACAAAAAAAAAATGATGATGGTGCGTGGATGTATTGAATTCGTCAACACTTAAAAGTCGGTTTTTTACTTGTCTGTCAAATTAGATTTGGATAGGATTTGATTCTGTACATTTTCTTAGAATATTAAGAATTCCGCCCCAAAAACAAACAAAAACAAACAAACAAAACAAATAAATATATATATATATATTAGTTAAATTAAAATAGTTGTATCGGAATAGGGAAAATATTGGAATCGTGCCATAACTAATATATATACATATATATATATATATATATATATATATATATATATATATATATATATGTATATATATATGTATATGTATATATATTAGTTATGGCACGATTCCAATATTTTCCCTATTCCGATACAACTATTTTAATTTATTGTGTTTAATTCCCGATTCTGATACAATTACCGATTCTGACTCTTTGTAGATTTCTAAATATTTCACTATAAAATAGCCATTTCGTCTCGATTACTGCCAAAGTACATCATAAATGTGCGTATATTTTCTCAAACACAAAAAAATACGTGTGAGGTGATTGCTAGATTCAGACACTCTGATGGATCATAGACGACGAAACACGTGTCAGTTGATAATTATATTTTAAAAACAACATATATATATATATATATATATATATATATATATATATATATATATATATATATAACTACTTCATTTACTCACATAAAATTAATATAAGAAAGTATAGATTCATGCGTAAACTTTAAGTATTTACTTCAAAAGTGCTCAATACATAGGTAGAGCTAGTTAGTAATTCATAAAATATATATGGCGATTAAGCTACACTGAATATTCCGCGTTTAATCCACTCTAGGACTATTAACCTTTTTATCATTTAAAAATCCAAGAAAGTCGGCAAAAGCCAAAAAGCGATAAAAATAGCATGTCAAGTCATGGAGAACTTCGTGGCCAAACGGATAACGCACTCGGTCACAATACATATGATCTGATGTTCGAATCTGAGAAACATTCAGGCCACGCTTATGAGAGGTAGTAACGTGACTACTTTATATATATATATATATATATATATATATATATATATATATATATATATATATATATATATATTCAGCGAAACCGACCGACAAGCATGATGATGCGTGAATTTATCCAAAGATAAAATAAAATAACGATAGACAAATTTATTAAAAAACAAAAACAACCATCAATTATGAAATATAAAAATATGCCACCTATGGCATTTAGTTACGCATGTTCAACTAAATTCCTCATATATTACGAAGAAAAAAGGGGGAAAAAACTTGGAATAAATCATTTGATACTGCACATCGAATTCACAGCAAACAACATTACTTGGATTTCATCTAAAACAGATCGATATTCAATCGATTTTTGATCACACAACCCCCAACGAATCCGACGGAACCAACATCATTTGCTTGAACTGTAATATAAATAGAGAATATGAGAATAAAAATAAATTAGCCCGTGCGCATGCGTGGCGTCGACACACTACATATTTACGCATGCGCATGCCAAACATCTCAAACTAATGCCCACATAAAGTTAAAGATAGACGTACAATATAGTAATTTCAAGCAAATTAATGTATTATTTATATTCGCGTATTATGCGTTTTCTGGGATCTGAATTAAAAATATGTTTGGAAGGTTTATATATTTCCACAAACATATAAGCTACAGTCTCGCCTATTGAACATGACCTACTTATTCGAAATGATAAAAAAAAACTTTTATAAAACTGTTATTTGGAAACTTCATTTAAACGATATTCGGAATTCAGGTTTCTATTACTGTACACATAGATTCGAAAAAGTTGTCAAAAAACAAATATATAACAAATAAATGTTATCAAAAGCAAGATAAGTTACTTTTCTATTTAACTGGATAATTTTTTAGTGTTTTTATTTAATGTAACATATTTATTAAACTTGAAAAACATACAGTGTTACTGATGGATTTGAAAATTGCAAATTGTTGGGTACTCTGTGGTGAACACGGTAAGATTGGGAAAATGAGTTATAACTAAAAAAATACAGTTAAAAACTCGCTTAATATATGTTACCGTAATATAGGCCGATATATATTCAATGGGTTTTTAACAAAATTTTTTGTATTTTTTAGTTTTAACACATTTTCCCAAACTTACCGTGTTCACCAGAGAGTGCCCCGCCATTTGCAATTTTCAAATGCATCAGTAAACATTGTATGTTTTCGAGCTGAATAAACATGTTGCATTAAATGAAAACATTAAAAAATTATCCAGTTAGGTAGAAAAGTACCTTATCTTTCCTTTGATAACATTTATGTGTGATATATTTGTTTTTTGACAACTTTTTCGAATCTATGTGAATTGTAAAACAAACCACGGAATTCTTATACACGTGGACATTTAACTCTATTTTTTTTTACGAATCAAAAATATTGAGTTGTTTATTTTCTCTGCAAGTTGAAAAATATTCGTCCAGATAATACGAGCTGGGATTTTTTAGAATTTCAAATATATTATTTAAATAATTTATACAAACTCTTGAATTTTATACATGCTTTTTGTCGAATTAACTATATGACGCTGATTCTGATATTTTTTTTCAGACGCAATGAACTTTTATAACATTGAACAATATCACGAAATCAGCATAAAACTATTCTGTTTTAAAAAAATATTATATTCCCATACCCAAACAAAGGGCTAATAAAACATAATAATATCTAAATAATACATTTATTAAGTATGAAGTAGAAAATGTTCAGCCAGTAGAAGCATCTTGAAAAATTAAAATATATAGAATAAACAAATAAACTATTTTAAAAACACGCTTTTAGATGCAAAAAAAGAATTTTCCTTTCTTTTTCTCCTAATTAATTTCGCATTTTAAATCTTTTGTTAGAGCAAACGGTTCTTAAGTTTTGTTGGTCTTTTTTTCCTTGGAAGTAAATAGTCCACCCTCGTGTTGTGGTATCAAGGTTACGCTGGCTGGTGTTTCACGTAGGACTCGCTAATCTTTTTTTTATATATTAAGCTGAAAAGATATGCGTTCGCCAAATGTGAAATCGAATTTTTTAAAATATTTTCACAGTTTATTTCTTTTATATTTTTCATTTTCAAGATGTTTTGTTGGTCGACACATTTTCAACTTCATATTAGGTGAACGCGAGCCTCTACGGTTTCATAAATAAATAAATAAATAAGTAAATAAATAAAACCAGAGCATCTCTACGTGCATTACCAAGCAGCGAAACCTTGATAACACAACGTAAGGATGGACATTTTAATTCCGAGTAAAAAGAAAACAACAAAACTTAAGAACTCTTTCTTTGATGAAGGATTTTAAATTCGAAATTAATTAGAAAAATAAAAAAGGAAATTCTTTTTTATTTGCATCTAAAAGCGTGTATTAAAACAGTTTATCTTTTTATTCTATATTTTTCATTTTTTCAAGACGCTTCTACTGGCTGGCATATTTTTAACTTCATATTTAGCGAACGCGCACCTTTCCGGCTTAATAAATACATATATTTAATATTTCATGGAGGTAGTTGTAAAACAGGCACGCGGATGCAATTTTGCAGCGATGCGACAGGGCTTGAATTTAGCAGATAGTGCGAAATCTGTTAGGCTATAAATTATGTTTTTGAGCACTGTCTAATAGGAATAAACTAGTGTTTAATATGCTGGAAGAAGAATTTTCGCCCTGGAGAGAGACCCCCACCTTTCTTGAAGCGGACTTGGCAGCACATTTTATGCGCTTATTTTAGCACATGTTGCTTGAGAATTTCAATCCAACAAATTGATCTTTAGTCATTTTGACAGGCTAAAACCGGCTATGCTAATCGGTGACTGAAAGAATTTTGTTTTGTAAACAATCATTTGATCTCATTATACTAGAGACTAGCGATCGTTTTCTAAGGATTTAGCTACTAGACTGCATGCGTAAGAGTTAAGTTTGCCCTCATACTCGTAATAGTCTGCCTTATTATCGGTAAGTTTTTAAAAATAATTGGTACTACAGAAACAATTGCTCAGCTATTAAAATTCTGTAATGCTTGCATTATAGAGTGTTGAGAGGATAGGGGTCAACTCAACAGAGCATGTTGTTAAAACTTGTTATGGTGTGATATTTATTTATATTTAAATGAGATAGATTCTATCAGAAACTATGAATACATTTAAGAAGTGTCGTAAAAGTGTCATAAACTGATGATTCTGCCATGAAAATAAACTAGACTGGCAGCGAAAGATTTATAACTATAACTGCAAGTGTAATGTTTGATTTTCGAAAGTACACTTTGATGATATGATCTTGTTAGGTAATCTCCTGTGAACTTTGAAATCCAACCCCTCTCTTTTCTGACAGTTGTTTCAGAAACCTTATGACGTTCGCTAGCCGTCAGCATCGTTCTCATTGTTTCCAGATATCCTTTAAGAATTTAATTATTATTTTTGTTTTACGTTCGTTGGTCGTTGCTGCATTTAGTATTGTTTTTCCAAATGCCTTTACGAATTTTCAATTATTATTCTTTTTTTGACGTTCGATTGTTATCGTGCATTTTAAGGGTTTCGCTGCAAAAAAACTTGATTATCCAAGATTTGGACAATTGTTAATTATAACAATAAAACGAGATGTTGTGCAAGATCTGAAAAGAAGGTCTAACATCAGAAATTGGGATTCATGAAAAAAATAATCGTTTCAAAGTAAGAGGAAACAATTTAAAAGCAAGCTATAAAAGGTGTAAGTCATTCGATTGCGGCAGAAAAACCGGAGAAGCAATTTTTCTTAATCAAAATCACAAAAATAAGTTTAAATAAGATTATTTTTCTCGTTAATAAAAACGTAATCATTATATATATATATATATATATATATATATATATATATATATATATATATATATAATGGGTTAAGAAATTCCAACGAAAGAAAGATGTATATTTAAATAAGGGGGTAGTCACAACTCACAGACACACACACACACACACACACACACACACATACACACACACACACACACACTCTACCCTAATGGAAAAGAAAAAAACCACAAGCAGAAAGAGAGAGTCAGAGAGAGAAACACAACACAGGAGTGGCCACAGCCGATATCAACGGCCGCGACAAGCCCAATAAAAGAGTAATAAAAATTGAACATTCCAATGAATAGTAGACACTTACACGCTTCCACCCCTTGGAAACACTTCAAATGAACTACGAAAATGCTATTTTTACATCTCCAACACATTTGAAAATAATTTCTGACGAAGACGCTTCACAGAACGTCTGAAACGCGTTAAAAACGATTTCAATGATTTAAAAATATTATTACAATGATCTAAACATAATTCTCAATGAAAAACCAAGACACGGAATAATAAAATAATGTTAAAAAATACACATTGTGGATGACTACCCCTTATATATATATATATATATATATATATATATATATATATATATATAATGATTACGTTTTTATTAACGAGAAAAATAATCTTATTTAAACTTATTTTTGTGTTTTTGATATATATATATATATATATATATATATATATATATATATATATATATATATATTCACACTGAGGAAGATCGAAGGATCGGTCGAAAATTATGTGCTTTTGAAGGAAACATTTTTGTTTTTTGCCAAAGATTTTTGTATTCCTACACGTCAACACATAGGGAATAACTGCAGAAAACATATAAACATTTATATATTTTCCGTATTGATTTTTTATTCATATATATATATATATATATATATATATATATATATATATATATATATATATATATATATATATATATATATATGGAGAATCAGCTCATTTTAGGTAAATAAAAATGAAGGAATTTAAAATGCTATTCTAGAAATTCTGAAACAGCAACTGCAAACACAGAAGGAACGCGTTTATTATAAAATATAATCGCGACAGAAAAGCTTCCAACAAAAGAAGTCGACTAACAGCAAAAATGAAAACGAACAGGATATCACAGGAAAATGGAAACAGAACAAATAATAGATTTGAAGATATTTTTACACAATAAGAAGCAAAACTATTATACGAATTATCGAGTGGAGATCAAAATGGCAAAGATGAAAATGCGTTTTCATAAAACACTATTTGTAACACTATTGGTAATTTTAACTGCGATCCTGAAAACGAAATTACGGTTGTTTCGTATTTCAAACGATACGAGGATATTTATGATATGGACTCGTGTGAATTGGACCGGTTTTTAAAAAAGTTAGTTTGCTATTAAGAAAGAACGGTTGATCATAGAAAATTAGTTATTTATATGCTTCCACAAAAAACACATTTGTTAAGCAATATTATTATTGACTAAATAGTTTAGCCCAAGGCGGAAATGCATGAATATCACAAGGAAAGACGACTGAGACTAACCGACTTTTGCTAGTGTAGTAAATACACTATGCAATGATTTCAAGTTGTTGAGGTTGAGTGCTTACAATTTGAAATGCCTTTTAGTTATGTATGATTAGTATCGAATATTGATACGGAAATCAAAGGAGTTTTGAGTAAACAATGGATTAAACCTTCTAACATATTTCAAATAATTGCCAACATGTATTAGCGTACGTCAAGATTCAAATGACATTAAGCAAAGTAAAGTTTTTTTTACTAGAGGGTAATCACTTTTTAAGGCTAGTTAAAGGGCAATGAGTATCGGGTTGATTGTGAGATAACGTTGTGATGATCAGAAATGCTGGAACTTGCGTAAAATTTGTATTTAAAAGGATGGTTCAGTCAGAACGTATTTCCAATAGATTTTAGAACGATCAAGCTATGTTCAGCTGGGAAGCAGCTCCACGGTATTGTGTTCCACAGACGAGCGCTTCTAGGAAAGAGCTTTACTCATGGAATTTTCGTTTAGTTTTAGATATTAGTAGATAGTAAGGAAAATCATTGACAGTTGTTGGAGTTAGACAAGTATTTGTTCCGAATGTAGTGCAGGAGGATCATATATTGAAACTCAACGAGCACATATATTGAAAATAACGTTAGAGCAGAGATAATTCTCGTCTGTGAGAAATAGGATGTAAGGAGGTGAAAAGGCTCTCGTTTACCAGATTTCGAAGCAATAAAGAGTGATCTAAACAACTCCTACTCAGACATGCGATAAAACAATGAAAAAAAAACAAACAAACAAAAACAAAACAAAAACAAACACACAAAAACAACAAAAAAGTTATTTCCCCGACTAAATTTGTTAAACAAAAGAAAAAATAATCCAGAACTGGATATGCTGACCGAATCTTTAGGAAAGTAAGCCGTCGAGCTTGTGTTTATTCTTTGTCAGACTTGCAACTCTTACTTCTCTTGTCTTTTAGTCCTCATATTTCATGAACAATGTTTCTGACAAAGAGGGAAGAATTGCTTTTTTCTGGATCGAAATCGATCCATCCCAAACTTATCGCTGGCTAGTTTTTGATCCTGAATTGTTTTAGCTCCTTACATCAAGTGGCGTTATGCTTTGCTTGGAGTGATTTCCATCAAATATATATTTAGTATCATTTATATTGAAGTCTCCGAACACGTGAGTTTTAGCGCTCGCATTACAGAAATGTGATGTGTCGATACTATCAGGTAAGTAGTCAATTATGTCACAGTCGTTAGTCGAAAGAAACAATAAAGAAAATATAGGTAACTCACAAAACATTGTATGGATAGTTAACAGCACATACCGTTTAGTAATTTTTTCTAGCTAAGGCGATTTTTCTGTTCTTGTGTTTGTTAAGGGTCAACCGAAAATGTAATAAACAGCATTTCTTTCCAAAATTTTTAAATCTATGGAAAACGTTGCATCAGAACTTAGTTTTTTTGCCGCTACATGTTCTTCATAAAGTTTAGTACACTGTTGTTGATAAACATTTTTTGTAAAGTGTCCTTTCTATAGTTCATGTTTATATTCCATTTTTAACTGACAATTCATTAATATCATGAAAACTCATCCTTGAGTGGTTTTGTTCCTTTGTTGCATACTGCTGTTATTTTAGAAGGTACCAAATATGAAAGTATGTTTCGTTGTTCTGTTTTAGTGTTTTTGTTTTAAGAGTCTTAGAGGTTCATGTGTGTGATCATGTTGTGAGATGCTAGATATTATATATATTCATTGTGAGTGTTCATATTGTCTTAGGATGTTCATGTTTGTGGAGATAGCATATTGGAGGCATTAGCAGGGTATATATAAATAGAGAGACAGTTCTGTATATATATAATAGACAGTGTATGTGTTACTATAAGAGAGCCTAGCCTGTAATTCAATGAGAGGAGAGTTATGAATATCTTGATAGACCGAGAGTGCGTTTGACATTTACGTTTGGCAGTTGTACATATAATATAAACACATTACCTTTCTCGTTGTAATGATGAACACAGAAAGACGGCAGTTATAAAAAACACATAATGATACGTTTATTTCTTCTTCGACCGGTCGGACATGATTTTGTATTTCAGGGATTCAAAATTGTTTCATGGTTATCTCTAAACCCCCTCGCTTCCAGAGGGAGCCTTGACTCTAACGGACAATCGGTCTTATCTCCTCTGCTTCTCTGATCTGACTGATCTGATTCTCTGCTCTAATCTCTTTTTCTAACTAACTTCGAACCTTCCTATATTGAGAAATCATTTCCACCCTGATATCACATGTATGTCTGGTCAACGTGACGATAGCTTACGTGCTTCCAACATGCGCGATTTGCACGTTTTTGAAACCATTTCTGGCGGCCAGGAAATTTCCCATTCTCTTTGTTGTTTTACAAAGAAATTTAACATACTTGTTAATTCTGTAACCGATATATTTTATTACGCATTTTTTCTAAGAATGTGAATAGTTTCCAGCCAAATTTGTATTTATTAAATATGTTAACAGAATCAACAATTTACTGGACATTACATTCATAATAACATTCTGTGTTTATTTTAACTTATGATTGGAATTCTCAATTCCAAGTCTAGTCTCGCAAGTTCGAATCCTTGACTATCCTATTTCATATGTACATTAAACTGATTCCCTATTTTTTTACTTACATGAAAAGGGGACAACCCTTATCATGTAACACCTTAATAACTTGTAACTCATTAATAGAACACATCTGTTTGAAAATTAAACATATCGCTTTAAACTGACAAGTATTCTGGTTGGTTCCGTCTGGTTGTTTTGTTTTACAGCAAATCAACCTTTTTTGGTTGTTAATTGTTT
The DNA here is from genome assembly GCF_053919585.1 of Euprymna scolopes. NCBI lineage: Eukaryota > Metazoa > Mollusca > Cephalopoda > Sepiida > Sepiolidae > Euprymna > Euprymna scolopes. The sequence goes on from NC_136493.1 coordinate 3,178,534, forward strand.
TTGTTTTACGGCATATCAACTCTTTTAAGGTTATTGAATGCCGAATCCAAAGATTTTGAAGAACAATTTTTTAATAGAATATATTTGTTTTTGTTAAGTTGGTTTCTATTTAAACCATAGTTGGGACCCTAACAGGTACTACCACTCCGGGTCAGAGTGGACATGGGAGCAAAGGCAATTAAAGGGCTCCCCACTCTCCAAAGCCCGCAAGCTGGGGCCTCACCATCGGATATAGTTTAAGGTCATATCCAGGACCCCTTTTTTGGTGATTCAATGATAAATTCAGTAATTTTGAATAAAATGTTTTAGATTTCAAGTTCTTTATATCAATCAAATATTTATTCATAATGTTTATTTGGTTGTTTTGGTATTATTTTCGGGTGATTCAATGATGAATTCCGTAATTTTAGAAAAAATGTTAAGTTTAATATTCTTTATATTTTCAAATATTTATTTATGACGTTGAATTTTATTGTTTTGTAGAGGACACTTGTTATTTTAATTTATTGGCTTTTTAGAAACGTATGGAGTTTTGAACGAAGAAAATTGAAAAACATAATATAAACTAGCGGGACCTGTGGAGATTCCACAGGAGCATATTTCATGTTTAATATATTGCTGTTGGGCATTCTATGGACGTTCAGCGTGAATGGAGACCCCGCGATATTATTGTAGACTTCTTATGCAAAAGAATTATACTGCAAAAGTATTTATCAAAGTAAATGTGTTACTGTAGTGTCAGAATATTTCTGGTTATTACTGTTATCTTCAATATCCTTATAGAAATTCGTGACCTGTTTCCATTGTATGGATGCCCGGCGTGAACGGAAACCCCACGATATTATATACCATTTTAAAACCGAACAAATACTACACTTGGATTCTAGCCAGAAAATTAAGGTATATTTTAGTGTCACGTAGGCTCCCAAAACGATATCGTTTTTTTTAAATTTTCTTGTTTTTTTACATCGCGTCTTTGTGATCGGAAGATCTTATCTATTAAAAAATCGGGATAAAAGGAGATAACATACTACGAACATTAAGTAACCGTAACTATATATTAATTTAGTGGTCGTAGTATGTTATCACTAGGGATAGTACAACAGCATATTCTTTTCATTATTTTTATTCTCAAGTATATATCCGACACAGACACAGTTAATCAAGCGAGAACCACATGACTCTATATAAAAGCATATAAGATATCAACGGATACACACTCGAGAGTCAAAACAATAAAAATAATATGCTGTTGTCCTAGCCCTAGTTATCACCTTCGATCCTCCTTTTTCATAAATAGGATTTCGTGATCGAATAATTTTTAATCTGGAAACCGTGACACATGTGCGTACCTTTAAAGGTACTTCGACATTAATAGATAGATGTTTAGTGCATTTTAGGTTACAGACATAGTATATGTTGACCGCCTAGTTTAGTAGCACCGGATATGTTTTCTATAACTTGAACGTTTAGAACTAAATCGATATTCACCCTAAAATTAAAAAAGAAAAACAACAATTTTCAGAATGACATATGTCCTAAAATTCTGCCCTTTTAAAATCACGTTCATCCCTAACAAGGCATATCGCCACTTTGAGGCAAGGGACAACTTTTTGGAATGGTTAACAAGATGTTGGTTTACGTTATATTTAAGCTTTAATTTATATTTAAGCTTCTACATATCATTAGAGTAAGTAAGCAGGTAGCAGGAAGGGAATTCCAAAGTCTAGCTGTTTGAGGGAAGAAACTATTAGAGTAGAAAGCCTTCAGGCATTTAGGGACATCAACAGTGAAGTTGTATGATTTTGTTGCTAAGCAAGTTTATCGGGATTACCTACATCGAGGGGGCACAAGTGCAACAAGTTCATCAGAACACATTCCATTAAAATATTTATAAAACACAGCTGCAACATTGTGGCGATGGGACAGGGGTTGGAGTTTTGGAGTTTATTTGACAAAGCCGGACCTATTAGATTGAAAACTCTTTTTTGAACCCTATCCAAGAAAGAGAGACTAGTGGTAGATGCACCAGCCTAGATATGACAACAATACTCCGTGCATGGGCGAATAATGGCCTTGTAGAGGTATAGGATACTCTTAGGTGTGATTAGTCTTCTAACACGATAGACAAAACGCACCTTTTTGCAGCAACCTTCGTAATGTCCTCAATGTATTTTTTCCAGTTCATATTGCCTGTGAATGTTAGGCCGAGGAGTTTGAAGGAATAATTCACAGGTAGGGAATTAGTTGTCATAAATATCGGTGGTTGGAGAGACTCCTTGTAATTGTTTAAGGATAGCATTTTAGTCTTACTAACTGTTGTAGACCCGTGCTAGGGATCACAAATGAAAGAAACCACAAGAAATGTAAAGTGTATAAAATATAATATGTATTTATCATAAAGAATACAGGAGCTACTAAAGTGGTATGAAAGGGACGTATTTGTAGCATGCGGTAAAACATGGTATGAATGTCTCCATTTTGTCTCTGAAACCAGTGGTATTCATAGGACTAGTTGATTCCACTTAGTTCTGAAATAGGGGTGAAATGTACCACACAACACTAGCATTAAATGTTACCGTGCATTTACGGTCCCATTCCATTAGTCTGGAGGTTATTCTCAGGATTCAGCCATTGTCTTATATTTGTGTACATCCGTTCGTCCTTCGTGCATATTATAGAGGGCTGGATCATAAGCGAATATAGCCACCTCGGGCACAATATTATCAAGAAGGTCTTTAATGAATATCAGGAATAATAGTGGTTCAAGGATCGACCCCCTGTTATTAAATGTGATACTAAAATATTTCTTCTTTCAATTCTTATTAAATTTAGTAATTATCAAGTGATTTTTGTACTCGAATCGATATTATTTATTGATCAGGTGAATTACACTCACATAAATGACATCAAGTGTTTCTGTTTTTTTTTTTTTTGTCAAATAAAGTTTCGTCATCTCTCAGCGACATTACAATTCTATCCACTTCGAGGAATGCGAAATAAATGCATCAAACAAATGCGACTTCCTTCTTTGGATACGTCCATTCGATCTGAGCGCTTAACAAGATAAATAAGATATACAACTAAGTAAAATACTTTACGAAAACATACAAGGTCACACAAAAAACATCGCCATAAAAAACCAAAGCCATTAATGTACTTTAAATGAAATACACTTTTTTCCGCGCTTATATCACATAGCCTGAATGCTTCTCGTAAGGCAAAACGATGTTTCACAAAAAAATGTACGATGGTCGATGGGTTAGTTACTGCAGACAATGGAGGTGGAATGAAATGCTCTTTCTTCCTCAAAGTTCATTTTCGTTTGGGCTTTATGTTACTCTCATGTTTAGACGTATAAACCGATTGTGACAACCGATAACATTTCGCAGCGCAGCGTCGCATTTGATATACGGCCGACATGGGCAGTCAGAGATAGCACAACGTAAGGTAATGGCGTTGGCAGCGTATAATATATATATATATATATATATATATATATATATATATATATATATATATATATATATTAAATTGTGATTCAATGAATTTCAAAAATCCCTTGTTGAAATGAAGTGTTTGAGTTTCATATCAAAAATTTTAATTATTCTAAGCAAGACAAAGAATACTTTAGAAAATTAATCTCAGAAACCTATAGGGTTTCGATATTTACCATCTCACCAGAGGAGAGAAAATATTAGCAAATATTTATAAAGGTATATATCCTATTTGCTAAAGTCAGTGAGACATGGAAAGTCAAAGTCAAAATAATTAATTAATCAGAAGTCTTCTAGCAAGAGAATTTGAAGGTAATAAAAATTGTAGATCCAGATTGCGTGGTAAAATCCATGGTGGACGTTCTTTAAAGCAGTTGGGTAATAAGATCCAAGTTGTATATTGGGTAATCAATTAACCCGGAACAGACACTTTACTTTATGAGTCATCTTTGATTTAGATCGTGTAAGTCGTCCGCTGGTTTGAAGAGCCACCTTCGTGACTATGTTGAATGAATTGCGGGATTTGCAATTGGATTAGTGGTGTTATTTTTTGTTGGGCAGGACGGCAAACATCTGCAAAGATGAAGCAATCATCATGTGTATATATATATATATATATATATATATATATATATATATATATATATATATATATATATATATATATATATATACAAGCAAAAGTACCCGTCGTTGACTGGGTTCAAAAAGAACCTACAGAAAATGGACTCTGATTTATGAAAGTATGATAGGTTATGAAAAGGAAGGGTTGTAAAGAGATAGCTTCGAATTTGGGAGTATCAAAACCAAAGCAAAATATGATGAAAGTAAAAATAAAATTGATAAACGCCATAATTTATTATACCATACCTGTTCACACTGACACACTTATCACAATATTCTGTGGATTTATATTAAAAAACCGTGTTAAACTTTGTGACATATTTCCATTCTTTGGAGGTCAGGTACGAACGAACACCCCATAATTTTATTATACCATATTTCATCAAACTGAAACATAATTATCAAAGTATACTTACGCAGATAGATATGAAAAGTCTTTATTAAAGTTTGTGCCTATTTCCATTCTATGGAGGCCAGGCACGAACGCAGACCCCTACAATTTTATTATACCATCCCTATTTAAGTTAAAACACACTTATCAAAGTATTCTTATGTACATCTATATCAAAAACACTTGTAAACGTTTTTTTATATTTTTTATTTCCATACTTTGTAGACTAGGCGCGAACGCCGACCCCACAATTTTAATGAACCAATATTCTGCCAGATCAAACATACCCATTCCCATGTCTCGATACATCTATCATTATATGTAATCAGTTTTCTTAAAATAGTCAACCATATTGGAGCCTATTCCTGACCGGACACACACACACACACGCGCGCACACACACACACGCACACACACATACATTCAGCTTTATGTTACAGATATATATATATATATATATATATATATATATATATATATATATATATATATATATATATAGTATGAGCTGTCAGCACCATTGAATTATATTGGACTATACCCTACTGAAGACAGATTGTCACGGTTTGTGAATTTAAAAAAATGCAATCCGGACATGAGGATACTAGAAAAACGATATGCAATAAAATTCTGCTTTAAACTTAGAAAAATGCAACAGAAACGTATAAAATTCTCCAGACTGCTTTTGGACTATCTTGCATGGATCGAGCACTAGTTTTTGAGTGCCATAAAAGATTCAAGGAAAGCAGTGAGTCTGTGAGAAATGATGGTAGGTGTGGGAGGAGTAAGGGATTTGGAACAGAGGAATTGATTGGCCAAATAAAGAATTTCATAAATAAAGCCTGTCGTTTGTCTATAGATAAAATACGCGCAGAGTTTGATTTCAGTGTGGGAACTATACACACAGTTATTCGCTAGACACTAAAGATGTGCGTGATTTGCATGAAGTTTCTCCCAAGGATGCTCAGAGAAGACCAGGAAGAAAGACGTTGTTATGACAGCATAGAGATAATCGAGCTGATCAAGTCAGACCCCGCAGTTTTGATGTTCTAGTGACCTGCGATGGAAGCTGTATCTACTGCTATGACCTAGAGATCAAGAGACAGCATTCCCAGTGGAAGCATGCTGGCTCTCTCAGACCCAAGAAAGCCAGACAAAACCCATCCAGAAACGTATGATTATCCCTATTTTGACAGCACGGGTATCATCTACATGCACTAGGGTCTCACTGGACAGACATTAACAAAGATTACTATGTTGAAGTTTTAAGGGAGTTCACGAAGGGATTTCTCGGAAAACCCTCACACTCTTCAAATCAAGTCAGTGGTATTTCCACACGGACAATGCACAAGTCTATCCTTGTGGCAGACTATTTTTTGAGATTCAAGACAGTTCCTAGCCCTCCCTATAGCCCAGAATTTTCTCCCTATGACTTTTAGTTATTCCCTAAGCTCAAGGGACACCTTACAGACCGTCGTTATAATACAATTGAGAAATTGAGAAGATGAAAGTCGCTGTGACGAGGATTATTGACACACAAAAATGGCATTCGAGAAGTTGTTGGAACGGGACAACAAGTGCATTGCAGCCGGAGGATCCTCATTGTGATTTTCGTCCTTATAGGGTTAGAAACGGCCGAGCCTATCGTTTGAAAATTTCACACAAAATTAATTTATATGTGTGGCAGTGTTCTTAGATATGTTTTGTACAGAAGTTCATCCGATAAGTATCGAAAATCAAAAATCCGATCTTAAAAATAGCTTTTCTCTATTACAGATAAAAAGAAAAAAAAATTATAATTGAATATTTTAGCCAAGGGCGGTAATAAAATCTCGGCAAATAATTTTTTCTTAAAAAACATATTTGTTATAATGTGGGTATACAGTTTAGTGGGAGTCCAGGTTTACCTCATTAATTTATTTTTATTTTTTTTCCTATTAATGAATTTAATTTATGGCGAAATGAAAGGCATCATTTATAATCGCCGCAAATCATTTATTCTTTTTGTATATCTTAAAACTAAACATTAATCAGAAGTGGCATTTCCAGGACATCCATCCTCAAGCCCAAATATCAGCTGATACGATATTGTAAACAAAGAGACATAATATGATCGCCGACATTATCATTATTATATTTTAATTACTTTATTTTTTTATCGAATCGCGCAAATTATTTCTCATAATATATAATAATCAATAGAGGATTGATTCTATGATAATACATATGCAATTTGCATAATTTAAAATATCATGTTGAAGAGTATTGTACGACCGGGCAACGTCAAACTACCAGCTATTATATATCTATATTTTTATAAAGTAATAGGGTTCGTGTGTTTCTGTCTGTGTGTACAGCTCTCCATCATCAACGAAATATAAAGGAGGTAAGAGGGTAGATCTCTCCTGGTAGAGAAACATTAGAACCCATTTTAGGATGTTTCTGTTATAGGAGACAGAAGAATCTATGCCTAATTTCTTTATATACTAGTCTACAAACCACCCCCATATCGAATGACTTATGCTCATTTGCATATCACATTATATTAAATATCTTTAACTAATTACCTCGACCTTATTACGTATTGGAATTATTCTAATCATTTCAACTGTACTCTTTACAAAATCTATTTAACATTTAATTATTTAATATATTTTCATTTAATTTTATATTCGATTTATTTCACTTTACGTATATTATCAAAACAATTCATTGGCGAGCAAAGCTTTATGTTTTGGGATTGTATTGAAAATGTAATGGAAATTTCAATTTCGTTCCGTTTTAATCTTTTATATTTTACTTGCCAATATAATTGAAAGAATACAATTCAACTATCGTAATTTTATATAAATAAACAAAAACAAATATTTTAAAATAAAACTTTATTAAAAAAGAAATAATTTTATTTTTAAATGAAAAAAATCAATTTAGTAAAATAATTGTATTAAACACCCCCAGCCTTGTCAGCAAACCTGTAAACCTATAAAAGTTTACATTTCGAATGTAAACAGTGATTTTTCGATTTTGTTAGCGCTTGCCGCAATTAAAGACAATTAAAACGGAACTAACTTTATTTCCATTCTATTTTTTAAACAACCCCCAAAACATAACGCTCTCTTCCAGTTATAGCCAATTTTTTTTTAATTAAATAAAACAGGTCAAAATAAACAGATAAGCGCATTTTCTTTTACATTTTTCTTACAACCAACGTTGTCATTTTAACCAACTGCAGGATACCGTTACTTTTGTGGGGTTGTTTTGAAAATGGCACGGAGATTATAATTTCGTTCCAATTTAATCTTTCTGGTCGAGCCTATTTCGAAAGCCTGTTTATCATAGATTTGAACTACAAATAATTTATTACATTTTGATTATTACTATCTTAAGACTTAAAGCTTATATTTATTTCATTTTTCTATTTATATATTGAATTAGTTATTTCCAGTCTTATTTAAACTTAGTGCTTTCTTTAAACCGGATGAACCTTTTATAAAAATATGAGTTTAACGTAAAGAACAAGAACAAGGTTTTATTCAACTGAATTTCTTCCAGTTTACTAACAAAATATATAAATTTAAAAGAGATATAAATAATAAAATAAAAAGGTTATGTAATTTAAAAGAAATACACGTACTCACAAAAGCAGAACTTTTTTTTACACATTTTTTTCTTTAAAACCATAACAATGAGACTAACAATTACCTAGATCTTAGTAATTATTTGTTTTAATAGAACTGTTTTAATTGTACTGTTTACTTAGTTAACCTAAGTTGGTATTACATTTATTTTACATTTACTTTTTTTTTTAATTATTACTTTTAGACTGTGACGTTTACACCCGGAAGTAATGAGTCACACGTAGGTCGCTTTTATTCATTCCTTTTGGTCAAGATCAAAGTGTAGTATCTGTTCTTCAGATGCTGCACTTCATTTTCTTGTTCTCTTTCGGTGGAGGAGAAATCCTTCACGACTGAGACAATTTTTATTTTTGTACCTTTTCTCCACGTAAAAAAACGACCCTGGTGTCTAACTCTGTCCCGTGGGGAGGCATAGTAAATAGGTACAATATAATTGTTTATAATTGTACTATTCAGAAATATTATTTATAGTTCGTCCATTTCAGTTAGTATACATTTCCTTTACGCTTAAATAATTTACAATCATTAATATCGTTAAACAATTCCGTTTAAAACCGAAATTATGCCACCCAAACGAAGTAGAAACGAAAGTGAGGAAGAAAGAATGGAAAGATTGGAAGCTAATAGACTAAGAGTTGCTGCAATTCGCTCCAATGAAAACAATTCAGATAGAGAAAGACGTCTAGAACTTAACAGGATACGTCAAAGAGAAAGGAGAGCAAGACTGTCAGATTTGGAAAGAGAAACCCAACGTGAAGCTGACAGAACTAGACATGCTGTAAGGCGGTTAAATTCATCACAAGATGAAATTCAAGAAAGGCAAAGATATGCACTGGAAAGAGAAGCAATATTACGATCGAATGAATTATATGAGGTAAGTAGACGTACACAAGGTCAGTTGAGAGTGGCTCAACGACATCAGAATGAATCGGAAACCCAACGAAGCTTTCGCCTATACCAAGGGCAACAACGAGAGGCTGCATGGAGAGAGAGTATGACTTTGCCCCAGCAATTGACAGAAAACGAGGCAGCTAGACAACGAATGACTGCTTTGAGACACCATGAAATAGAACACTGCAATAGAAAAGGATTGCTCTACAACAAAAATGACTCTCTCACTACAGCTGATATAGGAAAAATGGACAAAGTATGTCAACATTGCTCAGCTGTAAAATTTAAAGGAGAAACCCCTGGTTGTTGTTGTTCTTCTGGCAAAGTTGTGCTTGATAGCTTTCCACCACTGCCTCAGTTGCTTCAAGATTTGCTCTCCGGCAATGGTCCCATCTCTAAAGATTTTCTGCAAAATCTACGCAGTTATAACAATTGTTTTGCAATGACATCATTTGGTCACAAAATTGCGGCAGTACATGGGTGGAATCCTTCTTTTAGAATTCGAGGCCAGGTTTGCCACCAGATTAGGAGTCTTTTACCACCTGAAGATGAAACAGCAAAGTTTATTCAAGTCTACTTCTTGGATAGTCTGGAAGAGGAACTACATAATCGGGGACGTGACAGTAGACTCAATAGAGACATTCTCCAAAGTCTGACTGAATTTTTACATGAGAACAACAGCTTTATTTGTCAGCTGAAAACAACAAAGGAGAGGATTGAAGAAGAACACTTGGTAGAACATAAAGTTGTCATAAGGGAAGACCGAAGGCCACAAGAAGAGCATCCACGGCGATTCAATGCTCCAACAACAACGTATGAGATTGGAATATTAATGGAGAATGAACCAACAGCTAACCGGGATATTGTCTTGCGTTTTAGAAATGATACATTAAAATGGATCTCCGAACTACATCCCCTCTACGATACTTTAATGTACCCGTTAATGTACCCCTATGGTTCTCCATCTTACAACATCTACATGAAGGCATCCAATGGGCGAAAAGTTACCCAACAGCAATTTTATTCGTACCATTTAATGACTCGGCCTGGAAACTATTTTCTCTGGTACCGAAGGCTATTTCAACAATGGCTGGTGGATGTGTACTGCAAGATTGAAACAGAACGTTTACAGTTCCTGAGGCGTGAGCAACAGACCCTGAGAGCTGACAATTATAGCAACTTGAGAGATTCAATTCTTAGGGAGGATGGGAATCCAGAACAGTTTGGTCAACGAGTTGTACTTCCGGCAACTTATACAGGAGGCCCTCGATACATATTTGAGCGTCAAAGTGATGCCATGGCATATGTTCGGCGAATGGGCCGAGCCGACCTCTTCATCATGTTCACAACAAATCCAAAGTGGACAGAAATTACAGAAAATTGTCTTCAAGGGCAAGACCCTCAGGATCGTCCAGATATTGTTGCCAGGGTTTTCAGGCAGAAGCTAAAAAAGTTACTTGAATTTATTAAAAAGGGAGGATTTGGCAGGTTGAGGGCTTTCCTGTACAGTATTGAATATCAAAAAAGAGGACTGCCGCATGCACACATCCTCACCTGGCAGGCCCCAGAGGACAAACTTCTACCAGAAAAAATGGATCTCTGCATATCTGCAGAGATCCCTGACAAAGAGGAAGATCCTGATCTTCATGCTAAAGTGATGGCACATATGGTGCATGGACCTTGTGGACCATTTAATCCAAATTGTCCATGTATGATTGACAACAAATGTTCCAAAAAATACCCAAAAGAATTTCTTCAGTGTACCGAGCAAGGCCAAGACTCTTACCCCAAGTACAGGCGAAGAAAACCAGAAGATGGAGGCCAGACTGGTACAATAAGGATGAAGAGAAATGGTCGGTATGTTAATCAAGAAATAACAAACCAGTGGATTGTTCCGTACAACAAGGTCCTCCTTCAGCAGTTCAACGCTCACATTAACGTAGAAATTTGCAGCTCGATCCAAAGCATCAAATATGTCCTCAAATACGTGAATAAAGGATGTGATCAAGCAGTGTTTGAACTACAAAGAACTGATGGAGCAGCTAACCAACAAGGCCAAGTACAAAGTCACATTGTGGATGAGATCCAGCAGTTCCAGAATGCAAGGTTTGTCGGCAGTTCAGAGGCAGCCTGGAGGATATTGGAACATCCCATCCATGAACATTTCCCCCCAATTGTACAACTTTCTGTTCATCTTGAAAATGGGCAGCGTGTCATGTTCTCAGCTGATACTGCTCTGGAACGAGCCCAAGGTCCACCGCCTGCCACAACTTTGACAGCATTTTTTCAACTCTGCCATGAGGATGACTTTGCAAGGGGTCTCAAATACGTAGAAGTCCCTGAGTTTTACACTTGGAACAAATCAACAAAGAAATGGATGAGAAGAATGCGTGGGGTACAAGTTGAAGGTACTGAAAATGATGATGTATGGAAGGCACCATGCATTGGGAGAATCTACACGATTAGTCCAAAAGCAGGGGAGTGTTATTTCTTACGCCTGTTGCTCAATGAGGTTGCTGGTCCAACTTCATTTCAAAATTTGCGAGCATACAATGGTCAGGTGTTTGAAACATACAGAGCAGCGTGCCTTGCTCGAGGCCATCTAGAAAATGACCATCACTTGCATCAAGCAGTAGGAGAGGCAAGTGCCACTCAATCACCTTCAAATTTGCGAAGCCTATTTGTGATAATTTTAACAGCCTGTGAGCCAAGAAATCCTCTTGAGATCTGGATGGCTTTTCGTGATGTAATATCTGAAGACATTCTTCACAGATACAGGCAAGAAGTTAACAATCCAGAAGCAGATTTTCATGAGGACATCTACAATAAAACTCTTTGTCTAATTGAAGAAAAAGTTCTCCTTATGTGCGGTCAACCATTGGCAAGCTATGGATTACCTGCACCAATGCAAGGGAGAGATGAAAGACTCGCGAGAGAGTATCAACGTGAAGTTACTTATAATCTTGAAGAACTTCCCTACAAGCAGAAAATATGCAAGAAAAACTAACCGATTCTCAAAGAGAAGTTTACAATTCATTCATGGCAATGTTGGAAGCACAAGGTGAAATGAACAAAAACATGATGTTTCTTGATGCTCCAGGTGGTACGGGCAAGACTTTTGTAATCAATTTGATCCTTGCAAAGATTAGAACCATGAGAAAGATTGTGCTTGCAACAGCATTCAGTTGCATTGCTGCTACTCTACTACAAGGTGGCCACACTCTTCACAGCACTTTTAAAGTACCCTTGGATACTCATCGAATGGATCAGCCAGTTTGCAAAATTACTGGTAACTCAGCCTTGGCAAATGTAATTAGAGACACCTCTGCAATCATTGTAGACGAAGCCCCAATGACGCACAAGAGTGCTTATGAAGCAATTGACCGAACACTGCAAGACATCACAGGAAACAAGAATCCCATGGGTGGCATTCCAACCTTATTTTGCAGTGATTTCCGTCAAATCCTCCCAGTGGTTAAAAATGGCACAAGGGCTAACATTGTCAATGCAAGTTTGAAACAATCCTATCTCTGGAGGCACGTTATAGTGAAGAGACTGACTACTAATATGAGAGCCTATATCTCTGATAACACAGCTGCAGCAGACTTCTCAAAATTGCTTCTCCAAATCGGTAATGGTCAGTTTCCTATCACTTCTTCACCTGACACAATTAAGATTCCAACTGCGCTTGGTAAATGTGTCGGTAATCAGAAGCAACTGAAAGACAAAGTGTACCCAGACCTGCAAAACAATGGAAAATCACCGGATTGGCTTGCTGAGAGGGCTATTATTTCGCCATTAAACAGCAATGTGAATCATTTGAACAATTCAATAATGGATGAATTTCCAGGAGACACAAAGCAATACAAGTCAGTTGATTCAGCTACTAATAAATATGAAGCTGTTCACTACCCTGTGGAGTTTTTAAACTCTTTGGAGATATCTGGAATGCCTCCACACATTTTAAATCTCAAAATTGGATCGCCAATCATGATTCTTCGATCCTTGGAACCGCCAAAAATAACAAACGGAACCAGATGTGTTATCACCAGATTGCACACCAATGTACTTGAGGCCACCATTTCCTGTGGTCCCTACAAAGGCGAAACCGTTCTACTGCCAAGGATCCCCTTAGTTCCATCGGACTCAGTACTTCCATTTAAATTCCGGAGACTCCAATTTCCTGTGAAGGTGTGTTTTGCAATGAGCATAAACAAAAGTCAAGGTCAGACATTTAACACCATTGGCGTAGACTTGACATCAGACTGCTTCAGTCACGGTATGTTCTACGTCTCCATCAGCCGGACAGGAAGTTCAGAAAAACTCTACATTCTGGCTCCAAATCAAAGCAGCAGAAATGTAGTTTACCCTGAGGCTCTTTAGTGAAAAGTTTGAGAAATGGATATGAGGAAAAACTGACATGATCTGATTGTGGTAAGTTTTTAGTATTGAATGTGCAAGATAAAATTTAAGCAAGAGTTGAAAATGACTTCAATGAAAAATTTACTATGTAACATCAAGTAACCTTCCTTTTTGATGAAAATGTTTTGTGAAGTTCCTGATTGAATTTCAGTCACTACAAGAGGTAGTTAAAATGTTAATCACCTTATGCAATCGTTGCTCTTACAACATCAACTTACTGGAAAGGTGCCCACAGATTTTGGTACCCGAGTGCGCAACAAAGCTCCGTGCGAAGCACGGGTATCTTTGCTAGTATATATATAATCCGGAATAAAAATTAAAATAAACAAACCAAACGTTCGAACGTGTCGCTGCCATATCAAATAAAAACTACTATTGATTACAGATGCTTGGCTTTACTTGCTATACGGTTATAATGGTTTCAAGTTAAGTTTCAAATAAAAATGTAAAGTATTATAGTGCAATTGTGCTTTAAACAGAAACATTTATTTCGAATGCGCCCCTGTCATATCAAAGAACCTACTCGTGATTTTATGTGTCGGGCCTTTCAGTATATCACATATATGTCATAATCAAACTACTCAAATGCAATTGTGATGTGAGATTGTGTAAGGTGCAAATCGCCTGTTCAGTTTTTGCATCGGATTATTTCAATTATCGATTATCGGTACCAATCGAAGACATTCTGATGAAAAACCTATGTAAAACACTGCGAAACACATAATTTGACTTTATGGACAAATTCAGAGAACTCGACGCAAACGATTTCGAATCTATAAGAAAGGAACTGACACACACAGCCAAAGTTTATTTTATAAAAAATAGAGATGTATATATATATATATATATATATATATATATATATATATATATATATATATATATATTAAATGAGGAATAAAAGGTGCACAGAGATTTATAATCAAACCAATAAGAATTAAAATGAGAAAAAGTATGAGAAAATCTCTTAAGATCATTGCATTTCGAAGCTAAATGCTTCTCATCAGAAGAAAAGAAAAGCTGGCATTATGCAGATATAAGAACATACAAACAAAACCGACTTAAGAACATTTAAATTAGTAATGGATATATATATATATATATATATATATATATATATATATATGAATAAAACATGTATAAATACATTTGAAGCCAAAACTGCAACACGAATTTTTGTTAATAAAATAAACAGGTGTTTATTTTTAAAGAAATATATTTCGGAGTAAGACTCGTTTATCAATCATTTTTTTTTCTTCTCTTCTTCCACGACATGATGTAGTGGGAGATAGTTCGATGAAGAGTCCACGTGATGTTCTTAACTGCGGGGGTTTTATGAAGCCGGATAGGTGACGCGTGGTCGCGCATTTTGAAAATCTGGGTGGTTATTTTTGTGTATATCCGTTAAAAGTGTTGAGTGAAGAATAAAACATGTATAAATACATTTGAAGCCAAAACTGCAACACGAATTTTTTCATCTGTTTATTTTATATAAAAAAAAATCGTGTTGCAGTTTTGGCTTCAAATGTATTTAGGCAGGGAGACTTGATACCTGTTTTTGGGGACGAAGATTTATTTCACTCCAAGACAAGAAATGGTTCTATAGTTTTTTATTCACATTCCAGATCGACCGCAGAAGAATGGAAAGTGAATTTAGCCTGTGTTGTTTCTTCTTCTAGGTCTTATTTCTACCACGTCAGCGTTCGTCCCCCACCCCCAGCGAAGGGGAGGAGACAACGGCGAAGCCGTCCTCTCTTTTCCAAGTCCCAACCAAATCTTTTCGATTCAGCTAACCTGATCACATGACTCACACGCAATCCAATCAGCTGATCTTGACTTCCGGTCAACGTGTCTACACTATAATTCACACTCTCCCCCTCTCTCTCTCGCTCTCTATCTATTCTCTAACACATGTATATATATATATATATATATATATATATATATATATATATATACTTGCTCTGTTTTTAATTTAGCACTCTTCAATAAACGCAGGGGGTTAAAATGTATCTGCATCAAGGAAACCAAACTGCCTTAAAACTTTGGAAAAATGAGATGTAAGTAAACTATTTTCTCTTGCTTTTCCTTATGAGGAAAACGGATTCCATACTATTCATTGTTAAAGTGGTTGTTATTCAGTATGTCTGACGAAAGGCTGTTTCTGCGAAAATTTTCAAACGATATAAGGTATATATATATATATATAATTATTTCCACATCCAGACAACGTCGCACTTCACAAGAGCTATGAAAACCAACAAGACTCCAGTTTCGCCCTCATTTGTGCTCATCAGTTAGACACATCCGAACTCAGGATTCGAAACCCGAGTCTCTTGCATGTGAGGCAAGCACTCTACTAACTGAGCAAATGCGTCGTAAACAAGAACGTTTTACTACTTATCACAGATCAAGTAAACCGCAACAAAAATCCAACAGTGGAATAAACCTACAGGGTGTCCACAAAGTGTGGCTACATTATGTAGCCACACTTTGTGGCCACCCTGTATATATATATATATATATATATATATATATATATATATATATAATTATTTTTTTACTATATATATATAGGTTAATCATTTACTTGTAATGTACTCAGTGTATATATTTAAAATGGTGTGTTCAGAAATTATTTAAGGTAAACATCTGATGAGCACGTGACTAAATATGCAGCAATAACATAATTTTGTAGATTTATTAGTCGCAATACGAAACAATATTGTAAAGCCCACCTTTCTGAAAAAAAAAAATGACCAACAGAGAAAAATGGATTTTTAGAACTTGAAAATTATTATAGTACACTATAGCTATTTTTTAAAATTGAGATGTTTTTAGCGATACGTTGATTTATGTAAGTGCCAAATGCATAGTTTTATGAACTTAGTATCCTTTTAAAATTTTATTTTATTAGTTTATTTTATACATTGCTGAAGACTTCGTTAGCCTTTATATATATATATATAAATATATATATATATAAATATATATATATATGTATGTGTTTGTGTGTGTGTGTGTGTGCCGTCTAAAATGTCATAAGAAAGGCCTCAACCAGTTCTCTATTATACAGGTTAATGTTGCAATTTTTACAGCCAGCGTAAACTCAGCAGTTAAAAGACGGTTTCATAAAATATTGATGACGAAAAACAAATAAGAAAGGGAAAGGTGTATTATGGGTTAATTTAACGCACACAAAAAAAACTAATAAAACGAAAACAGGCTCAGCATAAAATCCCGGCGGCCATTTTGTGAAGGCTTACGTGTATGTTGATAATCATACGCCGAAAGCATGTAGAGTATCGATGGTTGGTAGATTCTGTAAATGGAAATGTCTTCAGGCAAAATCCTCATGGCTCAATCGGACATAATGAAGGCCTTTAAGGCAAAAAGATAGAGATTATGTTCATGGAAGAAATATGTAATATTGTTGTGTCGTATCTTCTGGACCCAAATATCTATGGCAACAAAATTATAAAATAACTCCATTTCAGTGTATTTTTACTCCCTACTACCTGACTTTCATAAATATATATTAAAATCTATTATTTATTTACTAATTGCATATTAAAGTGTATTATTTACTAAATATTAATCGACTCTAAAGTCAAAAGCCCAGTATCGTAAATACGAGGAAATTCTAAGAAAACCATTTATAAAATAATTTTAATTTACATCAGCCAGAATGCATTTCGTGTCCTTTTTTAAATTGCTTTGCAATTATAATCTTTCATAAATAGATGGAAAAATGAATTACTTTTTAATTAAAAAAATGTGAATAGAATTGTTTATTAGAAAGTCATTGCTTGTTTAAAACTGTTAGCAAATAATCATCTATTCAGGATGTTAGAAGTGCTTTAATCAAATAAGTTTATCACTAAAAAACATTATCTTAATGAGATATGGTTTTATAAACGTTTTGTTCCGTAATTAATATGATTGCCAAACATTACCGTCAAACTATAATTGGACTTTTACAATCATATTAAAAATAAATTTCAAGAAATGTCATCCGTTATAATTTCGAAACTAAAACTCAAGTAAAAAATTGAGTTAACTGAAATAAAAAATATGAGAAGATCATTTATTATAGATAACTTTTTGATAAAATTATTAACTCTTGCTAATAATATAGTCACACAAACAAACACATACATATAGATTTTTTTCTCCTTGTCCGTAGCATGTTCGTACCATGTATAAAATCATGTTAGTGTTGCTTTATAGGCTTCGGTCCATTTTTAGTCCGATTCCTCTGAAGACATCACATGATTTTGAACTTGACAGAATACAGTAAGGGTGCTGGAGGTAAACTTTTCGTCTGGGCTGACGTTATCTGCCTGATAGTCAGGGACCCGAACCTTGGATTAACCACTAAGGAGGCTGTTCTTTCAACAGGCGCAAAGTACTGGGACTGCTGTATTGCCAGTTGGTGAATGGATTTTGGACCATGCAGTAGTCTCTGGTGGGGCCTCTCGATGCCATACTAGTGGGTAATTGTTACGGCTTTACCTTTTCCTGTGCTAAAAAACATGTCCTGTCGTTTTCTCTCTTACTTTCCCTCTCTATCCTGCTCTAACCAAGTATGCCGACCTGTTCCACAAATACCAAAACCTCACCATGAAACATCTGTTTCATGGTGAGGTTTTGGGATTTGTGGAACAGGTCGTTCAACGTGTTTTCAGGAACGCCAGCAACCACTGTAAAAGAGTAATAAAAATACAAGAGAGCTATATGCCCAGTCTGTTAAATCCAAGGTAGCTGATCAGCGCCTTGGTTACCACCAGTTTTGGCAAATAACAAATAGGATCTTGAACAGAAGTGTGCGTTCTATCCCACCCATTATCAATGGACCTGGGGTCATCTCGTCAGCATCAGACAAGGCCAAACTATTTGCAAAGAAGTTTGCAGCTAATTCTACCCTATGCGACGAAGGCCATCAACTCCCCATATTTCCTCCTATAACACAGAACACGCTAGGTAACATACACATATATGTGCATGTGGTCGCCAAGCTAATCAAGAACCTTGATTCCAGTAAAGCAACTGGCCCTGACGGCATCCAAATTATAGTGTTAAAAAGCTTCAACCAGAACTTGCCCCCATACTTACGAAACTGTTTAAGCATTGCCGTAAGGAGAAGTGCTTTCCGACTCCCTGGAAAACCTCATCAGTATGCCCTGTATTTAAGAACTCAGGTGATAAGTCATCTCCCTCTCAGTACAGACCAATAAGTCTCCTGTGTGTCATGAATAAGTTGCTGGAATCCATGGCTTAGTGGGGGATTCAATTTTCTGTTCCCTGCAATCTCCCTCCTACATAAGAGACGTTGCAAGCCTATCTTTGTTTTATCGTTATTTCCATGGCAGGTGCTCGTCTGAACTCCAATCTTTGGTCCTCCCTCGCCAATCTTTTACGAAAAAAACTCGTCTAGCTGAATTTATTGTCAAAAACTTTCCCCACTCTTTATCTGTGCCTAAATAAAAACGTACATTCCATGAACACAGCTTCTTTCTTAGAACTGCACGCCTGTGGAACTCTGTTCCGTCTGCCTGCTTCCCACCTGACTACAACCTGGATGTCTTCACATCCAACGTAAACAAATTCCTTATGAACCGCCCTCTTAAGTAGACACTTTATTAAATCTCCACACTAACGTACTGGTCTTACAATAACCCTTATCCCTGAGTGGCTTCGGGTCTTGATAAGTGGTGACCACCTTGTAAAAAAACAAAACAAAAAAAACATGGGGTCGGTTGCCATTATCTTCCCCAGCGCAATGACATCTGACTTGCCTATTTGCACCTATCCGTTGTCCTTAGATCATGCGCATAGCTGTAGTCGAATAACGTAACTCTTAATGTCATGGAATCGTTGATTTGCTAAAGATTCATCCTCCTCCACGGCCATCCAACCTCCTGCTGGCGACATCGTCAGTTACATTCTTTAATATATATATATATATATATATATATATATATATATATATATATATATATATATATATATAAAATAGATTGAAAACCATAGACCTCCAAGAAAATAAACATAACTAAAAGCAATAATAATTAAATAAATAAATGTATATATTTCGTATTTAAACGATTATAGGAGACTGGTAAAACTCAATTTCTTTTTTTATCGTATTTCTCCTTTATTAGTAATTCTTGGACTTCTTTAATTTCAATTTTATTTTTCACTAAATAACTAATAATATTTTTAGATTAAAAGCGATTAAAAAATAACATAATATACATGGAGCAACGTAAATAATTCCCACATATAAAACTATCATCTCCATTTTACTTATGAACTGATGCACATACCGATGATGTTTTTATTTAACTTATAAATTACCATTTTTTATTAGGTATCCTCATCAAGAAATATGGTTTAGACTGGTGCACATTGTTCTTTTACTGCAGAATTTTTATTAGAATAATGAATCTGTAGCTGCAACACATAGAACTTTCCGGATTCATTACAATCCAGATACAAACTCAATACAGCTATGAGTTGCAAATATCTGATCTACAGGTTTGGCACTTCAAAAAAGCCACCTCAAAAGGCCTCGAAGCTCTCCAACGCTAGACAGTATTCGAGCTGTGAGACGTTGTGTTACTCAGTCTCCTGCACGTTCAGCTCGCAAACATGTTTTCGCTTTGTCTGGGATTGTCTGATCGAACAGTCAGAAGAATTCTACACACTTATATGCAGTTTCATCTATACAAATTAATGATTGCTCAGAAACTGCACGAGCGTCACTGGGAAGATCGCACGTCAAAATGTGTAAGAGATTTCTGCCGCACCCTGTATATTAGGACAAAAATTCTTTAAAAAAGGAGAAAAATAATATGGTGTTACAAGCATAGTTAAACAGGACGTAGTAGTGTTCCTCATTGATATATAAAGAGGTTTGTGTTTACTATAAGCTTTTTACCCAAATATTACGCAAGTATAAATCATGTAGAATATATGCATTAATATAATTACGCATAATAGTTTACCAAATCAGTCAGAGATTAAAAATATTCCAGGCGATGGAGAGGAGACGCGTTCATAGCTAAGTCCCGGAGGAGGAGGAGGAGGAGGAGGCGGTGTAAGAGTGCGCGTTAGAAATGAAAATTCGAAAGGTAAGTTTATTTCCATGAGAGCTGCCGAGCATTTAGGCGCGTAAATATCTTCAGTTAAGGGGAGTCCTTTTTGGCTCTCGGCCAAAGGAGTGTGTAATGAGACTTTCGGTGTTGGTCTGGACAGGAATCTGCAATTCAATCAATTGTAACATTCAAATGATAAAATAATATGAACTCTTCGGTTTTGTTTTGTTGGTGGGTCGGAAGAACAATTTTAAACCGGCACAAAAAAGAGATGACGATGCGATGAACGCACATAATGCGAGTCCATAGGGAGCACTGTTGTAAAATACAACGACATTAAGCAGTTTGATTACCCCATACTTCGCTGTAAATAACCATCACCAACACCTCGTTAGAGAAGGGTACAGTGACTCCATCGTAGTAAGAACCTTTTAATCTTCTATTCCGTTGATACCAAGGTCGCTAGACAAAGAATGGGATTCTTCTACTACTCCAGTAGATATCTCACTCCTGATGTAATTTTATACCTATATACAAGTGAGGTACGTCCATTGATGGAGTACTGTTACCACATCTGGAAATAGGCTGCTAGAAATCTTATCCTGCCTTGACAGAGTTCAAAATAGACTACGTAGCTTAGTGGTGGATGCCAAACTTTCACGTAAAACACTCGTCTAGTAAAAAACACTATCAATAATTTCCCCCACTCTTTATCTGTGCCTAAACCAAAACGTAGATTTCATGAACAAAGCTTTTTTCTTAGAACTGTACGCCTATGGAACTCTCTTCCGATCGCCTGCTTTCCAGTTGACTACAATTTGATTGTCTTCAAGTCCAACGTAAACAAATTCTTGATGAACCATCCCCTTAAGTAATCCATTTTATACAATTTCCACTACTAACAATTACTACGAAATTATCCCTTTGACTACTGTATACCCATTAACACTTATCCTAAAGTGGCCTCTGGGACTTGATAAGTAGTGACTCCTATGTAAAAGAAATGAGATCTTTACATTCACATATGTGTAAATAATAGAGATATTTATATATGAACTGCATTGTAAAATTAATAGGTGATGATTTTTAGTTTTACTTGAATTTTATATCTATGGTGGGAAGGTACGAACATCCATTATGTTTTCATATAATAATGCGATTTCCGTTTTTTATTTTGGTGTTTGAACGAATTGAATAAGTGGAAGTTTGGTTAAAAATAGGTTGCGGTTTGGTTAGGAGGAACATTTATTCATAATAGCAAAATTAATACTGGTGTATAGAGATTTATTGATCAATTTAAAACAAGGGAATACAATATATGTAAAGATTATGAAAGCCGTATTCCAAGCGTTTCGAATCCTGCGTATTCTCACCAGAAGAAGAAGAGAGATGCTAAGTAAGTAGTGAAGGATGCGAGGTCTAGCAGTAGGCATATTAGATGATCTTGCATTAGGCTTCGGAATGTCTGGCATTAATAGATTTCATGACCCCTAAACGCTATATTGTAGTCTCCTGTTTCCAATTGATCAATAAATCTATTATGTTCCATACTGTTCTAATCTCCGTAAATACAAAAAAAAAAAAAAAAGAGAGAAATACGAATTATTCGTGTTTTATTTCTCGCGTCATTAAATAAGTGCGTGAGCGAAGAAACAAATACGATTTCCGGATTTTTTCGTCACGGTCAACATTTCTTCTGTTCTATGGAAAAAGTTATTTGCTTTGGAAAACTATTGAATATTTCTATCGACATAGATATTTTTATCGTCTATGAAAAAGACATCCTTCTCAAGGAATCTAAATATGTATGTTTAACGTTCGTCAGTAAAAAAGTTACTGTTCTTTTTTCTCCCAGATACTAAAATCTGAACACGGATTTGTTAAATTTTCTTCAAAATCTGTATTTTTCCTAAAACGTCTTACAATGTATATTGGAACAATGATTAAAACTGCAAATAAAGCAACAACACCAACAACAAATATTTGAACACCAGAAAAGCTCAAATGAAAGAGAACAACAACAACAACAACAACAACAACAACAACAACAACAACAACAATAACAGGAACAACTAATGCAGCTAGAGGCCCAGCAATATGAAAATGAACAATACATAAAAGAGCTGCTGACTCTAATATATAAAAAATAATGCGTCCAACGATAACAATATCGCATTTTCACAAGGTTCAATATGGAATGCGATTGACAATTTCTACTACAGATCTGAAGACGGTAAATCATTTAAAGCTTATTTTCGTCGGTATGAAGGTGTTTGTGTATTGACTGCAAACAGTATTCGAACCAGAAACAGGTTTGTTTACAGAAACTAGAAACGGCTGAGCCTAATAAGTCTGTAGATTTTATTTTACCTCAGCAAACATGGCAATTAACTTTCGTCGAGACGGTGGAACTTCTTACAGAACTATTTAGACCGAAAGTCTTTATTCCATAAGCGCTGGTCATGTCTGAATTTGCAGAAGGGTGACGAAGATGATTTTGCAATGTACACAGCCATGTAAATAAACATTGCAACGAATTCAAACTTGCAGATTTTTAAATGTTTAGCAGACAGACAATTTAAAAAACACGTAAAAATAAAACAATTTAGAGAAAAGTGACACACATATCAACATGTAACTAAGAAAGGATTTGAAGAAAGAAATCCCGCCCCCCCCCTGTACTCGATGGCTGAGCATAACAATTTTGTGGATTTTATTTTACCACGTAAAACGTCCGAATTATCTTTCCCCGAAACGGTGGATATTGTTACAGAACTATTTAGCCCGATCTCTTTATCCCATAAGGGTTGGTCATGTGTGGATTTGCAGGAGAATAACGAATATGACTTCACAGCGTACGCATCCATGGCAAATAAACATTGCGACAAATTCAAACTTGCAGACCTTTTGTTTACTATTACGGACTAGAGACGGCGACCATAACAAGTTTGTGGATTTTATTTTACCACTTGAAACGTCGGAATTATCTTTCGCCAATGTGGTGGAACTTTTTAGAGAGCTATTTAGCTCGAAAGTCTCTTCATTCCATAACAGAACAACAACAACAACAACAACAACAGCAGCAGCAGCAGAAGAAATAACTAATGCGGCTTGAGGCTCAGTAATATGAAAATGAACAACACGTGAAAGAGCTGCTGACTCAAGTAATAAAAAATAATGCGTCCAACGATAATAATATCGCATTTTCACAAGGTTCAGTATGGAATGCGATTGGCAATTTCTGCTACGGATCTGAAGAAGGTAAATTATTTGAAGTTTATTTTCGTTGGTATGAACATTTTTTTAGTACCAACTTCAAACAGTGGTCGGGACAGAAAAAAGTTCGTTTACTATTAGTGAAACTAGAGATGGCTGAGCATAACAAGTTTGTAGATTTTATTTTACCACGTAAAACGTCCGAATTATCTTTCCCCGAAACGGGGGAAATTCTTACAGAACTATTTAGCCCGAAAGTCTCTTTATTCTATAAGCGTTTGTCATGTCTGAATTTGCAGGAGAATGACGAAGATGACTTCACAGCGTACGCATCCATGGTAAATAAACATTGCGACAAATTCAAACTTGCAGACCTTAGTGCAGATAATTTAAAATTTTTAGTACTTGCGCTAGGACTGACTTGCGGAGATGAAAATGCGTGTCCTAACAAAGTTTGTAAATAAACCAAATATAGCTAATATATAAAGTTAACAGAAGACTAGCAGAAAACAGAAATTATTCAAAATATAGCACTATAAAGTTAACAGAAGACTAGCAGAAAACAGAAATTATTCAAAATATTCGATGGATATCGAAGCTGGAGTCGAGTAGATAAAAAATCAGGCACACAATTTAAAAATTACGTAAAAAAATAAAACATGTTCGGGTAAAGGACAGCCATATCGACGCATAGCAAAGAAAAAATTTGGAGAAAGAAAAATCCCGGCTTCGTATAATCTATATGGTAATTTGCGTTGGGTTAAGGAGTGTCCATATTTATCAAGAAAATATTTAATATGTAAAAATTGGACACAAAGGTAATCATTGCAGAAATAAAATTAAATACAAAATCATAGTGTGTTTGGCGGAGTCTAAAAATCACGGAGAAGGGTTGTGAAAATATGTGACTATAAAAATTAATGATAAAAAAATCAAAATTCAACTCGATTCAGGTTCAGACGTTTCGATAATAAATTTAAATACCTGGAAGAAATTGAACAAACTCACAATGCTGAGAACACGCAAAACAACAAATCCGTTAACTGTACGCAGATTCACTTCGAAAGTAAATTCTTGGCTAAAGTCACATTGTTGGGAAAAACAAAAATGAAAGCTTATGTTTTAAAGATTACCATTGACTTATTCGGGCCGGACTGGATTCACGAATTTTTATTATGGAACCTGTCAATCAACGATTCTTGCAAAAATAAATAAATAAATAAATAAAAAGTACAACAGATCCCCAAGATTTTAAAGACAAATTAAAAGAAAACTTTCCTTATTCTCGGCAACGAAAGGCTAAACTAAAGGCGCAAACAAACCGATACTGTTGTAAACCGAACAAAAGTAGTTTTTCTCATACGATAACAGCGCCTGCCACAAACTAAAAAAAAAAAAAAACAGGAAAAGTACTTAATCACTAGCCCTAAATGGGCAACTCTCTTGTCAACCGACCCAGTTGTAAGTATCTATGCGACTTCGGGCGATTTTAAACCGGATACGAAAACTTCAAACTCTATTTTCCCAATATTGGAACATTATTTACCAATAGTCAGCACAAGTATATTATATGCAGTAAATGAATAATACCTAAACGGGGTTTCCACAATATGGAAGAACTACCAGACCGTTTTACTCGGTGCCTCTTCAAAATAGACAGTTCATTGAGTTAGCAACAATATTGGATCTTTTAAGAGGTGTCGAATAGATCCCTTTTCACTAGAGGGACCTGTTTCTGGCGGTCCCTCAACTCACATGGAGTGGACTGTATTCAGGAGCAGTGAATACAGGATCATACAGCGACCATATACGGCATAATCACGTTTAACACGCCTGATCCCGTCAGATCACCGAAGTTAAGCAAGGATGAGTCTAGCCAGTACCAGATGGGTGACCATCTTGGACTTCCAGGTGCTGTATGTACTCTCCGCTTATTTATCTCGGCATTGTTTTCAGTCGTCCTGGATTCTTACCACTGGACTTAAGTAGTGCCGGGGTGATTGGAGATTGCGTAACCCTTGCCGTATAATAACACGCGCAGCGTCCTCTACAGGGGGTATCCTTTGTCTTTCCAGACTGAGCGGAGGCATCGATGCAACGAAGCGCGCAAAGACGTATGCCCTCTGCTTAATTTGGCAGATCCTTCACATGCCCGATCTGTGTCCATCCATGTGGGTCGAGGATTAGACTATTTAAGCATGAGTAGATACAGAAGAAGATTAGCATCATCGGATGACGATGGGCAACTAAGAAGACATTTCTATACATTTATTCGATTCCGGGCAACGCGGGTTTCACTTGCTACACGGTGTACTTCAAGCTGCTTAAGTCTAGCGATATTGGCTTGAGTACATATGCTGCACTATAAAAAGTAAACTAAATGCAAGCTGACTAATAGGACAACCGACCCAATGGCTGCCATTACCCAACAGATGTAGATTAATGGCGTCCACAATGGCCAATTTATTGCGGCTTCAACTTCAGCATTAAATTAACGCAACGTCTGTCGATTCTCACGCTCGATTCTTATGCGTTTTCCCACTGGAATCTTTTCACATTAATACTTGACTAATAACCGATGATCAATACATTAGCAAAAACACATAAATATAACAATGTAATAAACGTTGGACATTAGTCTAAACATCCGTTTACAAAGTGTGGCAAATTAGAACGAAAATCATCAAATCGCATCCCATATTTTGTTTGGAAAATTTTCGAGCTTTACTAGCAAGGAGACTTAACGGTTTCCGGGCAATCACAGATAAATGAAATTAAATTATCTTCAGCATTGATTAAGTTGTCGGTTTTCCGCGCGTACTTACATTAACATGTTCATATTAAGCTAAACATAGCTAATTAATAAAAAAATGTTCGGATGACTCCAAATTATATACTTAACTAGCAAGGAAACCCGACATTACCCAGAATATATATATATATATATATATATATATATATATATATTTCAAAATAATGTAATGCAATAGATCTAAATAAAAATTGCTCAATATACCAGGTAGAGCAAATAAATCATAATTTAGTAAATTAAATTAAAAAATGTGAAATGGTTAAATTTTAAATCTAGAATTTTTATTATATGCAAGACAAAGAATACATTTCAATAAGTATATCTCCTTAACTTATTGGTTTTCGATGTTTACCCATCTCCTCAGGGAAGAAAATATTAAAAGTATTATAATGGTTTTTACCTAATTTGCTAAATATAATAAACATAGAAAATCATAATTTAAAGTTTTGCAATTATAGAGTAAGGGAAATTATATATTGGTTAAAAATGAAAAGGATATTGAATTTCGTATCCAAATTATATGGTAAATTCCGAAGTGAAAGTTGGTAGCTGTGAGGTAAAGGGATCCGATGCGTATTATGAATCTTCCACGGCACAAGGTAATAATCCGAAGTAGGCATAATTCCTTGGTTTCTCCTTTGTTTAGATGATACGTCCGGTAAATATATTATTATATAAGTCCGGTGAAGCTGTATATATATACAGAGAGAGAAAGAGAGAGACAGAGAGGGACAGAGAGAGAGAGAGGGAGAGGGACAGAGAGGGATAGAGAGATAGAGAGGGAGACAGACAGACAGACAGATACTGAGAAAGAGAGGGAGAGAGACAGAGAGAGAGAGTGAGGGAGAGAGAGAGAGAGGGGGAGAGAGACAGAAAGGGACAGAGAGAGAGAGGGACAGAGAGAGAGAGAGGGAGAGACAGAGAGAGGGAGAGAGAGAGGGGGACAGAGAGAGAGACAGAGATAGAGAGACAGAGAGAGAGGGAGAGAGACAGAGAGATAGAGAGAAAATAAAAAGGAACAAACCGTGTTATGTATTCATCAATGTTTCGTCTTTATTTCGAGACTTCCTCTGGATGAAATCTCGAAATAAAGACGAAACGTCGATGAACACAACACTTGTTATGTCTCTATTTTGTCGGAATACTATTCCCATTCTTTTCATCATATATATATATATATATATATATATATATATATATATATATATATATATATATATATAAAATGGGTTAAGAAATTCCAACGAAAGAAAGATGTATATTTAAATAAGGGGGTAGTCACCAACAATGTGTACTTTTTAACATTATTTTATTATTCCGTGTCTTGATTTTTATATTGAGAATTATGTTTGGATCATTGTAATAATGTTTTTAAATCATTGCAATCGTTTTTACGCGTTTCAGACGTTTGTGAAGCGTCCTCGTCAGAACTTATTTTCAAATGTGTTGGAGATGTAAAAATGGCATTTTCGTAGTTCATTTGAAGTGTTTCCAAGGGTTGTAGGCGTGTAAGTGTCTATTATTCATTGGCATGTTCAATTTTTATTACTCTTTTATTGGGCTTGTCGGCTGTAGCCACTCTCTCTTTCTGTTTGTCTTTTTTCCTTTTCCTTTAGGGTAGGGTAGTGTGTGTGTGCGTGTTTGTGTTTCTTTTATTGGTTTGAGAATGTGTGTACTGTTTTATAGTATTATGAGGTTATTTGCTTCTCTAGGAAGGTGACTGTGATCCAAGGTCGTTACTAATGTGTATGTGTGAGGAGAGGGGCCAGCTCTTATGAAATAAGGGTAGGGGTGCTTTCATTCTATTTTGATATTTATTTTTTGGATTCTTGGATTTTAGTATTGTGATTTATCGTTTCAGTCTTTTCGGGTATTCCTTATATTATGTTTGTTTAGATAGAGGGGTGTATTTAAAAATATGTATAGGGGATTTTTTAATGTTTCTATTTATTTGCCTCCCCATGTGGGTATGGCCAGACCCAGGATTGGTTCCTGGTGTGGGGAAGATTTTGTTCCCCAGAGGGGGGCAATTGGAGGGGGTATAGGTATGGGAGGGGGATGATAGAAGGGATGATAGTTGTCTCAGTGATGAGGGGATTCTCCTCCACTGACTGAGGAGGGAGCGAGGTGTTGGAACAAATATTATACTATGGTTCTAGGTGTTTCTTAGTGTCGTTGGTTTCGAGGTTAAGTAGGGTTGGTATTGTTCCGTGTGTTGTATATGAGATAGGGGTGTTATGTCTATGTGTGGTTGTATGCGCGCACGTGTGTGTGTTTTAATGTGTCGGTTCTCATTTATGTGTGGGTGTGTATATGTATATGTATATGGATGTGCATGCGAGTGTGCCTTGCATTTCATGTTTTTGTGTGTTGATATTAGGCTCTGTTCAGTTCAGGAGTGAATCTGGTGATGAAGTTTTTTTCCTGTGTAAGTAAATAAACATAATTGTCTGTTTGGAAGATTGGCATTATTTTGAAGCTGTTTCCATTGCATGTGTGTACATGTTTTGAAACATAGAGGTGTCTGTTATCTGCAATTTTGATGTTGCTCTTATGTAAGGCCACTCTATTGCTGAAATTTTTGGTGGCGCAAATGTAGGATTTGTTGCATGCTGAGCATCTTAGTGCATATACTACATTTCTGGAGGTGCAATTTAGATCCTTTTTTATTTTGAATGTTTGTGCTGGGTTTTTGAATGTGTATGTGTTACCTTCTATTATTATGTCACATACTCCACATATTTTAAGTATTTATTCTACAGTTCTCGACATGCAAGTAGAGCTAGATAGCAATACTTCACGAATTCATCCTAACAAGGATGAATACAGAATATTTTGTGTCGCTTAATTGCCATAATACTATATATATATATATATATATATATATATATATATATATATATATATATATATATATATATATATAGTAAGTTATAAAATATATATGGCGATTAAGCTACACTGAATATTCGGCGTTTCATCCACTCTAGGACTCTTCAGGCTTATGCATAAGCCTGAGGAGTCCTAGAGTGGATGAAACGCCGAATATTCAGTGTAGCTTAATCGCCATATATATTTTATAAATTACTAACTCTACCTACGTTTTGAGCACTTTTGAAGTAAATACTTAATGTTTACGCATAAATCTATACTTTCGTATATTAATTTTATGTGAGTAAATTAAGTAGTTATATATATATGTGTGTGTGTTTGTGTGTGTATGTATGTGTGTGTGTGCATATCGTTTATGTACACATAGTTGGCAGCATTAATTCTTACAACATACATGTTTATATGTGCCTACACACCCGCTCGCGCGTGTAAAGCTTTACAACCTGCTGTCAAGAATGACAATGCATTTAAAATGCTTTTTCTGTTCTGCCCGATGTCTTTTTATTTATTTATTTATTTTTTTGCACATGATGTTCTTGTGTGCTTTAACTGCCTTTGCAATTCCTGTTTTTCTGGTCGGGCTTGTCTGCCAATCAATATGCCATCAAAACCACGTGACATTTCACGTGAAAAACGCAATGAATATATACATTTCTTTCTTCAAAAGGAACGCGGATTTCCTCCTTAGCTTTAAATATTATTCTAATTAATGCCGGTCATCAGTTCAGACAATGAAAATTAATGAGAAATTGTTGCATAATTGCACGTCACATATACACACATTGTTATGTTTTTAAATTACTTTACCCTATAATAAAACCGATATATAATTATTAATTGTGAGAGAAGACACAGAATTAAATAGCAAGTAAGATACCCCCTGCTCAGACTTACATCACTGGCTGCATTTAATTCGGAAAGAAATACTACACTCTACAATAAAACGGCAACTTTTTTTTCCTATACTCTCAGAAATGATAATAATTTAATTATAAAAATGAATTCTTGCAGTAGTCTTAGGATTTTCTGCGCATATTTCACTAATACATCCAGATAAATATCGAATACGAAAATTGGTGAGGTATGAGATTTTACCGTCTGTTTTAATGGAGGATATAATCTATCATCCATATTGCAAGCAACATTACACTAAATGATAAAAAACAATCCGACCGATCAAGTCAGAATGCAAGAAATATTCTAAGACGTACATAAATCTAAGAAAATCGCATAACACTTAGGAAATGACCCCCAGGCCGTTGTTGAATGTGGTCGTAAATTGATGGTAATATTTGATGTTATAAAGACTAAGCTTCTCTTCTTTACCCATTACATCAAGTCTTGCCAACCCTCGACATCCATAACAAATAACACCGTATCTAAGAATTCTTCATTCAAACTCCTTGGCTTAACATTCACATGCAATATAGACTGGAATAAATACATTGGGGACATTGCGAAAGCTGCTGCAAAGAAGACAGTTTCCCTCTATCACGTAAGAAGACCACTCACACTTTAGAGTATCCTGTACCTCTACAAGGCCACCATTCACATACCATATATGGAGTATAGTTGTCACATCTAGGCTGATGCATCTACCACTAGTTTCTCTCTCTTTTATAGAGTCAAAAATTTGTATTTAAACTTATAGGTCCCACTTTGCTAACTGAACTCCAACCCCTGTCCCATCGCCGCAAGAATGTAGCCCTATGCCTATTTACAAGTAGTTTAATGAAATGTGCTCTAATGAAATCATTGCACTTGTGGTTTCTCGACGTACATATACACGACAGACCCGCTTAGCAACAAAATCACACCCCTTTCTTGTTGAGGTCCCTTAATAGCAGAAAACTTTCTACTCTAATGGTTTCTTACATCGAAGAGCTAGACTTTGAAATTCCCTTCCTGCTACCTGCTTCCCTGACTATACTAATATGCAGAAGTTTAAATGTAAGGTAAACGAACATCTTATTAATCTTTTTTTAGGCATGGTCCCAAATAATAAGCCTTACGTTCAAGTGTGGATATGCCTTGTTCGCGGTGAACGTGAGTTAAAAAAAACATGAAATACAGCCATAAACAAAACAAAATATAGCAAACGTATTAAAAAATTAAATATTTAACATAAAACACAACACATTTAGGAGAAACTTGTTCATTCTGTATTAAAATAGTTAAATTAAACAACAGAATTCAATAAATATCCATTCGAAAAACAATTCATACAACGAAGGTGTCTCCCTTAACTATATAAATTAAACGAACAAGGCAGATAATAACTAAAATTAAACTTAAAATAAAAATCCTGATAAAAATGATGAATACACGTAATAATTTTATTTTACTTTTGAATTTGAAACACGTTTTTAAAATTCTAACTGCATTCCAATTTCTGCGGACCTGTTCTCGTTTACAACATGAAATAAATCCGGATACACATCTGAAGAAATTATCTTGCCGAAATATCATACGATATGGAACAGACCACATGTACGCAAGTAAGGAAAGAATAAAATACACTGATTATAAAAATATACACAGTACACATATACATATCTCTACTTAGATATAACAAAGAAATTCATCCGTGTGTGTGTCTCTGTATGATTGTGTGTACGTTCGTTCTATTTGGGCTCCGGAACATTTGCTCCGATATTTTTAAAATTACACGTACATGTACTTTATGTGTCTGGAAGTGCTTTTAGATAGGTTTTGTAACGGAATGCCTCTGATAAGTATCGGCAATCGAAAAAAATCCAATTAAAGAAGAAACAGGAAGGTTTTTTACCAAAGTTAAGACCAGTATGTAGGCAATATTACAATTCATTTGAGAAGTTTTACCACCTTACAAGAATATATATTGAAAATAGTAAATTCTTTGATAATATAGGGGCGCGGTTGAAATAACTGTTTTTGTTTGGAGCACAATTTAACGATGGTACTTGATTTTTTCAATTTTATTTAAAGCCATTATATAAAAATGATTCTAAAATTCAACACTGGAGTTTTTACAGTACAATATAGACTACAGCGTATTTTAGTCAAAATCACCCCGGGTAGGAATATGAAGATTCCTCCCGATGCACGATTGGAGCAGGCAATAGTCGATGTGATTGAAAAATAAGTAATTTCGCCGATTTCGAAAACAATAAATTATTTGAAGTGTGGAATATGTGTTGATTCTCATGAAATCCCGGGCAATGTCAGGTCTCCCTGCAAGTTGTATTAATAAAAAGTGAATCTAAATAACTCATTCCTTATATTTGCTTCCATGGATTGTTTTATCTTCTATAAATTATTTCTATATTTCTATTTATGTATAAAAGACACTTTGTGTGTGTGTGTGACCTCGTTCCCTATGGACTAGGAAATGGCTGAGCCGATTAAAAAAATACAAATATACATTATGTGTCTGACAGTGTTTTATATAGTTTTTTTACTGCTCCCTACAAGTATTGCAAATCGAAAAAAAAAAATCCGATAAAAAAAAGGAACAGTACATCGTGGTGGTTCCTCGACTAGAGCAGAAGATCATTTGATTTTAAAATGGGCAATTTCACCGATTTCAATGAAAAAAAAAAGAACTGAAAATGTGAAACATTCATTCATCCTAACTCAACCTCAGGCAATGTCGTATACCCCCGTTAATATATATATATATATATATATATATATATATATATATATATATATATATATATATATATATATATATACTCTTAATTTGTTTTTACATAAGAAATACTATGTTGCAGAGGAAGACCTGATATTGGTTTTGCAAACCTTGCTTTAGTATAAATTGTTTCGCCTGAATAGGTATCTTGTTACTGATAACTAGCTGACCGATATATGCTCATGACTGTGTAGCAACATATCAATGCTTATGTAAAGGCATACTCTGCTCTACTTCAGTATTGAGCACTCTTGTACTAACCCCATTAAGCTTCATTGGTTATTTAAGCCCTGGAAAATATAACCCCATATATATATATATATATATATATATATATATCTTTGATGGCATTTAATTGATTATGTTATAATAAAAAGGAAACAAAGAACAATATAAAATTTCCTGCAGAAATCTGACTTTTATTGTTTGTGTCTTATTGTAGGCAATATCAGTTTTACTGTTTGAGTGCCACTCTTACGCTCTTGACGATGTCAGATGAAAGCTGCCCCTCGTATTTCATTCTTTCTCTTCATGTCTTTTCCATGTTGTCGGACTTGTAGGTCGATTAAACGTTTTAGTTAATAGAAGTATTATGCACACACACACACACACGCACGCACGCACACACATACACACACACACACACTCAAAAAGAGCTATACGTAACACACTTACATATTCCAAAGCTGCCAGTGTGTAAAATACGTTTCCGGCTGATTATAAAATGACCGAACATTTTTAAGGACACAGATAAAACAAAGGCAACGCCATACATAACACACTCGCATATACACACATATCATTGCATTACTCGCCACAAGAACTCATCTAGCTGCAACAGCTGCCACACAATTTCTCTCACACGCTATCTGTGCTTAAAACTAAACGAATATATTATTTTCGTTCCTTGATCTCTCCGTCCATGGGGTTTCCTGGTCGTTTTCAAGTCTAATATGAACAAGTTTACTGAGCTGTCCTCTTAAATAATCAAATTCTACCAAATTTCCACCACTACCGATCATCAGTTGAAACTCGCTTAACCCTTAATTCAAAATTCTAAAGATCATTTTGAAAAACGGTCATTTGGAAAAATGATCACTTGGAAAAACGATGTTTAATGCAGTGATCGCCAGCAAACTCAGCACAAAAATGATAATTGAAAATCCCGAAAGGCCATGGAAAAACATCGAGAATGAGACTGACGGCCAGCGACCGTCATAGGGATCGGAATCGATTTTCTGAAGCAGAGAGACAGAGAGCAGATGTTCAAAGACGATTACATAACAAGCGGCTGAATTATTTGGTTGGTTGTTTGTTTTGTTTTACGGCATATCAACCCTTTTCAGGTTATGTAATGCCGAATCTGGTGATCTTGAAGAACGATTTTTTAATATAGTATATTTGTTTTTTAAGTCGTATTCTATTTAACCCATAGTTGAGACCCTAACAGGTGCTACCACTCCGGGTCAGAGTGAACCTGGGAGCAATGGCAATTAAAGGGTGGCTCCACACTCTCCAAAGCCTGCAAACTGGGGCCTCACAATCGGATATAGTTTAAGGTCATATCCAGGACCGTGCGGCTGAATTAAGTTGAATTTAGTTTTTCTTTGACGGGCAGAGACCGAGAGAGAGAGAGAGAGAGAGAGAGAGAGAGAGAGAGAGAGAGAGAGAGTGAAAGAGAGAGATAGAGAGAGAGAGAGAGAGAAAGAGAGAGATAGAGAGAGAGAGAGAGGGGGGAGATAAGCGAATTCCTGTGTACGGGTCTTCTTTTCGACCCATCATCCTCTTTCCTGATCGCACGAACAATCGCCATCACTAAAATCCACAATAAAGCCGATTTATATTTTTATAAACCAAGCTGTTGTTATTTTTCAAGTAAAATGTTATTCAAAAGAATGCCAATTCAAATGCATCATAACATTTAATGCTACTAAGACTAAGCTTTTTTCCCTTACCAATTACAACAAACCTTTTTCAATCACCGAATATCCTCACTAATAACACTTTGCTTAAGAGAGCTTTTTTCTTTTTTTTTTTACACAGTGGTCACCACTTATCAAGGCCCGAAAGCCACTCAGGGATAAGGGTTATTGCAAGTACATTACGTTAGTGTTGAGATTTGACGAAGTGTTTACTTAAGGGGTCGGTTCATTAGGTATTTGTTGACGTTGGACTTGAAGACATCCAAGTTGTAGTCGGTTGGGAAGCAGGCAGACGGAACAGAGTTCCACAGGCGTGCAGTTGTAAGAAAGAAGCTTTGTTCATGGAATCCACGTTTAATTATTGTTCAAGCTCTCTGGCTTAAAATTCAATACAAAATGGAATAAATACATTGATAATATACCCAAGGTTATTGCAATAGAGTTGGACTCCCTATACCATGTTTGAATGCTACTCACACTTGACAGTCTACCCCATCTCTACAAAGCCATCATTCACTCCTGCTTAGCGTATAGTTACAACTTCTAGGCGGCGGATATACTATTCGTCTCATCCTTTTACTAGGGTCCAAAAATGTGCTTTAACAGGAAGTGCTCTGAAGAACTCGTATCACTTTTGCTCTGTCGACGTCAATACCCCAAACTAACTCTACAAGCAGCAACATTTAATTTTCTTTATTATAGCTGCCGGAAAGTATTCTACTGAGATAGTTTCTTCCCGCGAACTGTTAAACTTTGGGATTCAAATTCTGCTTCCCGAACTCTATTAACATGCAGAAATTTAACTATAATGCTCCACTATATAGACCCGTTGCAGGTATGGTCGAAAATAGTATTCTTTTACGTCACTGTAGCAATATGGGTTGTTTCAGTGAACAAGAGAAAAATCTTAGATTAATGTACTGTCTGTAAAAGTTCAATAAGAGCGAAGTGTATTATATTTGAGATTTTCATAATATAACTCTTCAATGCATTATCTCCACCTTTGGGATAAGTGTAGTATATATTTTCTTAGTCATGATACTGTCTCTTCTATATTGGGACCCTACGCCAGTAAGTAGAGATTATGTTTACTAGTATGAATTTTGGCAAGTGTTACATTAAGTACATGTCAGGATAACCCGGAGGCAAAGGGAAGTAGACCCAGTGCATTTAGCATGATTGAGATGAAAGTTCAAAAGTTTTACTGCAAATTGCATGATTACACATTCGTAAGTAATTAACAAAACCCAATGTGTTATACATTATGATTCTACTCCATTGTAATAACCGTGTAGGCACATTCGCAAGCTAAAAATGCAAGTGTTGAATGATGTTACATAGAAATGACTTCAAGTATTCGATGGATAGAACAAAGCTTGGTTCCCACCAGTTCTGGCAAATAGCAAATAGAATCCTGAACAGAAGCGTGCGTTCTATCCCAACCATTATCAATGGTCCAGAGGTCATATCATCAGCATCAGACAAGGCCAAACTATTTTCCATGAACTTTACAGCAAATTCTACCCTATGCGACGAAGGCGATCAAGTCCCCGTATTTGCTCCTACGACACACAGGACGCTACGTAACATACACATATCTGTGCGTGAGGTCGCCAAGCTAATCAAGAACCTTGATTCTAATAAAGCAACTGACCCTGACGGTATTCCAATTATAGTGTGAAAAAAGCTACAACCAGAACTTGCCCCCATACTTACAAAACTGTTTAAGCGTTGCCTTAAGGAGAAGTGCTTTCCGACTCCCTGGAAAACCTCATCAGTATGCCCTGTATTTAGGAATTCAGATGATAAGTCATCGCCCTCTCAATGCAGACCAATAAGTCTCCTGAGTGTCATGAGTAAGTTGCTGGAATCCATATTAAATAGAGAAGTAGTCAAACACCTCAGCAGAAATAACCTTCTTAGTGACACGCAATATGGTTTCCGTTCTGCTAGATCTACAGCAGTTATATAACATAGAATTAGCGAATCTCTCGACAAAGGCTTCATTCCTAGGGAAATATCTCTTGACATATCAAAGGCCTTCGATAAGGTATGGCATAAAGACCTACTTCACAAAATTTCCAGCTACGGTATAACTGGAAATGTTTTCTCTATCATTAAATCATTTATCTCTGATAGGCTCATAAGAGTAGTGATTGATGGTGAGAAATCAGATGCCCACACTATTGATGCTGGAGTCCCTAAGGGGTGTATCCTGGCCCCAACTCTCTTCTTGATCTGCATCAATGATCTCCTAAAACACATACTTACATCATTCGTTGACATCTATGCTGATGACACGACTATTTATAACAACACATCAAAGGCCGCAAATGACAACGTTCTCTCCGATTCTCTCTCCTCGGATCTTGAGCGCGTGGTTCAGTGGGGGAAGAGGTGGCTGGTTACCTTTAATGCATCTAAGACAAAGCTCCTATCATTACATCATAAACGCTCTGAACCTCATCTGGCATCGATTGAAATGAATGGCCCTCATCTAGGGGAGACCCCATGTTTTGATAAGCTTCTGGGTTTGATCTTTACTCCTGATCTGAAATGGGACACATACATCAAGTCTGTGGCCAATGTTGCTGAGAAATTGGTGGGATCCTTCTACCGCCCCAGAAGATATCTCACTACTGATGCAATTCTCTATCTATATAAAACCCAAGTTCGTCCAAGAATGGAGTACTGCTACCACATCTGGACAGGAGCTGCTAAAAACAGCATATCCTGCCTTGACAGAGTACAAAATAGACTTCGTGGCTTTTTTTACATGGGGGTCACCACTTATCAAGGCCTGATTGAGAAAACATTTCCAGTAATACCGTAGCTGGAAATCTTGTGAAGTAGACCCTTATGCCATACCTTGTCGAAGGCCTTTGATATGTCAAGAGCAATTGCCCTGGAAAGGAAACCATTGTCAAGAGATTCACTAATCCTGTGTGATATAACCGTTAGCACATCTGCTGTAGATCTTGCAGAGCGGAAACCATATTGCAGGTCACTAAGAAGGTTGTTTCTGTTGAGGGTGATGCCCTTTTCTCTTCTCTGCAACTTCTCTCCCACAGAAGAGACGTTGCAAGCCTGTCTCTGTTTTATCGTTATTTCCGTGGCAAGTGCTCGTCTGAGCTCCATTCTCTGGTCCCTCTTGGCCAATCTTTCACGAAAAAACCCGACTAACTGAAACCACTGTCAATAATTTTCCCCACTCTTTATCCGTGCCTAAATCAAAACGTAGATTCCATGGACAAAGCTCCTTTCTTAGAACAGCACGGCTGTGGTACTCTCTGCCGCTTGCCTGTCCCCCCCCGAATTCAACTTAGATGTCTTCAAGTCCAACACAAACAAATTCCTGATGAACCGCCCCCTTAAGTAATGACACTTTATCAAATCCCCAATACTATTACTACGATACTATCCACACAATAACCCTTATCCCGGAGTGGCTCCTGGGCCTTGATAAGTGGTGACCCCATGTAAAAAAAAGAAAAAAAAAGAGCTTCTAATTAGTTAGTCGGAAAGCAAGACTGGCGACATGCGTCTGAAAATGTAGAAAGAATATTAACGAATGTCACTTCGATGTCTGCCATCATCGTCTCTCAATCCCAAAGTAGAAGAACAAGTAAAAAGGAATTAATTTTAATCTAGGCGGTCTCTCCCTCTGGTGAACAAACTTTCGTCAATAAAAGCTTTGAAAGCTAACAAGTCTTCATTATGTTTCTATGCATGTGTAGATCCGTAGCGAAGATAAGGGCACATGAAAAAAGATCAAAAGAAAGCAAAACTAACAGCTGTGCAATATATATAAAAAAAATGTTTTGTTGATGTGTCTCTTGATCGCTTACTGGCGAAAACATATATTTGACACCTATGCATTTGTGCTTGTTAAGTGTTGAAAATGTTACACATCATCCCAGGCATTATTTTTCTTTTGGAATTCAATGTAGTATGGTATCATTCTCTCAAGGAAATAAAATTATGCTACTGACGGGGAAAGTAGTCAGTTTCTAGTCGTTAATTTAGATAAACGAGACAATATTGTAGTAAAATACTTGAAATGAAAGCATTCAAGTCTATAAAGTGACAAAGATAAAAATTCAGAGATGAGAAATGTCTTCCGTGAAATAGGCTTTGGGGTTCTTAACACCTTTATCAACACTCTCTTTTTCTTTTAAGTTTTTTTCTATAATAAACTTTTACATTTTCGTCTGCGTTTTCGAAGAACAAAACGCGTGAAACCATCTCACAACATGTTCATAAAGCATATTTACACACGCGCACAAACACACGCGCACATACACACGCGCGAGCACGCGCAGACATGTATATATACACATATACATATATATATACACATATATATATATACATGAGAAATACATTTAATAAACTTTATTCGATAATCAAGTCAAAATTAAAAAACGTGAACAATAAAAACTTGGTAATTTCGCATAAATCGTGACCTTAACTTTAAAACACGCCGGCAGGTGGCGCCCGCGCCTGTCCATTTTGGTATAGAAGTACAAAATGGATGCGATACTTTCGCTAGTCCCACAAACTACTTACTTATATTTTAAGGCAAAATATTAATATAGTTTTGTAATACATATTTTTTCAAACATGTTTACGTTTTCTTTTCAAATATAGTTACGTTTTTTTTTTACATACACTTTAAATTGCAAAACTGCGCAATCTATTATAATCGATTGTACATTCATCTTTGTGAAACTGTTAAAACTGTAAAAAAAGACACATTCATTTTTTTTCATTTTTCTCCAAAAAAATATTTATTTGAAATAAATAAATATATATATTTGAAATAAATAAATATATATTTGAAATAAATATATATTTGAAATAAATAAATATATATTTGAAATAAATAAATATATATTTGAAATAAATAAATATATATATTTGAAATAAATAAATATATATTTGAAATAAATATATATTTGAAATAAATATATAAATATATATTTGAAATAAATAAATATATATCTGAAATAAATATATATTTGAAATAAATATATAAATATATATTTGAAATAAATAAATATATATTTAAAATAAATAAATATATATTTAAAATAAATAAATAAATATATATATATTTGAAAAAAATATATATTTGAAATAAATAAATATATATTTGAAATAAATAAATAAATAAATATATATTTGAAAAAAAAAAATAAATATATAAATATATATATGAAATAAATAAATAAATATATATTTGAAAAAATATATATATTTGAAAATTTTACTAATTTGTTCTTCCATACCTCAATTGGTAAACGCGGGCGCCACCTGCCGGCGTGTTCGAAAGTTTATGCGCAATTTTATAATAATAAAAAAATTACTCTTTTCAAATGGGTGCCATAAGTGGCATGCCATTCTTGGATTCAGAGGTAAAAGTTCTCCACGACTTCTTGCAGCATATTTATCTGTATTGTCACAATCTCTTTTGCAATGCGTTCTTAGAGAGACGGAACTGTTCTAGGTGGTCACTTTCGAACACTTTCGTTTTAAGATAACCCCATCAAAAAATAGTCACAAACACTCAAATCGAGTGAACAATGCGGTCAAAGGATATTTCCGTTGCGAAAAAATGACACGAATTGGAAATAAAGCATTAAAATCATCGATGAAAATTCTTGCCGTGTGACTTGTAGATCCATCTTGTTGGAAAAGTGTTTGCACATCCATTGCAAAACGGACAAGCTGAGGAGTGAAGAAGTTATTTATCTTCTCAATATAATAACTGCATTAGCAGCCTCATTTTCATTTAAAAAATGGACCTATAATGCCTCTTGCAGGCAATACGCACCATACCGTTACTTTCTGAGCATGAGGAGGCTGTTCATGAAGCAAACAATAGTTTTCCCCTACCCAATATATGAAGTCTTTTCTTAGCCGCGATATTCACCTGTTCACTCCTCCATGATAAATGACGTCTTAAGGTTGATCCTCCCTCCCACAATGTTACCCCCATTGCTTCTTCATAAAAAATGGTAAAGACTGTAGATTCTATTATGTATAATAAAGATGTTAAATTAAATTCCCGGTTCATTTGCGAAGCATATATATATATATATATATATATATATATATATATATATAAATTCTACAGCCAAACACGTCGCAGCCCACAAGAGTCATGACAGTCAACGAACCGGAAGTCAAAGACTCGAGTTTCGCCCTTATTTGGGCTCATCAGTTAGACACATCCGAACTCAGGATTCGAAACCCGAGCCTCTTGCATGCGAGACAAGCACTCTACCAACCGAACAAACGCCCGCACACAAGAATTTCTATTAACCAACACAGATCAAGCAAACCGCGACAATATATATATATATATATATATATATATATATATATATATATATATGTGTGTGTGTGTGTGTGTGTGTGTGTGTGTGTGTGTGTATGTGTGTGTGTATTTATTTGTTTGTTTTTGTTAGC
Source organism: Euprymna scolopes (assembly GCF_053919585.1). NCBI lineage: Eukaryota > Metazoa > Mollusca > Cephalopoda > Sepiida > Sepiolidae > Euprymna > Euprymna scolopes. The sequence goes on from NC_136493.1 coordinate 3,220,086, forward strand.
GATATTTTTTAGAATGAATTCAATTATTTATACGGAAGTGCATTTTTACCTAAATGCCATTTGAGAATAATTTTCTCTTTGACCAATTTGATACACCCTAAATGGGAAGCGGCATATATATTATCTTTTTAAATATAATTATCCACTGAAATTAAAGCAGCTCAGGCAATTCATTTCTCATTAGCCCATAGAAATAATTGTAACTGCTAAAAAAGCATGAATTTCCTCTCAGTAATAACTGCATCCATAGAGATGTTGTTTATTTTTGCACTGTATCTGAATTACCAACTAAAACCACCAAAATAAGCCTTACAAATCATTCGCAACCTCCAATCCCTCGTCAATCATCTATCATAGACAATGAATCAAGTACGATAACAGTACGCCAGCTCAACACACTTTAAATAATATTTCCAAACCTGCTCATACTTAACATAAGTAACCTGTCATGAGAACGATTCACGCATACGTATTCGTGAAACAGTTAACAAATAGATAATAATCCGATCACACTCACGTACCAATGTTTCAATTTTGACCCCTTACCAGCGTTTTCCAAGATGAGAACGGATTAAATAGTTTTCCACGTGTCTGAATATCCTATATACCAAATTTCAATTTGTATATAAAAATGTTGTTGAATATATAGGTTAAGAAGTGTCCACACGCACACACACATATATATAGAGAGATAGATATATGTATGTGTGTTTGTGTATCTGCGTGTATGTATGTATATATGTGTATGCATGTGTATGTGAATATGAACTGAATTACTCACCGAATCTCACCAAATCTTGAAAATATTTTCTTACCTGTAAAGAAAGAAAAATAAAGCTTTTTACAAAATTTAGAAGTCAAATATTTTTTTCCTGTAATTTGGATTCTTCGGAATACTGTTTTTTTTAAAACCTTGATTGTTATTTTTACAACGTTTCAGTCGATGTAACCGACTTTTTTCTAGGGTATTTTGTAGAACACGGGAATATTTATAGTGAAATCGGAAATCTTTCTCTCGATCCTGTGAATCTGCACAGAATTTCGAACGGAACCCTTCAGTTAATCCCTAGGGGCAGTATGCTCTCGTTCCGTCAGCCATGACTGGCTAAAGTCCGAAGTAATTCGTGATTTCATTTTGGGTGTCAGCCGCGCTGAGGATTTAGCCACCAACCTCCAAAAGATTGTAACTTTTTACAACTGAATTGTATCCAGTATTCTATCCTATGCGCCACGGTCCTTTTGTCAACCGAGACGTTGTGAAAATGACACTCAAAATGAGAACAGTGGTCTGAAGAATCCAAATAATACGGATACTCAATCATCATCTGAAAAATTCAGAATCGAAATATTTCATTCTTCCTGGATCATGCAAAAAAAAAAGTGCAAAACTATGAATTTATCGAAATATCAATACGAAAGAAATTGCGACGACATTAGAATAAAATGCAAACGGCTCGCTGAAGTGGCACCACAAATAAAAGAAATAAAATGACCTTTAACATTGAGTTGTGAGTTTTCAACATGCATTAATATTAACGTGTTCATATTAAGCTAAACATAACTAATTAATAAGGAAACGTTCGGATGTCTTTGACATGATTTAACTAGCAGGGAGATCCGACGTTACCCGGGATATATATACGTTACCCGGAATATATATATATTTATATACTTATATACCTATATATCTGATGATTGCTTCATCTTACAGATAATCGCCGTCCTAGATGTATCTGCAATCCCGCCGCAGATTTGCATATGGTGAAGTAATTTCTGGAAGCTGAACTGCATTCCTATGAACACTCGTATATCTTCTCAAACCAGCAGGAGCATTTGCACACATTGCTACATTTTAAACAGATCGTTTGGCACGGATAAATAGGTACAAAGTTGACCTGAACAGGAGTTTTGTGTGACTTAAGATGGTTGACGTAGCCAGCTTTTGCAGAAGCACTCGCTCGCAGGTGTCGCATTTCCAGCTCTGTGTTTCATGGTTAAGACTATCACTAAAACCTTTGCGAGGCTTTTGCTTCAGATTGCTGTGGGCCTGCTTTCGTATATCTAGAGCATCACAACTTTCACATAGAGAGTAAGTTCTTCCCACGTATCCGTGTTGATTTGCAAGACTTCCAAATTGCCCTTTGTACAGTCGCTGAATCTCTTCCTAGGCTTATGGTGAGGGCGCTTGTCATTTTCCAGCTCCCCATAAGAAGTTGTTCCGGCAGTCTACAATCTTTCATTCGAATCACATGAGCAACTGAATGCATGTGAAATCTAATTACAATGGTTTCAACACTAGAGCAACATGCTCTCACAAAGACCTCAGTGTCGGGTACTTGTGCTTGCCACTTGATGTTTAGGATAGGTCTCAATCTTTTTGTAGCAAATCTTTCACGCCATTTAATGTGCCTTTGATGCAATGTTCATGTCTTCGATGAATACAACGGCATAGTTATCGCACAGATCTTGTAAACGCAGATCCTTGTTAAGTCTGTGATGCTACGGTAAGATCACAACTTTCCTAAAGTTACAGCGGCCTTCTGAATTAGTCTGTGGATTCCAGTGCCAAGAGCGCCATCCTTTGGCAGAAAACTTTCAAGGGGCTTTCTTAATATTTCAGCTGTTTTCATGATTGTTATTCGTTGTATTTTTCCAGTCATTCCTTATATTCTAATTTCTGCCATTCTGTTTTCAAAGTTTTTCGGAATTGTTCCTAGTGCTCCTACTATTATAGGTATTATTTTGATTTTTCTTCATCGTTCATATCCCTTTCAGCTCTCGAGCTAGCTCTGTGTATTTGCTCCATTTCTCCTTTCCTGTGGTCAGCTGGAACAGCAAAGTCTATGCTTTGACAGAATTTTTCTTTCTTGTTAATTATTACGACATCCGGTCTTCTACCTTGGATGAGTTTATCAGTTTGTATGACCATGTTCCATGGGACTTCGTTATTCTCGTTTTTAAGCACTGTTGCTGGCTTATATTTGTACCACATATCTGCGTTCGAGATGCAGTTGTTTGCATAATTCCCAGTGTACTACCTTTCCCAACTGGCCGTGTCTGTTTTTGTATTCCTTTTGGGCCAGTTTGCTGCATTCACTTATTATATGGTTTATCGTCTCGTCTTATTGTCCCAGAACCTGCATTTGCTGTTTTCTATTGTTTTGTCGATCTTTACTTTGATGTGGTTGAGTCTTATCGAGTTTTTTTTTTTGTGCTGCAGTTATTAGGGATTCAGTTTCTCGGCTTATATGTCCTTTTCGCATCCATGTCTAAGTGTTTTCGTTATCTTCATCTTTTGTTATCATTATGAATCTTCCGTGCAGTTGTTTTTCTTCCCACTTTCCTTTCTTGTCTTATCCTTTTTTCTATCTGTGTTCTGTTTCATTGATTTTTTTAGCGTCTCTCGCTACTATGATTATTCTTTTAGTGCTTTGCATTATCTATTTTCTAGTTCCTTTTTTTTGGTGTCATTCACACAGTCTTCTATACAAACCAGTCCCCTCCCACCGTCTTTACTTTTTACGTAGAGTCGATCAACATTGCCCTTCAGGTGTAGTACGTTGTGCATAGTCTGAGTTTCCTGATCTTCTGATCGAGCTGTCTCAGTTCTTCTTTAGTCCACCCTATGAACGGTCCAGAGTATCTTACAAGTGATACTGCGAATGTATTTATGCCTTTTATTAGGCTTCTGATATATAATTTGTTTTCGAGAAGTTTTCTTGTTCTTCTCAGGTATTCCTTTTATTATTATTATTATTATTATTATTATTATTATTATTATTCTACATGCATAATTTCATAATTCTATTCATATCTTGCAATATTATTAATTTATCAAGTTACTTACAGACCTTTTAGTAATCGATGCATTTAATCCTTTCTTTGAATAAATAAATACACTTAAGTTGGATGTAACCAAGCTACTTTGAGAGGACGCATCTTAGTTATTGCAAACAACACCCTCCTCCCTATCACATTGAAAATTAACGTGTCAAACTCCATATGACATGTATTCAACGACCAACCGTTATATCTATCTGTATGCCACAAGTTAGCGCTACAATATTAACTGCTTTTCTCTCTCTCCTTCCTCCTATTTATTATCCCTTTCTCTCTTCTACCTTTAACGTATTTCCAATCTAACGCCCTTCTTTCCCACCTTTTTCTTTCTCCCCCTACCTCTATTCCTATCCGTGTCTGGTTTAATATTTTAAACTCCCTCTCGCCCCTTATCACCTTCCAATTCGTTTTTTTTTAAAAATAAACTGCTGCTGTCTGATTTAAGTTTTTTGTGCTTTTTCTAATATCTATTTTTCCTAATCATAATGATTAGTTCTGTAAAGTCTAATGAAATTATCGGTCGTTGATAAGATTCAGTAATCCAAACATGTGTAACTAAGCAAATAAGACGTTAATATATATATATATATATATATATATATATGAGTAAAATAATATATATATAATAATATAACATATAATGATATACATAATATATATATGAGTAAAATAATATATATATAATAATAATAATATATATATATATATATATATATATAATGATATATATAATATATATATATGAGCAAAAAAGATAAACATACAAGCGATGGTTGACGTTATGACTATTTGAAAAGGAAATCCGAGAATTTATAAAAACATTTTTAATCAACGTTTCGTCCCTATTTCAGGGGACATCATCAGGATTTTCGAGGTTAAAATGTAGAAGCAAATGGTCATAAATCACATGAGAATAAACATGAAAAAGCCCTAAAATCCTTTCCATTCTAGACGTGTGCGTTTGGAGAGAATGGGAAGGATTTTAGGACTTTTTCATGTTCACTCGCATGAGATTTATGATAATTTTCTCCTACATTCTCACCTCGAAAATCTTGACGATGTTCCCTGAAATAGAGACGAAACGTTGATTAACATTGTTTTATAAATTCTCGGTTCTCCTTTTCAAATAATCATATATATATATATATATATATATATATATATATATATATATATATATATATATATATATATATATATATACTAGCAAGCCGACATGACGTTCCCCGGGATTTAATGATAATCAACGAATGTTTCAGATTCACGTATTTTTATTCATATCAAAATCGATGAAATCGATGAAAATTTTTTAATCGATTGGTTGCCTGCTCTACTTGGAAACCAATCGCGATGCACCGAGAGGCAATCTTACATGCATCTCGGAGTGACTTAATTCACATTATAGTGTTGTCTACATTGCACTGTTGCGAACCTAGTGTTGATTTTATAAAATCATTTGATATAAAATTGCTTGAATTAAAGTTTAAAATGTCAAGTATCATGCTTCAATTGTGCTTTAAACAGAAGCATTCATTTCGAACTGTTGATTTTATATGCCTGGTGTTGCTGTTAGGTGTTAAATTTGGTGAAAATCTCCTAGTTCTTCTTTCTTTTTATTTCGATTATCGATTATCGATACTTATCGAGGACATTCCAATACAAAACCCATCTAAGAACACTGCTTACGAATAAAGTACCTTCGTGTAAAATTTCATAAAAAGCGGCCCTACCGTTTTCGAGTCTATAGGGAACGAACTCACACAGAAAAACACACACAAAGTTCCTTTTATATATATATATATATATATATATATATATTAATAGAAATAAAGGAATAAATTATAAGATGGTCAACATCGTGAATTTTGGAATATAACTTTCTGTCATTTATTCTCTATATTGCTCTGTAATTACATTGAGCTTCTTAAATAAGGATATATATATATATATATATATATATATATATATATATATATATATATATATATATATTATAAAATATATTTCTACAGATATATATATATATATATATATATATATATTATTGTGTGGCCCCGTGCCCGGAGAAGAGAGAAAATATAAGTAATATGTGTCCATTTAATAAGGATCTATTAAAATTTTCCCGAAAATAAGTCGGCGTTGTCCTGCGCGAAAAGATTTTTCGTCGCGTCATTCATGTTTTGCGAGCGATTGATTTGCGCGGGACACAAACAAATCACTAAAAGAGGACAGCGCCGACGAAGGTGAATACACCGTCTATTTCTGAAGCAACATTTAAATATGGCTGGTGTTCACTTAATAATGCTCCCCCTACGCTCCGCCGGCATTCGACGTCGTGCCAGCCTCCATTAAGATGGATACGAAACATCTGCAGACTAATTTGAGCGACCGTATCAGACGGACTTGGACCAACTTGATTATTTTGCCGAGAAAATGATAAGATTAAGAACGTAGTGATCACCAGAGAAATTCTTTATATTCATCCAGGAGGTAACAATGGAATTGGTGAGAACAGAAATAAAAAAAGATGAGAATAATTTAGTTAAAGAAATACTAAAACAACAATAACAATAATTACTAGCAGGATCTGTGGAAATTCCTTGGAATGAGTATTATATTATATTTATTCAACAAATATGTTTTGATAATTCTGATATTTTATGGATCGCGTAAAGAATAGATTTTGTTGGACAAATATGAGTTTATCAACATTTCTAAAAACAGGTATAAACGCAGATGTGATTAATTGAAAAGTAATTCTTAGAAAGTAATACTGTGCTACATAGTTCAATACAAATAATAACATCACATTGTAAAAAGGTAATCTTTAATTTACCCCTTTAGTCCAGCAACTTATGGCATAAAATTAAAAAAAATATCCCCTATTTCTTTCGAATGTTTCCTTTTATGTAACGTTTCGCTACTTTTTCTTTAATGAAGAACCACTGCATGTCGAAATTACAAGTTCCAATCTCACACAATGAAACCAATCCTCATGTATAGTCATACTTACATTCGAAGACGAGGCTACATCAAAGGGAGGCCACTGTCATGTTCTTGTCCACTATTCTCAGACTTTTTTAAAGTTTGATTTTTGAAATATGGCTTTTTCTGAAGCAATGTGCATTTTCAAAATTATATTAGGTGATTTTTAAAATTTAGCATACGGACTAACTAACGAAGAAACAAAAAGAATATTATATAGATATAAATAATAATAATAATAATAATAATAATAACAATAATAATAATAATAATAAGATTATAATGATAATAATAATAATAAGATTATAATGATAATAATATGATAATATAATAATAATAAATAAAAATAATAATAATAATGATAAGAATAATAATGGAAATAATAGTAATAATAATGGAAATTATAATAATAATGATAATAATCATAATGATAATAATCATAATGATAATAGTAATGATAATGGAAATAATAATAATGATAGTGATAATATTAATAATAATTATAATGATAATGATAATATTAATAATAATGATAATAATAATAGTAATAATAATGAAAACAATAATAATAATTAAAATAATAATTCTAATAAAAATAATTATAATGATAATAATAGTAATAATAATGAAAACAATAATAATAATTCTAATAATAAAATTATAATTATAATAATAAACATAATGAAAATAATAATGATTAAAAATTATAAATATTAATGAAAATAATAATTATAATAATGATTAGAAGAAAAATGATGATAATAATGATAATAATAATAAAATAATTATAATAATAATAATGAAAATAATTATAATGATAGAAGAATAATAATAATCATAATAATAGTAATAATAATAGTAATAATAATGAAAACAATAATAATAATAATGATAATAATAATGATGATAATAATAATAGTAATAATAATAATGAAAACAACAACAACAATAATAATAATAATAGTAATAGTAATAGTAATAATAATAATGAAAATAAATTAAAGAGAAGAAAGTATCGATCTATCTAACTGCATTGTCGACAATATCACCGGAAGAGCTGGTCAGCTGATCGGATCTACGTGTATATTACGTAGATCAGGTTAGATGGAGATCAACAAGAGTTGGAGTTTGGACGTTTAACAGAGCGGACGGTTTAATAGGTCTTACTTCCTCCACTGGGGAGAGGGCTTACGTGTCTCAGAATGGCGACTTAGAATTAACCACGCAAGCAAAGATATTCACTTTCCATTCTTCTGCAATCGACATCTGGAAAGTGAATAAAAACTATATAAAACCAACCAGCGTTCTTGGAAGTGAATGAATATTCGTCCAAACAGGCTCCAGCCTCCCCTCCAAGAACAAGATGAATTCCAGGTGGACAAGATCAACGACGCATGAAATTAAGGTATGTCAAAAATACATGTAACACACACACACACACGCACACACGCACACACGTGCGTGTGCGCACACACATGCCCGCATATGAACAATCAGATATTAATATAACATAGACTGCAACAACACAATTCTATGGTTCAAATAGTGAAGAATCACCAACAATAGACATTTAGTGACATGAATATACACATCAGGATAAACCCTTCGTCCCAAGTACGCATATCAACATTTAGACGATTATACAACATACACTGTTTTGATGACTTTTTGGTAAACCATTATATAACACGTCTTCTATACTTACTGAAAAAGAGTACAAACTTTGTAATGACAAAGTATGTGCAAATCTGCACTGGAGTTTGTGCAAAAAGTTTGGAATCCAAGTGACGGACAAATGGTACCAACATCACCCAAAAGCGGTAGTGGAAAATGATGATGGTAAGTTTCTCTGGGATTTCATGATTTAGTGTGACCGAGAGATAACTCACAGGAAACCGGATATTATAGTTTTGAACAAAAAGACCAATGAATATCAAATTATTGATGTGGATTGCCCAAACGACATCAACAGGCAGGAGGAATGAGAAACTATTAGACTATCAGTGTTGTATATTGATTTATATTGGAGGAGATGATATATTAATATGTGTCATGTGTTATCTAGTGGATGTCTCTCAGCTCTAGTGGTCAATCCTCAACTCTCTGAATCTCTCCAAAACTAACTACATCACGTGTTCTCTTACGTCACCTAATTACGTGTCTAAGACCTACCTAATGTCCACAACTAGTTGTTTGTTTATTCAAAACCCCAAGATAGTATTTACATATATTTTCTATTTTCACATTCCTTTTGCGATTTACACGTCAATCATTTCTTTCCCAATTTAATTGTTTATTCTTCTAATCATAATAACTGATCCATCGACCATCCGTCCCTCAAATCAATTAATAAGAATGCAATAACAACAATATTACTGGAATGGTGTAGGGAGCAATAAGGATCTTAGAAGGAGGCTTAATGCTAATCAAATTTAAAAAAAATCTAACGAACGTTATAATAAATTCATAATAAACGGCTGTTGCAGGAATGTAATGTCATTTGCAACCATCATCCAAAATATTATCATCTTATCATCATGATAAAACTGATTATCTTCCAAAAATTAAACATTAATCAGTTGAGTGCTGTATAATCTATATTGTAATTATGCCTGTCTGTCTGTTTCAATGTTTATCGGGAACTACTAGCCTGATCTAGCTGAAATTTTGTATGGACATTTGCAGTTAAGTAAATATTAGGGTGTTCTTCCGATGCAAAATTACGGATTGAAAGAGGTGAATAAAGATTAATTAGTCACCAAAATACCACATCTATTCTAAAAGTTGTCTCGGATATTAATGTTTCAATCTGATTGACATTTTTCATAGACATTTGCTATTATAAGATGCACCGAACTAAATGTTATAGCATGCGTTGGATGCACAGTTAGTTGTTAGTAGGGATTAGAATTTTATGCATAAATGAGCCCACGTTAAGACATATTCAACAAGTAATTTGACAAAAGCACTCATTTTAATTAAATGGGTCATAACTTTGCCCGTTTTTAACATGCAATAATTTTATTAACACGCTTTCCAAGAGATCAAATCTATGGTAGCGTTTATCCGAATCGTTAAAGAAATTTTAACGGAGGCACTAGCACGAAGGGTAACCTTGGATCAGAGCGAGGCCACAGGATATTAATGGTCGTCTCATCTCTCAAAGTAATCGTTGATATTTTACTTAGTATGCTTAGATCCATAGATCGATAGTGTTATTAGACAAGGTTGATTTAGATCACGTGATTGGCTTGTAGTGGAATTAGTGTAAATGATATTTTAACATACGAAGTGCATTCAATAAGTTTCCAGACTTTTTCGTATAAGCACTTTTATTGACAATACACACATGAAACAAATCCCCTTCGAAGTAATCTGTTATATTGTCTCTAATATAAAGAGGGTTGTGTGTTTGATTATCATAAAGGGAATCGTGTGTGAGTTACATGTATTTTCAGAACCTACCTCTGCTTCTTCGATGTTGGACCATCTGGAAATTTCTCATCCTGGAGGGAGACTTGATACCTGTTTTTGTATGAAGATTCAATCACTCCAAGACAAGGAATTAGTTCTATAGTTTTTATTTCACTTTCTCCAGATGTCCTGCAGAAGGTGGAAGTGAAATCGGCCTGTGTGGGTTCTTCTTCTACACACGTCAGCGTTCGTCCCCCTCCCCAGTGAAGAGGGGGATACAACGGGAAGCCGTCCGTTGTCTTCTGTGTCCAAATCAAATCTCAACGATTCAGCTAACCTGATCACATGACTCACACGCAATCAAATCAGCTGATCTTTTACTTCCGGCCAACGTGTCTACACTATAACTCACCTCTTCCTCTCTCTCTCTCCCTCTCTCTATTCCTTAACATTCTCTCTCTCTCTCTCTATCCATTCTCTAACAATCTCCTCCAGCTGCAATGCACCTCTTGTACCGTTCAAACAACTTCTGGAAGGCCCCATAGAAATCCTCTTGTGTGAGTGTGTTAATGACCCTCGCCACAGCTCCTTTTTTTACTCAGTTATCTTATAACGACAGCCTTTAAGTTTTCCTTAAGCTTAGGGAATAACCAAAAGTTACAGGAACAAGGTCTGGATTACAAGAAGGGCGAGAAACTATCTTATGTCTAGCTTTGTTTAATAGTTTGTGATGAGGATGGAGTTGTGGACTCGTGCATTCGCGCAAATCTTCTGCATCTTCAGTTCCTCGCAGATAAATGTCACAACAGTTCCCACACTGACATCAAACTGTGTATTTATTGTCTCTATACACACACGAGAGTCCTTACCCATTAAATTCTTAATTTGGCCAATCCATTCTGTTATTCTGATTCCTTTCTCCTCCCACACCTCCCATCGTCCCTCACAGACCCCCTGTCTTTCTTGAATCGCTTACGCCACTGAAAAACTGATGATCGATTCATGCAAGATGGTTCAAAAGCAGCCTGAAGCATTTCAGATGTAATGCGAAAACATAATTTTACTGCATATCATTCTTCTTATATGTAAGATTGTATTTTTGAAATTTACCAACTATGAAAATCAGGCTTTAGTAGGGTATATTTCAATTCAAAAATTGTACAAAAAAGTCTGAGAACTTGTTTAAGTTACCTCGGATGTCAGCATGCCGAGTTAATGTTGCGTTAAAATTATTTTTAATTATTACCTGTGAATACATCTGTAATACACACATTAGCAAAAATATACGATATACAAACGTGAATATATTAAAAAAATCTACAAACAAGTGTATGATTTATTTATGTATGAATAATAATTACATTTATACAGTAAAAAATAGAATTTTTAAACAAAAATGTATTATTTGTGTGGCACTATATCTTAGTGTAAAGGTTGCTAACACACTCTTCAGCATGGCCATAAGCGTAGAGATATACAGAAATGCAACCCCAGAGTTTTCTTTCCTTATCGGCCTCTATTTCGTCCGGACAACATGGGATAAGCGCGCATATTTCTGTCTCTCCGTAAACGAAAGGAAGCACCCCTCCTCTTATTATTAGTTAGGTTAGTTAGTTAAATTTTGTAAGGTTATAAATTGTAAATTGTCTTAATGTATATATTGTATACATTTTTTAGAATAAATAGTTTATTGTATTTCTCATATATGTTACGATTTTGTCGTGTCGTGTGTTTTCTTGTCTGCTATAAATGCCCCCATTAAACAACGAGGCGGTCCGGAGGACGAAGGAAGGTTCCAACCAGAATGCCACCAGGATGAAGAGGTCATCTTGAGAGAATGAAGAAGCTACATACCTACATCCAACATCTCAGGTATGCTTTTCTAATTGATACACAGACCCTAATGACTGGCCCATCTTCACATCTTCATGCGACCGTTTCTAAGACATTTAGTGTAACAAGTGACGCCGGTAGCACGCCAGTGACTGGCTGATCGTGTTATAAATGATGCCTTTAGACGAAAGATTGACTCTTACAGTCCACGGCATAACCAAAAATAATAGCCACCGATGTCTCGATCCGTTTTTATTGATGTTTCCATATGCTTATCTGTGAATATCGTTTATTTCCCGGGGGAGCGGGTTGCGTTCCCAGAACATTTCTCAACCAAGTAATTCTCCCCGGGGAAGCGATATCATATTTGAAGTAAAAAATACACGAAATGAAAAGTTCTTCCCTTAATCCATGAATTTTCAATGCATGGCACATCTTTTCAGAGGAAATGTCTTTACGAAAATAATAATTATCGATAAACATAATTTGCGTTTCATTGATTATTAATTTAAAATCTTTTTTAAATCGAACATAGAAAAGAACATCATTTAAGGTGACCCAAAGGGGGAATTGGATTAAACAAGAAATAGGATATGCAGTCCAGGTAAGTTATTTGATTCGAAAGGTGTTCTGGGAATAGAGATGAATATTATTTTTATATTCATTATTTTGCTCTATCTTGTATATTGAGCTACTTGATGTGGCTTGGATTGTATAATATAAAATCTTTCCTTCCACCAAGATTAATTAATCTGTGATTTAACTTATCTCTTTGTTTATATATATATATATATATATATATATATATATATATATATATCTACCGATCAATTACTAACCAACCCACCACATTATAATCCAACAATAGACCTAACGGAAAATAATCATAATAATCAAGAGGTAATATATATTGGTTCCACATCTGGCCCAATAAAACATAGAATTTCAACGCACAAACATTCTTTTAAAAATAACTCTCTATCAAACCAAACTACTCTATCCAACTATATTTGGCAACTAAAAAATAGCAATATTTCTTTCAACTTAAAATGGCAAATAATTGAGACTTGCAAATCATATACACCAGGAGATAAATTTTGTACATTATGTACAAAAGAAACCTTAAAAATTTTAAAATATGAAGATATAAAAAGCACAACCAAACTAGTAAATTCAAGACATGAGCTTCTATCATGTAATCATAAACGTTGGTTTAAATTTAATAAATATAAACCACCTTAAATCATTAAAAATTACTCATTAGTAAAAATAGATTACTTTTTTTTTTTTTAATTTTTTTTTTTTAATAAATTAAGTTAGACCAATTACCGCCCTTAGACTCGTAAATCAAATAATAAATAAAGCCAATAACACATGACAATTATCCCCCCTTAAAAACTTGCAAAATAAATATTCTCTCTCTATAGATATTAACTGTAGCGTCTTTAAATCAAAATACGTTAACGGAAACAATTTACTGCACGAGCGTCGCCCTTTTAAAATTCATCATTCAATAAAATAAAAAGCTATAGCAAACATCTAAATGACTACTTTAAATACAGTTCCTGATTTCAAAAAAAGAAAAACTAAAAGGTAACTATATCTATATATTTTTAAATCAAATTTATTATGTAAATTAAAAATATATATATATATTTTTTTTTTCTACTCATTTCTATCTCTAACCTATACTAATTTTCTTATAAATTTTAAATCCAAACCTTTTACTTCAATTTTTCAGATTCATCTGCCTTACTTTTAATGCTAGGTTTATTTTTGGTGTCTTTTCAATTCAATAGAAATCCTCCTAAATTTGCTGATGAGGAGACCGTGCTTACCAAAAAAACTATGTATAATTGTCTACGTGACTTCATGTATACCACAAATAAAAAGCACGGATTTCCGAAACGATCGTACAGATAATTGACTTTGTTGTTGTTCCTTCTTATGAAACTGATTTTTAATTTAATTAAAATTTGATTTTTAAATTTTAAATTTTTTTTTTAAATTTTTAAATTATAAATCACATTACTTAATATATATATATATATATATATATATATATATATATATATATATAACGAGGAAACTTTCTCCCTAAGAACTTTGCAACTTTCCTCGGCATCAAATATGGCTGCAGATAACCGAAACAACTTATTTATTTATATAAACAAACAACAACAAAATACACTATGGTTCGATCTGACCTTTTGTAAATTGATAGTAAATTATGAATAAATATTTATTTTTGCATTTCTTTCTATTACACGAAACTTAAACTAAGGTTTTATATATATATATATATATATATATATATATATATATATATATATATAGTGGAAATGGTAATTAATAAAAACTGAAGAAAGTGCTCAATACTGTTGTAGAGCAAACATGCGTTTTATTTTTTATTACCGTATCTTTCTGTTAAGTTACATTATTGTTTCAGCTACCCGGACGTTTTTTTGGTCGTCTGTAGCTTCCTCAGACTTTTACATCCCATAATAACGATCATTTCTGTAAAAGTCTGAGGAAGCTACAGACGGCAAAAAAAAAACCGCCGGGTAGCTGAAACAATAATGTAACTTAACAGAAAGATACGGTAATAAAAAATAACACGTATAAATATATATATATATATATATATATATATATATATATATGTGTGTGTGTGTGTGTGTGTGTGTGTGTATGTATATTTTAAATTAATAACAACAATGAAAATATGAATAAAAAAAAACAATTAAAAGAAACCATTCTGACATTGTGAAATAGATACATTTTTTCCGATACTTCAAAAAGTTCTGATTTTTACGATTCTTGATTTCTGAGATTCTGGTTTATCGTCCTCTAAACTATATATATATATATATATATATATATATATATATATATATATATATATATATATATAGTATTATTTATTCCTAAAGGAATTATTTTCGAGGTCCGTGATGAAGATTATATTGAACCATATTTCCGTGTATATTGAGTAGTAGATTGATTATGTCCTTGTAAAATAAACCATCAGGTACTTTTTCGTGATAGATCGCACTTCAGAAATCCCATAAGAGATGTACGACATTTCCCGAACGCCTGTCCGGAATCGCATTGAAGGATTAAGAAAATTCGCCTCGAGGGAAATAGATGTTATCGGTCATATTTACTGGAACGTTACATCCTCCTCCTTTCCTTATTGTAAGTCATGTTCTTTGGATTATTCAATCTCTGGTCAAAGATCGAAGCCTCCAACAACGTGACATTCAACCAATTGCGGACTCATGTTTTTGAAGGGAAAAGTTGTATCGACGGATAGCTTTGTTCGTTTAATCGAACACGTTGAGGTTCGAGAGACGGGATTAGAGAACGACACAGACGAGTCAAATAATGTGTAAGCATTTACACATTTTAAAAGCGTGGATTTAGTTAGACACATGAAACAAGAGACGAGACGGATAAGAAAAGACGAATATTAAAAATAACAATATTGTTTAAATGTATTCACAAGTACGATAATTGAAACACAAACGCATATATGCATTATATTTTACAAATATAGACAAAACATCAGCATTTCGGTAATACTTCTCCGTATAGTGAAATTTGACTACGTATATTTGTTTATTTGCCAGTATTGGAAAACAACAAAACATATAATAAACTTAGGTTCAATAAAATTCCCTTTTTAAGAATACTTTAGGATGAGCACTGTCTGCGAAATATAATCTAAAAGGCAGTCAATTAGCGTTTAAGCAACGTTTTCGACTTTCACTCGTTCGAACACTCTGGATTATCTTATGCCCTCGCCCGAATTGAGCGTTTATTATTTCTTAATTTTCTTCATTCTCGTGGCAATTGTTTGGTATCAAGGTTATAAAGGTTTAGAAAATGGGGTCAAAGATTGTAGCTTTAGTGAGTTCGAAATTCCCAAACGACAGGAACTATAATCCTACACTAGTGATTGCATAAGCGTAAAACACTAGTATCTTGAAGTATAAATAGATAATTATTATTTTATTATTATAATATATATTTGTGTGTATGTAAATTATTTAACGTATCATCATAACATTTTTAAAAGGTTATATAATAGTTTATATATCAATTTTTAGTATTTACTTCAGCTGTGATTGATGCCTGACTAGTCGTAGGTAGTAAGTTATGAATAGATAAATGAAAACTATATGAATTTTAAATATATATATATATATATATATATATATATATATATATATATATTGTTGGTGTTATTAATATTATTAATATTGTAAAAAATATTATTAGGATTGGTAGTGGGATTAATATTATTAGTTTTAGAATAATAACAGTAACAATATATAATATGCGGGTGTGTACATGGATGTCTGTGTTTGAGGGTCCATGCATTGATATAACTGCGTATGTGAGTATAAATATAAGCATGTTATTACTGTATGTGAGTATTATGTATCTATGTATGTGTATATGTGTATATATATATATATACACACGGGTGTATCAAAGTGTGCGTGTTTATGCGTGTATTTATATATATGTATGCATGAGGAGGTTGATAACTTTCGGGGTTTTTTGCTTATTTTTATTTATTTGTTTATTTATTTTCATGTTATTTTTTATTTTTTATTTTATTTCTATTTTATTTTATTTATTTATTTAATTTATTTTAATTTTATTCTTGTGTGTCTGTATCGTTATTGTCTGTTTTTAGTGCGTGTGTGTGTGAGAGTAATATACTCCTGAGCATAGGTATATGCGTATGTATGCTTCTAGTGTGTGTGTGTGTTTGTGTGTGTATGTGTGTGTGTGTGTATGTGTGTGTGTGTATGTGTGTGTATGTGTGTGTATGTGTGTGTATGTGTGTGTATGAATTGAAATACACCAGTCAGCACTCAATAGCTATGAGGAATGTTTTTAATTACTGACCGCAAGACAAATACTAAATTCTCAAGTACCTTATACCGTAAAAACCAAAAGATAGGATAGATAAACTTCAAAAAAGGAATATAAAAAAGGGAAGTAAAAAAGAAGTTTATTATTTCCAAAGACCTTACTTATCCTCTCCCTGCTCATAACCCCCACCCATGTTAATTCTAACTTTGTAAACGAAATAAGAAAATGTTTTTGTTTAAAATATCAGTTCTCGGCGATAATTCTTGGCATGAAGACGTAATCTCCCAACGTGGTGATTACAGAAACATGTATGCACATGTAGCCATCAACGTTTGTATAAAAAATTATATATATATATATATATATATATATATATATATATATATATATATAAAGTAAGAAGACATCTAAGCATACCCAGCTTACTACAACGTGAAGTTTTTATACATAAATAATATAGTCCACTCCTCTCCAAAAATAAACAAAGAGAAGGATGAATTACAAACTAATTGAACCTCTGTTAAAGGTACTCAAAGTTTATATTCATATATAATAATAATAACATATTAATTATTCTTTCATACATACAAACTCCAGTTTTCCATGCGTACGCAACCATCGGTGTAGGATGGCAATTCCCTCTGGTAAGGAGATTCGAACGCAACCACAAAGTAACCTTTGATATTAGATAATCCCTAGTGTCGAAACGAAGGCATGAAGGTTGCATAGACACTTAGTTTACACTTCCTCGCCGATGCAAATCCTTAAGTATTCTTAAAAACTGCTTGATAATTAGTATTAAATAATGTTTCAGCCTTACGTAATCATCAGTGTGGAATGACAATCACTGACGATTGGGAGATTGGAACCTAGTTACGAAGCCATCTTTGACTCCATTTGCTAAGCCTCTACGCCCGGGCCACCAAACAATTGCCACGAACAAGAAGGGAATTAAGAAATAATAAACGCTCAATTAGGACGATGACAATCCAGAGTGTTCGAACGGCAAAAAGTTGTGTACATTGCATAAAAGTTAGTTGACTGCCTCTTAGTTTATACTTCCCAGGCATTCTTATAGGGTCTTCATTATCTGTATATTAATCGGATAGCGTGTGTGTTATTTATTTTGTGTGTCACGCTTACATCCGAGTGACTGTCGTTTAATTGTTATGGACTTCAAGTTTTTGTAATAAATAATTTTATAACAAATTCTTCATAAGTTTTGGTTTCGGTTTCGATTATAGCAGAAAGAGCTCAAGTTATATAAATGTACCTATATTTTTTTTTCGGTTTCAATTCAAGCTGCTGCACCCAAATCATATGATTATGTATTTTTTTATTTTGGAAATCGCAACTTTATAATATATAAAAATCGATAGAACATTAACTCGATAATCATATATACGAAATCTACAAGAATTAAAATATCATATTTAAGCGTACTTTACCACCGGGCTACGCCCGGCGTCCTTGCTAGTTTAGATAAATACTTCTGTAGATTTAACAAAGAGCTACAATAATATTTATGCTGGAATTCTACAGAATGTATACATCAATATATCACCTATGAATGTGAAATTTCCTCTAGTTATAATAATTATCCTTTTATAACTACATATATATATATATATATATACATATATGTATATATATATATATATATATATATATATATATATATATATTTCACGGTTTACATCAACAGTACTCAGCACATGTATAAAGTTTATTAGGAATATAGAGAAATACCCTTCTAGTAATTGAGATAAATATAAACATTTGTGTTTCGTTGCCGAATAAAATCACCAGGAATTTACTTGACCAGATAAAGGATTTCTTTCGTCTTTCTCGCTTATTCGATGGTTGACGTTACAATTTTAAAACCTCATGCACCAAGCTGGATTATCCCACGCTCTGCTTTAATGTATGACGTCATCTTTAACACGTCATAATTTTGATGACGTTATCAAGAGTGCACAGGGACGTATAAGCAAGCAAGATTTTACAGAGTTTTAGAGTACATCTGTTATTATACCTCTGCCCCCCATTGAGGCGCTATAAATCAATAGCTGGTCGTGGATCAAGCCAGGCTCGTCGCGTGATGCGTTACGATCGGTGTGAGTTCGATCTTAAGTGAGTGCTCGCCTCGTGTGGTCTTCTAGCGATCTAAATTGAGCATCACGTAAAAAGAAAATCGATAAAAAAGATTTAGATATCAGCATCTTCAAATGATTGATTGAATAAATAGAACTGGGTTAAGGAATCGATTACAAGTGGATGCTTCCGCACAAAAGAAAAACGTTTAAAGGAAACTTTGAACCAATCGAAATAAATGCACCGTGCAAAATCTATGTACAATAACACTATGCAACGCGCAGGCCATGAATGCTTCGTCGACATGCTCAACTTACAAGGACTCCTCCCACACTTCTCCTCCTCCTCCTCCTGTATTTCCACTAACTCAGCCTACTACCATTATCATATTTAGAACACTCCTATCCCCATACAATTACGACTACAACAGCCATTACATTAAAAAAAGTGTTCACCTACAAACCAGCAATATATATATGGGCATCGTAAGTGGAGAGTTGTGCTTCAAGTTGTTTGTTCACGTTACATTTTAATTTCTGCATGATAGTACAGCTAGAAAAACAGAAAGCATAGAGGGAATTCCAAAGGTAAACCGTAGATAGAAATAATCTATTAGAGTAGGAATAATGTATTAGACAAATTAAGAGTACATCTACAATGAAGAGGTAGGTTTTTAGTGTTAGTCGGGTGGATCAGGTGTTATTTATGTTAAGAAGATCGAAGTGAAGTAAGTGCGTCGGAACAAATTCCGTGAGAATACCTGTAAATGTAAAACATAGACGGAACACTGCGGCGAGGCGCCAGGAGCTGGACATTGGTAGACATCGCGGTCACTACTTAGTTCATTACAGCTACTACCTCGTTAGCAACTACTCTAAGTAACACGTCTTAACGTTTTATATGTACTACTACTTCCGTCATTACTCTTGCGAGGCTTTATGTTGTTAACATTTTCTACATTGTTGGTAGGCATGTTATTGGTCTTTAGTTATTGAAGACAGTTCCGTTTTATGTCTCTTTTTGTAGAAATGTGTTTCTGCCCTTCGTCATCTATTTTGTTTTGGAGGTACATCTTTATTTATTATTATTATTATTATTATTATTATTATTATTATTATTATTATTATTATTTACTCACTAAGAGTATTCACACAAGCCATCGTCAAAGATTGTTCTTTGAGAGCAACTAGTGGTGTTCCCTGGAGTCTGCGTGACAAAAAGTCTCCCTAGATTTCCAGTACTCTCCAACTATTTCGACAACCCTTGCAAAATCATTCTGTTAACAGCAGCTTACCATTGATTTCTCGTTTGCGGCAACAATTAGTCTTCACTGGAATTTGGGTGGCAATAAGCCTTCCCAAGATCCTAGTCTTCTTTGCACATCTCCAGTGGAGGTCTGGCTAGTGCTTTCTCTCCTCGGTCTTCCCCTCCTTCTTGACCCTCATTATTTGATGGTGCCTGTTTATGGTGAAACTCACAGGAAAAAAGGTGGACGCGGTTTCTTCATTTGTATAGTTTTTATGATTTCATGATTTTATGAGCTGTTACTTTGTTTTTTTGTTTTTTTATCTATAGCTCCGTTTCTGTATCCAGTTTGTGTGTAGTTCATGTGTGGTGTTAGTTTCCACATTCAAGGATTTTCCTTAATATTTTTGCACTTTTCATTATTGAAATTCATTGCATTTTTTCTGCCATTCCTCTGATTCCTACCTTCCCATTCTTTTTTCAAAGTTCCTTGGTCTTGTTCATAGCGCTCCTATTATTATTATTATTATTATTATTATTATTATTATTATTATTATTATTATTGTTATTATTGTTAGCAATAATAATAATAATAGTAATAATAATAACAACAATAACAATGATAATAATAATAATAATTATAATAATAATAATAATAACAACAACAATAATAATAATAATAATAATAATAATAATAATAATAAAGATTAACACCGAAAAGAATGATCTACGAAGCAAATTGGATAAGTTTACTTGTTTTGAATCATTGTTTCTACCTTCATTAAGTTTTCTATTATCTTCTTTTTAATGTTTTCTATTCCTTCCATTGTATTTTGAAACCTAAGGCGAGACTACAGACTGACAAACTCAATAGTCTCCAAATACCAAAACCCTTTCTTTGTATTAACTTTCCTGAACAATATATTCTTTTTGACCCTGTTGTTCACGCCTTCCTTTATAACACTTTCCGAGGGTCACAACATTTTGATAACTTAATACAGTGTAGAACTATAAAATTATCGCCCCAGAAAGACGACATATTTATATTTCCATTTAATGAAAACCAGTTTTCATTTTTTGTTATTGTAGACCATTTATTAGTTGGTCCGTTGTGTACAAATCCCAAGAGCGATAGGAGCTTTTTATCATGCCTGAAAGTGAGTGTTCAACAAGCGAGATCAAATATGCGCGCTATACAACTCATAACAGGAACAGACCAGTTGCAGAGAATAGAAAAAAAATCCACCCAGCACCCTGTATTCATATTTCTGTCTGGAGTGATTTCCATAAGAAGTCATGAGAGAATAATTAATGACCGATAATTTCAAACTAGCAGTTGTACTAGTCACAGTAGTAATAATAGTTGTAGCAGAAGCATAGTTGTATTGAAGTGAAAAAAGAGATTGCCGTAGTAAGATTATTACTTACGTTATTACCAAGTCAAATGCTGCTATTGCTATAGCTGTCTGTTCCACTTTCTACGCCTTTACTTGTAATGCATATATTTGATATGTAGCATGATGTGGGCTAGAGCTGTCATCTCTACTATATTTTTGATTGATTATTTAATACCGACTAATGTTTTAATTTCTTATCATTTTGATTTTGCTGGAATACGATATACTACCTGATGCTATTCACCCGCTATTTGAAAGAGCTCAACTGAGAAACTATTTCAAGATTCTGTCCCTTTAAGGGCAATTGTTTGTATCTAGTTTGCACAAGGTTACCCGAGTTTATTCGTCAGATAGTTTCTGCCTATATATATAAATGATGAAATCTCTCTATAGGGTAGAAAAGATGATTTGATTTTTTTCTTCATGTTTATTTTCGTTGCTCTTGGCTCAAATTAGAACGAAGCTTCGTGAACCTGTTTTCCACATGTGATTGGGAAGGGAAGGCAAAGACGATGATTGTGTTTAAAAAAGAGAAAAAAGGGGAAAAGAAATAAACTTTGCGCTATTTTCACCAATCACCAATGATATGCGGCCCAAACATAGTGGAAAAAAAACCCACCAAGATGAGACCAATAGTTCAAACAATCCAAATAATACAAAAAAAAACAATCAAGAATCATCTAAAAAATATACAAACATCATATTAAAAAAAAATAGACTGGACCCTGATTTATTAAAAATAGAAATAAACTTGGCGCTGTTTTCACCATTCGCCAATAACATCTAGTGTGAATGCACCTGAAGACGCTCGGAGGTTACATCGGCTGAAACGTTGTGGAAAATAAACAAGATGAGAATAATAATCCCAATAATACAGAAAAATAATATTTTTGTGTTTACATTGTTGTTCTGACATATGCGCAAGATTATAAACAAAATTAAACTTTTCCATTTGTTGCTGTACTCTGTGGCTTTTATGTTGCTATCTTGTTTTAATTGTCAATTGCATATTTTTTATGGTTTTGTTTAGCATCGTCGTTTTTTGAGCGCTGTTCTTAACAGAGTGCATTACGTAACTTGTCTGCGTAATCTAAAAACGTGAAGGTAAAAAAAAAACATAAGAAAAAACGGACTGATTTGTTTCGCAAAGGCGGTTTTGCAAATGAGATTTGCGAAAGCGCAAAAAACGAAAGAGGGAAGAAGCGAATTTGCCCATGACAATAAAACCGGCGATAAAAGGTGCGAAACACGAAAGGAAGAAAACAGAGCAATAAAAATAAACGCTTCAATAATAGAGTACTTGCAAGAAAGGGGAAGAATCCATCGCAATAAAGCGTCAAGTTTATACATTAATTATACCGCAGAAAAAAATTAAAACACCCCAAAGCAACAAAAATAAAATAACAAAATAATTAACTTTCACTAATGTCGTTTTCAATGAAAAGGAGCGATTCTATTTTATATGAAAGAGGGAATAAGTTGTTTGAAATGCATTTTAAATGTACAAAATTAGAACCTGAATGTGTAGAACTGATTTAAACTCAAATCCTTGAGAATCGTAGATATTAGTCGTATGATCACTGATATGATCACTGGTATGAGCAATGGTATTACAACTTTTATAACCAATGGTATAACCAATAGAATGATCACTGGTATGAATAATGACAGGGTCACTAGTGTAATTTGTGGTATGACTAATGGTATGAAAACTGGTATGATTAATGGTATTACTAATGGTATAGTTACGAGTATTACAAATGATCACTTGTGACCTATGGTATGGCTTATGGTAAGATCACGGATATAATTAATGGTATGATCATTCATGCAATCATTTTTCATCTTTCCTCAACCTACCAGTCCGTAGAACTCTGTTCTGTTTGCATACTTTCCAAATGACTACAACATAGTCATCTTTAATCCAATGTAAACATTTTTTGAGTTGCCCCTTTAAATACTTGACACAATTTTAACTTGTACCGATCACTACGCTATTTTCTCAGTAACCACTGTACGCTCAATAACCTCTACTAGCTTTCTGGCCTTGATAATGATAATGATAATGATAAAAAGTATGTTCTCAAAGATCATACGGGATTTTTCTAGACATATGAATATTCGAGAGTTCAATCAAGATTCTCCTCTAATTTGTAAAGAAATTAAGAACATTGATTTTTTTCCGTAATAAACCGATTCTTTCTTGTCTGTCACTTGGTCTTATCACATTCAAGAACAAGAATTCATCTAGTCTGGTGCATTATCAAGCTTAGTGCTGTTACTTCAGGTAACATCACGATGATATAAAATTATTCCGCTTACTAAACCATATTTCCTGTTTTTGTATATAAATAATCAAATTGATGTAAAAATTGTTTTGGTATATATATATATATATATATATATATATATATATATATATATATATGAGTAAAAAAATTATATATATAAATACCAACAATTCTTTAAAAGCAGTTTAACGCGAACAATAAATACAAATAATAGGAAAAATAACATTAACGGACACATAGTGTGACATGCTGCTTAATTCTGTTTAGCAGTCATTGTGTAGTGCATCCTATGTAGCCAAATTTATACCGTCATATGTCAACAATGAATTCAAACTTTTGTTAAAGAAAAGAATGACAACCTTTTCTAGAATGTAAAAGGTTGTTACATATTATTTCAGTTATAAATATCTAAGAAAGCACTTAGTTTCTATATGAGAAACTTGGATATCAATATTCTCCTGTACTTCTGAAACGTTGAGTTTTTAAAGAAGTTATGAACGTTGATTTTCCTTTACCCACTTCAGACTTGTGCTTCAGACTAAAACTTGAAACATAACATTAGCTACTTGTATTTTCTCTACCGCAATTCAGTGAGTTTGTGAGATACAATGCTAAGATCCCAATGAATACGCATGCCACTCACTTCTTTGCATGGATAAAAAATTAACAAAGAAAACTCCTAGCAACGTATTAAGCAACACATATACAACCGGCCGGTGTTTGCTTGATCTGTGTTAAAATAGCATCCGTTGTTTTCCCAAATAAATTCCAATCAGAAAGACGAAATCCAATATGGCAACATGAAACACACACGATTAGAATCAAAACCAGATTTATTATCTTATATAGAAAATGAACTACTAATCTTGCGTGTTTGCCTTCTTACAATAAACTCCAAAACTACAGTGATGATTTCAACAAAACTTTGCGTACATCTGACCTATGATTAAGTGAAAGTTATTTAGTTATATATGATTAAAAAGGCATAATCACGTGGTTCTCATTAGATCAGCAAAGTTAGGCAATGTTGAACCTGGTCAGTACCAGATGGGTGACCATTTAGGAATACCAGGCGTTGTATGTAGGAGGAGGTCGATCATTACCTGCAAAAACTATAGACATCTAACACCTCTCTTAAACAGGATATACATGCGACTATTCACCAAATATACCAATAGGTTAAATTTAGTAGAAAGACTGTAGAAGCTGTCATTCGATGACTATTTGTGTACGCATAAAGTGTCTGCCAAGATGATTCCAAGTTTCTGACACATTTATAGAAATAAAAACGCGTCTAGCACTCGAAAGTGAATTAGGAAAGGTACAAAGAAGAGGAAGTTTAAAAAAAAAAAAAAAAACTGATGACATAGGATAAAACTAAGTATAAAACTATGATCCAGGGACCAAGGTGTAGTCAATGCAGTGGGCGCATTTTAACTCACCAACACAAAAGAAGGCAAGGGTGCAGCCCTTTACTGGAAGGTCAAGCTCAGCCTGCAAGTGGCCAGAATGGAGTAGTAATAACAGATATTCTAGTAAAGGATATCACAATTATAGGAGCCCATTATGTTTCACTTTTGAGGAAATCAGGAGAGAGGAGACTCCCTCAGTCTTTTGCAGACTATGGATACCCACCCTAGGGGTGCCTGCGCGTAAGATTTTTGTGGCAGGGGGTGCGCAATCTCAAACCACACCTCTCCTGAGTTGACATTGTTAAATACCAGTGGCAAGTGAAGTGTACAAGACGACTAGAAACAAATGCTGAGATAAGCGGAGAGCACCTACAGCGCCTAGAATTCCCAAATGGTCACCAATCTGGCACTAACCAGGCTCAACGTTGCTTAACTTTGGTGATCTGTCGAGAACCGGTATGTCAACGCGATTATGCCGAAACACCTCCATCATCTTTCAAGGAAAAATATTCCCACTTCGGATACTGGAATTAAAGATCGTTCAAAATCCCCTTGTATTCATAACTTTTGAGGAACTTAAGAGAAGCTATAAAAGTCAAGGAGCGGGGCAAGATTAACAAAGCTATCCCTCTTCGACAAGACAATACTCCTGGCCACCACATGCATGTCGCTAGATCAGAAGCACGGACATGTGGCTATTAAATCCTCCTTCACCCTCTAGTCTGCTAACCTTGCATCCCCCGGCGTTCACCTCTTTCCAGCCATAAAGTTGTTTTGTTTTTAAGATAAAGCGTTTCTCAGATGATGTAATCTAAATTACTGATGTCATGTCATAGTTGAAAGACTAACCATAGGTTTTCTACAAAACCAAAGCTGTATTACGCGATGGGAGAAATATGTAAGTTTGGGTGATTTCTATGTAGAGAAAGACTAATAATTGCGCCAAGTTTCGTTTGAGTAACTCAAAAATTGTATTAAAAACTCATGTAAAAATTATTGGATTTCAAATGAGGCGTTTTATTTATTTATTTTTCATTTGCTTTATATAAAACACATTTCATATTTATAAAATGTGTTGCAGATTTCTACATAATTTTTTTAATTATTTGATTGAAATAATTAATTTAATTAATTATGTCACCTTTTAATTAAATATATTTTTTGTACAGATCTTGGAATTTTAATCGTTATCAATAGGAACGCTCGTGTAAAAATAGTTGCAGGCTTGTATTGAATTTACGGAGAAATTACAAAGACAATTTGAATTTGTGTTTTTCTTACGGCATATCAAACCTTTTTAGGTATTACATAATGGAAAAACATAAAACTTTTATATTTCGGAAATTTCCAGTTGTGGATTAATAACTGGTATTATTTGGACTACTGTTCTTATCTTGGATATTTGTCTCAAAACTTTCGGCCGATATAACCTCCAACCTTCTTCAGGTGCGTGTTATTTTAATCGCTAACGGACCCCCTTTTTAAATACACGGAAATAATGTTTCTCGATTCTCATCCGTGATAAGTAGAAGTCTTAAACAACTTTTCATTCTTGTGCCACAGTGGCGTAACGTATAATGTACTTAGTTAATAATTCTAATATAAAAGTAATTTATAGAAAGCAATACGATGCAGAGGTGAAGACCTCCAATCTGTAGTGGAATGGGGACAAAAGTGGTTGGTCGCGTTCAATGCTGCCAAGACTAAACTAGTTTCATTCAATAATTACAAGATACCCTCCCTACCACCCATAGCAATGGCCAACGACTCTTTATCTGAGAGTCCATCTTTCAAACTCCTTGGCCTAACGTTCACAGGAAACATGAGTTGGAACAATTACATTGAAGGCATTGCCAGGGCCGCTGCAAGAAAGGTAGGCTCTCTCTACCGTGCTAGAAAACTACTAACACCCGAAAGTATCCTGTACCTCTATAAGGCCACCATTCGCCCATGTATGGAGTATTGCTGCCACATCTGGGCTGGTGCGTCTGCTACTAGTCTCTCGCTCCTTCACAAGGTTCAAAAGAGAGTCGCAAACCTGATAGGCCCTGAACTGGCATCTAAGCTTCAGCCTCTGTCCCATCGACGAAATGTTGCATCTCTCTGCCTTTTCTACAAGTATTTTAGTGGTGAATGCTCTGACGAACTGCAATCACTTGTGCCCCCACGACGTGAGCACCATCGACAAACCCGACAGGCTGCTAAATCCCACCCCCACACTGTAGAGATCCCTAGATGTAAAATATCTTTTTACTCCAATAGTTTCTTCCCCAGAACCGCAAGACTCTGGAATTCCATTCCAGGTCCCTGCTTCCCCAACAGTACTGACGTGCAGAAGTTCAAGTGTAACGTGAACCGACACCTTGCTGCCCAAATCCCTACATAGTACCCCAGTAGTTGCTGCCCCTTATAGTAGCCCCCTACACCAAAGTGGCAATTTGCCTTGTTTGGAGTGAAAATGTAATAAAAAAAAAAAAAAATTGAAACATAACAGTAGAAAGAAATAAGCAGATTCAACTTTTATTAATGATATATATATATATATATATATATGTGTGTGTGTGTGGGGGTATGTGTGTGTGTGTTTGTTTTATATACTTTTAACATTGCATTATGTTCTTATTTGTGTCAATATGATTTGATAGAGCCTTTGTATTGTATGATATTTCGGAAGAAAAACCTTCTTCAAATATGTGTTCGACTTTTGGTGTCTGTTCTAAACGTGAAAAATTTTGAAATGATTGAACTACACTCGGAATTATTCGGCCATGTTTAATAAAATCTACTATTCTTTAACTAGCATAATGTAGCGTCAGTATTAATATTTTATTTTTTTTTTTTTGTAAATATAACACGTTCCAAACCGCGACCTTTCTCGTTAGAACGTGTCAAAGGCCGAGCTCGGACGGTTACAAAGTTCTTGCGATCCCACCATTATTAAGTCGAATAGACCCAACATACACAGCCGGGTAACTCCGAGCGATCCGTTTCCGTGCACTGAGCGGCGATTTCATTAAAAAGGAGATCTTCATTCAGTCGGTTGATGTGACCCCGGTGTCAAGTGAAAAGAGTGCCGTCTTAAATCTGTTCCTAAACGGGAGCGAACAGAAAAGAATTAAGCAAAAAAAAAAAAAACAAAAACAAAAAAAAAACAAAAAAAAAAACAAACAAAAGTGACACAATCATTGTTTTGTTATTTTCGGGCTATATATTCAAAACAATGTCAACACAATACGAAAATCTCTACTAATCGAAATAATAACGAAAAAAAAAAGAAAAAGAAAATCAATCGGGGAATCTGCTCTAGTCAAAACAACCGTTATTTTCGTCGCTTGTTTTTCGTTGGATCTATCACTCGGCTTTATACGAGTTATATATATATATATATATATATATATATATATATATATATATATATATATATATATATATATATACTAGCAGGCCGCCTGGTCGTAAAATACGCTTAAATATGATATTTTAATTTCATATTCCTTATTAGATTATATTGGACACAATATATAGTAATGATTTAAAAAGTTAAAACAAATGACTCGTGCGACACCACTGAGAATCGAAACCAAAATGTTTAGCTTACAATTTACTTTTTCCTTTGATGCTTGAGTTATGACAACATGTTTGCTGCAAGGCTAAAAATTAAAACATGAACAATGAGCTATTACGTTACGCATGCACATTCGTAATGCCGTCATTCGACCTTCATCTGACAAATTCCCTTTTTTAATTTTCATACTTTTGCACCGATTTCTCCCGGCTAAAATCAAAATATAAAGTTTTGCATGGGTTGGAATACCCTATATGTTAAGTTTCATGTCTGTAGACCAAAAACTGACAGAGAACGAGGTAGATAAACTTTTTACATAAATATATATATACGCATGCATAAATATATATAGAAAGAAGTTTTTTTGTTTAGTATAACGTTTTTCACAAATATTACGCAGGTATAAATCATGTAGAATATCTGCATGAATATAATTACACGAAATAATTAACTAAAGATGATCATCCAATAAGAAAACCGAAAAAACTAATAGGAAATTAATTAAAATGAATGTTTAAAAGAATATGCAAATTAGCTAAATCTTTTACCGACGAATGTAATTCCACGACCCATATATAAACAAAGTTGAAACTTCCTTTTAAATAAATAGAAAAAGGGTCTTTATTATAAACACACACAAAACACAAATGCATTTGAATATATACATACATGCATATATATATATATATATATATATATATATATATATATATATATATATATGCACACACACACACACGCACATATATATATATTGTGTACAGAAAGTTGTTAGATGAGACAAATCATTGGTACCGTCGGTTTCAAGCCCGATAATAGGGACCGTTTAAGGTATCCTTACCAAGCTCTCTTCAGCCAATATTCGTCTATTTTATAACCGGAAGTGTGAAATATATATATATATACCTCGCGAGTTCACGTTTAAATCTCGTTTTGTTAAATCCCCCCGCCCCCGGGTTTATTTATCGGATTATGATGATTTCATTAACTTTAAACTTTGAATCATTTAAATTTAAAATCAAATTTCGAAAAAAAATTTTTTTCCTTATATAAATCGATTTTAATTTGAACCCAAACTAATGAAAAATTCTAATTTTTCTTATGTATAAAAACCTTAAAATTTATATTGGTGTCGGTTTTTTAACTTAAAATTTCGTTTAATTATATCGAATTACGTTTAAAAGTTTCTAAAATACGCTGAAAGTTTTTTAAAAATTATAATCTTTCGTTTAATTATATCTAATAACGTTTAAAAATTTCGAAATACGTTTAATATATATATATATATATATATATATATATATATATATAGTGGGCACCAAAGGTATTTGGTACATTGTTGTTTTTTCGTATTTCTCCAGATATATCAAGTTAATTTGAATGAAATGTACACTCAATTTTTTAACATATATCATATATCTAAAAATCAAATGGAAATGAAAATATACTTAGTTGACAAACAGTTATTAACAAAAAATCAAATTACCCATCTGCAAAAGTATTTAAGACACTGTCAAATTTCAGTATTAAGCAGTCATTTCATCTTGCTATAATGTTTCAACCAATCAGAAGTTACCCCAGGTTTCTGGCTCCTTACAGGTCAGTTGATAACAACTCTCAGACAATACGCATGTTACCTCTTTCATTACTGTTTTAAAATGGTTAAAACAAAGAAACAGGATAAATGATGTGCGCCAGGAAATCATAGCAAGGCATAATTATGGAAAGGAGTACACAAAAGTACATTCAGAACTAAATTTGGTGATGAGTATAGTTGGGTCTGTCATAGGAAATTGGAAAACAACGGGTGGAAATCCTAAAAACTTTCAAAGAAGTGGTCGGCCACATAAATTAGATGATGTTAGTGCTCGTTATATTGCTCGTAACGTGAGGAAAGAACTATTTCTGACTCATTCGGTAATTCAGAAGGATTTGTAGGAAGCAGATACTGAAGTAAGCAAGGAAACAATCAAAATATCATCGAATTGTGCGGGTCTGTATTCTACATCAGTGAGAAAGTCTCCATTGTTGAGTCCTAGACATGTGACAGATCATTTCAGATTTGATTATAAATATTATTGTTAATCGGATGACTACTGGAACAAAGTTATTTGGTCAGATGAAAAAAAATTCGAGCTTTTCGGATTAAACATGTGCACCCCTATATGGAGGTAAAGGGCACAGAATTTAAATTATCTAATACCATTCCCGGTATAAAATTTGGAGGTGTATATATATATATATATATATATATATATATATATATATATTAGTTTTTTTTTAAAGAAATCTAACAGAGTGCTAAAAGAAAAATCCGAAGATATCCGAAAAATAAGAGCGTATTTATATTTTGTATTTTGTGTACAGAAAGTTGTTAGATGAGATATGTCATTGGTACCGTCGGTACCAATATTGGTCAGTATTGGCTGAAGAGAGCTTGATATGGATATCTAAAACGGTCCAAATTATCGGGCTTGAAACCGACAGTACCAATGAGTTATCTCATCTAACAACTTTCTCTACACAAAATACAATATATATATATATATATATATATATATATATATATATATATATATATATATATATATATATATATATATATATATATAGATACATAGATAGATAGATAGATATATGTTTCGTGGTTTAATTTTAAATTCTGAAAAAAACACCATATAGAGGCATATATTCAATTTAAGACTTTTTTGCTTGACAAAGGAATGTATAGAAAGGGCATCCTTACCATAAATAGTATCTTATCACGCTTATATATATATATATATATATATATATATATATATATATATATATACATATATATACATACATATATATATATATATATATATATATATATATACTTTTCAGAATATAATTATCCAACAATCAGCTGGTGTGGAAAACTGTGATTATAAGATTTACAAGATATTACTGGCAGTAATACTCTATAAGTATATATATATGTATATACATATATATATATATATATATATATATATATATATATATATATATATATATACATTCAGAATAATGAAATACAATAAATCTACTGGTGTGCACATCCAGTGAATATCGGTCTTACAAAATATTATTGGATATAATATTTTATATAAGACTATCCCAGCTATATATATATATATATATATATATATATATATATATATATATATATATATATATATATATATATATATAAGAGAATTATCTATATATAAATACCGTTATTTATATTAGTCTGGAGTTTACTATTGCGTATATCAGGTAAACACTACATCCCTTTGATTCATAAATTATTATTAATATATATATATATCCCGATATATGCAGGTAGATGATTAGCTAGTGTAATCAAGGCCTATATTAGCAATATTGTAATACTTCCATTGATCATAGCAATTAATTGGCAGGCAGTAGTCAAACCTCACTTGGCCTAAGTTTGATTCTCACGCTGGTAGCCCCACTGACGGGACACTGGAATTCTAACGACTAGTAGGTCGATAAAAAGAATGTCAGAGTAAAAAAAACGTTCAGCTATCTAGGGACATATACAATGAAGGGCTAAGGCATTGCTGTGAATTTTGTTGTCATTTTTATGCCTATGAGGACACAATTACTACGTAATCATCAGAGAATTTTTTTTTTTTTTACACAGTGGTCACCACTTATCAAGGCCCGGAAGCCACTAAGTCAATTCTATTAATATACTTGTAACATTATGGCGATGAGACATAAGTCGGAGTTTGGTTGATCGTTTAAACCTATTACGTTTGAAACATTATTTAGGCCATACACAAGAGAAAGATACAAGTGGTAAGTGCACGAGATGTGGAAATAATACTCCATTTACGTGCAAATAATGGTTTTGTTTAGATAGAAGATGCTAGGTAAAAATAGTTTCCCAGCACGGTGGAGAGAGCCCACATTCATTGAAGCAACATTAGCAATGTCTTCACTGTATTTATTTCAGTTCAGGCTGCTTGTAAATGTTAAGGGATTGTAGATAAAGTGTTGGTAGTCATCTATAGCAATCGGCGGATAAGAACATTTCTTGCATTGTATATTTTTTCGTTCCAAAACCTGTCCGTAGGTCACATCGTAGGAATCGGGCGTCAAAGGGCTAGGAACCCGTAGCAGGACACCAAAAGAAAAGCTTGTTCTGACATGAAGCGTCCTTATTCTTGGAATCGTGTCTAACAGAGAACTCTGGAGAATTAACCAGCGAGATGTCTATTCACATTAAAACTGATGCAAATTAGTACAGTCTGCGAAGCATGAAACATGGATGGATTTCCAAAGTCTACAAAACTATTAGAGTGGAAGTCTTTCCGGAATCTAGGTACCTAAACAGTGAAAGGGTGGGATTTTGCTGATTGTCGAGTCTTCCTTTCTTCCTTTATTTTACTGCACATCCTGTTTCTTTTTCGACTTATTTTCATTTTATTTTCGTTCATTCGTTTTGGTTGCTTCCTGTACACATTTCAACCTGTCCATATTTCGACCTGTCCATATTCCAGGTCTTCATATCAAGCATTCTTCCCCTTTTCCGTTTATTACTTTTTTCTGCAACTCCGCTTGCCTATCTCTCACGCTCAATGCCTCCCAATCCACTCGCTGAACTGAAAACCTTTCGAACTTCACTGTCTTTTCAGCAAGAAAAAGCGGAGATTCCTAGTGATGCTGTCAGGCCACAAGTCACAGTCTGCAGTGAGGACATTCTGCGACTGATCGATTTGGAAGAATCGTACATCAATCATAATAGATTTCATTCGAAAGCCCGCTTCTTGTCAGAACAACCAAAATGCTTTTCTATTGATGTCCTGTTACAGATTCTTAGACCCCCTCCCGTGTTCAACTTCTCTGATCAGAACATGTTTTGAAATGTAAGGCCACACAAGAACATCGTAGCGTACAAAAACGTGACGCCTAAAAATATGACAAATACGAAGTGACGTATAACCATAAGTACATAGAAAAATAAATGATTTATTTATCATTATTTTCTACTTATATATACTACAAGCAATAAAGAACTTAGTATTTTAATCTCCGAATATTTACTAAACATGTGTCAAATGATTTTTTGGTCAGTGTTTTGCATGCCCTTATATTAATATTACAAGTATGGAGACAATTCTCCTTTCTCTAGCTCCGCTTTGTATCTGTCTGTCTGTCTGTCTGTCTGTCTATCTGTCTCTCTCTCTCTCTCTCCCTCTCTCTCTCTAAGTTTAAAACGGGCTCCTTCAGTCTTTGACAGACTATGGATACCTACATAGGAGTGCCTTAGCGTGAAAATTTTGTAACAGGGTCTCTAACCATACTCTCCTTAATCGACATTGTTTAATACCAGTGGCGAGTGAAGTGTGTACAGGACGGCGTGAAACAAATGCCGAGATAAGCGGAGAGCTCATATGGCGCCTAGAATTCCCAAACGGTCACTCATCTGGCAATTACCAGGTTCGACGTTGCATAAGTTCGGTGATTTGATAAGAACTGGTGTGTCCACGCGATTATGCCGTGTGTGTATATATATATATATATATATATATATATATATATATATATATATATATATATGTATATTAGCATGGGTGTCCGGCGTTGCCCGGCTGTTTGGAGGTGTATGCTGAGCAAAAAAAGGTCAACTTTGACCCCTATTATGACTCCTTAACATTTATTGTTTTAGACTCAAATGAAGTTATTAAGTTAGATCCGTGTCCAAGAAATCTATATCCAAAATTTCAAGTGTTTATATCCAAAATTGTCGGATGGATTTGGTAGAGTTCTCAAAGGTCAAATTATTGAACTTTGACCCCTTAACAACCAAATTTCTGGCCGAAAACCGATCACATAAGTTTCCCCAAATCTCAGTACCCTGTATATCACATTTCGAGTTTGTAGCGTAGGAAAATGTACACACAAACACGTTCACTTTCTCGCGCTCGTTTTTTACCGACTCAACCTCGATCTGTTTCATTTCCCATACGTTTAGCCTCAGCGGCGATATATTTACATTCAAGAATTACTCCTGCAAAGAATTACATCTTCAATTGAATCCTCCTGAATACGCAAATGAAAACGAATTAGCCGCCAAAAAGAAAAAAATGGATTGCAAGAGAAACCAACGGGAATTATCCCTGCCTTTCAATGAAACTTGCATTAGGGGAAAAATGTTTGCATTTTCTGTGGACCATTGTGTGTGTGTGTATATATATATATATATATATATATATATATATATATATATGTGTGTGTGTGTGTGTAAAGAGAGAGAGAGAGATTGAGAGAGAAAGAGACGGGTCAATGATTGCATTTCCTGTGGACCGGTGTTTATATATATATATATATATATATATATATATATATATAGAGAGAGAGAGAGAGAGAGAGAGAGAGAGAGAGGGGGGAGATCAGTTTGTATAAATAGCGTTCAAGACTGAAACATTGGAACTTGGCGTGAATCGACTTGAAGGGTTCTTGTATGCGTTAGATATATGTGTTTATATGTTAAAGTCAGTTCAAATTTAACTATTTCTTATCCGTCTAATGATAGCTCAAAGAGTTACGAATAAGGCTGGAGCGCTGAATCTTTTGGTTTCTATTCCAGCTGATGGCACTCAAGTTATATTGTTTTAACTTTTGAAATAATTACTATAAATCAGTTTCATATAAATTAAATCAATAGAAAATTGATTATGTATAAAATATTATATAATATATATTGTAATCCACATACAGTACTGCTTCGTTGGATCACATCTCATCAGTGCGGCTAGACAAACACCTAAACCCCTTTCCCCAGCCGTGGATTGAACCTACAACCGTTGCATTGACAGTCAGCAGCTCTCACCATTCGGCTACGAATCAGTGCCGTAAATATTTCTCCTAGAGTGTGTATTAAATTCACACCCTCCCGTCGCACAGTGCTCGAACCATCAGCTTGTTTACAAACAAATTAATAGTGGGCGTCGCTTAATCGCTTTTTAAATACGCGTCAGGTGGAAATATATTTACAAAGTGCTCAACCCAAAAAGGTGGGGCTTTAATTGTCATCCACATACAGTACTGTTTCGTTGTATCACAACTCATCAGTGCGGCTAGACAAATATATATATATATATATATATATATATATATATATATATATATATATATATATATATATATATATAACATATGATTATAAATGCGCAATCTGCATGAATTAAATATCATAATTAAGCGTATCATACGACCGGGCAACGCCAAGCATCCTGATAATTTACGATAAAATTGTAATTCACGATAAATTTGAATTTTACATTTCAATAACGTTATGCTCGGTCATTGTCTCCTAAATATATTGACGACTCTTTACTTCGAATGCTATTTTCTATTTGTGTCCTATAGCGGAGAAGCACCTGCGATATCGTTTATTTTGATACACCCAAGTCATATGGATAGATATATAGTTTTTATATCACAATTTTATAATAAATAAGAAGCAATAGAAAATTGGCTCCATAATAATATATACGAAATTTGCATTAATTAAAATATCATATTTAAGCATATTTTACGACCGGGCTACGCCGAGCGTAACTTCTTGCTTAGATCAATACATTTGCAGTTTTAACAAAAGAACTACAATGATATCAGGGCGCCTCCATTTACCCTAAACATCTACAGAATACTGACATCATGTAAAAAAGTCCGCTGTGGAATTTCCACAGGTCCCTCTAGTAAAATAATGAAGTAAATAGAAGCGTTTACTTTGTAGACATATTTTTATTTTTACAGTGATCACCACTTATCAAGGCCCGGAAGCCACTCAGGGATAAGGCTTATTGCAAGTACATTACGTTAGTGTGGAGATTTGATGGAGTGTTTACTTAAGGGGCGGTTCATTAGGAATTTGTTAACATTGGACTTGAAGACATTCAAGTTGTAGTCTGGTGGGAAGCAGGCAGACGGAACAGAGTTCCACAGGCGTGCAGTTCTAAGAAAGAAGCTTTGTTCATGGAATCCGCGTTTTGATTTAGGCACAGATATAGAGTGGGGGAAATTTTTCACAGTGGATTCAGCTAGACGGTAGTTTTTCGTGAAAGATTGGCGAGGGGGGACCAGAGATTGGAGTCCAGACGAGCACCTGCCATGGAAATAACGATAAAACAAGGATAGGCTCGCAACGTCTCTTCTGTGGGAGAGAGGTTGCAGGGTAGAGAAAAGGGCATCCTCCACTAAACCACGAAGTCTATTTTGTACTCTGTCAAGGCAGGATAGGCTATTTTTAGCAGCTCCTGCCCAGATATGGCAACAGTATTCCATCCATTTATTGCACAGTGAGGTTTGCGAGGTTGCTTTTTTAGGTTTGATTTTGAAAAGCATTTTTTTTTTTGCTATTCCTCGCGTGCATAATATTCTTTATTTGATTGATTTCCAGCTTTATGCAAATATTCGTCACAATCACTCGTTGTCTTCTTCTTACTATTATTTTTATAAGCAGCTTAAATCTATGGAAGGCCGTGCGTGAGTAGCATTTTCAAACTCATTGCTCTTGGCTTCTTGCAACTTTTGCTAATAGAATAGTTATTTATGCTCAACGTGTATTCCATAATAGGTTAGAACGCGAACGGCAAAGCTATTCCTATCTAGTTTAGTAAAAACGGAAAGGTTTGAGCAGTTATTTTTTAACTAATATGTCTATCGTCTGTTGCATTGTTGAAATGTCAAATAATTACTTGCGTAAAAGTAGCAAGGATACATGGAGTTGTCCAGTAACATAGATAATAAGGTAAGAGAATAAAAATAGTGTTCTGTCTTTTTTTCCCTGTATTTTTCAAACCTTTCAAACGTTTTCATAACGTTTCGGGCGGTTTATCTTAGCGAACTCGGTAATCCTTTTGACAAACTCGAAAATCTGCACAGAATTTTGAAAAGAAATGTTTATATAAGCCAGGAATAGCATCCGCTTGGTCCCTTAACTATGACTAAGTAACAGTTCCGAGTAATTCTTATTTCTATTCTGAATTTGCCCCACAATGACGAGTGAACCTTAAACTTTCAGAAGAAAGTAATTTGCAATTAAGTTACTAAGACTTTTATCAATTACACCACTGGGAATTATAGCACGAATTTTAAGAATCTTCACCCTATTTTATTATTATCATTTATTGTACATATATTTATTGCTACAGATTACTATATATATATATATATATATATATATATATATATATATATATATATATGTATATATATAGGAAAAGACTGTTTAAGTGTACATTAGCACAGCGTTTTTAAATTAAAAGAAACTCTAAATAATTATTTCAACCATTCGGAGACAAGATACAGCAGCATGCCCAAACATACGAGGGGTGTGCAATAAGTAATGCCCCTGAACAATGATTTATATCTCTACGGGTTATGTGGCAAATTACAGCTCTGAACTAATTGTGGTTTCTGTTTTACAGGTGTTTGTCAGTTATATATATATATATATATATATATATGTATATATATATGTATATATATATGCATATATATATGTATATATATATGTATATATATATATACATATATATATATAACTAGTTTATTTACTCACATTTATTGGTGATTTTGCCATTTCTTTAGATATGTGTTCACTTGTTATCCTGTCATGCCTGTTATAGAGTGTGGTGTCATCAGCATATATACCCATCTCAGAGGCAGTTTTGTTGGTGAGGTCATTAATAAATATTCGGAACAATAGATGTCGAAGGATAGACCCCTGATTAACTCCCGCATTTATATAATATTGTTTAGATGTACGACCGTCGAAGACAACCGGGATTTTTCTCTTATCTAAGAAGGAGTTTATTATGTTAAGCATTCTACCAGTGATACCGTATGGTTTAATTTTCCTGAGGAGACCCTTGTACCATTCCCTGTCAAAAGTCTTAGAAATATCTAGAGCTACCGCTCTGCCCTCCCCCACTTTGTCCAGTGAATGGTATATACGTTCAGAGATTACAGTGAGGATGTCTGCTGTGGAACGGGCTTGTCTAAAGCCATATTGTTTGTCAGTCAGAAGTTAAGCATCTGTAAGGTGCCGGACTAGAGCATGGTTAATTATGGTCTCAAATATTTTGGCGAAAAGTGGGAGGAGGCTAATGGGGCGATCATTTAATGGGTCAGTTCTTTCGCCAGAATTCTTTAATACTGGTACCACAGAAGCAGTTTTACAACAGCCCGGAAAGCATGATTCATTAAGGCATTTATTGTAGAGTTTGGAGAGAACTGGAGATACTTCGGCTGAGCACATTTTTAATAGCACAGCTGGGATGTGATCAGGTTCACATGCTTTTGAAGTGTGAAGGTTTTTTATGTTCGCATGCACCTGAGCAGGGGCGATTTTTAGATCGTCTAGCGTGGCGTCTGTCCGCAAAGGAAAATCAGGCAGCGGGTGGTTGGAAGGGTAAAGTGTGGGTGGTTGGAAGGGTCCATATTAGCTTTGTCGGTTGCTGAGCAAACAACCTCGTGATTGTTGGTTAGTGGGGGAATTGTTGATTGCCTATTATTTACTACACTATTGTAGATTTTCCAGAAGTCATGAGTTCCTAATTTTTGTGCTTCGATGCGTTTTTTAGTGGTTTCAGTAAATTCTCTCTTAGCTGTCACTATTTCTTTCTTAACGTTACTTCTAGCTTCTATATACTTCTGTCTGTTTGAACTAGACTTGTGTCGGTTAAATCTGTGGTATGCATGCTGCCTTTGAGCAATGACAGTTGCGCAAGTAGAAGTAAACCATTGGGGAGAGTGGGGCTTGCTATAAAATTTCCGCATGGGAACATGCGCTTCGATTGCAGTTTTGAACCATTCAGTGATCTCATTTGCACACTGTTCAGCAGGAAGAGAAAAAATATTTCCCCATGGGGCATTTCTTATAAGATCTCTGATGGCTTCCCAGTCAGCCTTTTTATAATATCTCGTTTTTTTTAGCACTGGCTCTTCAGTTTTGGGTCTAGAGTTTAGGGCGATTTCGACCATTATTACTGCATGATCAGCGTTCCCGAGTGGGCTGTCAGCATTTGTTGTACAATCCTCGGGAACTGTGGTCAGAAATAGATCTAGAAGTGATGCGTGTTGTTCTTGCTGGTCATAAAACCGTAATAATAATAATAATAATAATAATATATATATATATATATATATATATATATATATATATATATATATATATATTTGATTATATACAATAGTACCAAACTGCACAATTATTTCGTTCCAAATCACTAGACGTCGCATCCCTATTATTATGCTTTCTAGCAGGTTATAAAGAGTTCTCACTTACCCTATGCCCTTATTGATGTATCAGCCTTATTGGATACATAAATGAATAAATCTATATATATATATATATATATTAGTATATATTTTTATATCGTAAGTTTCTTTATATATATATATATATATATATATATATATATATATATATATATATATATATATAAACATGACTAACACATTTATTAACATAACATTACTTATTTATCCGTGACATTTACGTAAATATCATAAACATTTGTCTGTTACACTTACGTAAACTGTACATTTATTTGTCTGTAACACTCAGATGAATAGCAAATTAATCTGTTACACTTATGTAAATAGCATATTGTTGGACTGTTACACTAATGTCAACGGCATTTCCTTCGTATGTTACATTTACGTAGATGTCACGTTCACTTGTCTGTTACACTTACGCAAATGGCATTTTCGTTTTATTTAAGCTGTAGATGATAGTCTTACATGAGTCTATGTATCTCTTTAAGAAGTTTTTTTTTTTCTGTTCGTTCGTCGGTTCTTTTTTTCTCTAACGCTAAATTAATTAAAAACCATTGTCATTGTTTAACGCGCAAATAAAATGGACGCATGTTACGAATGTTTCTTGTTTTTGTTGTTAACGGAAGTTGATTAAATGAATTGGTGAGAAAACCTGCGCCAATTTCACTAAAAAAGGAGAAGCAACGTTAAATGGAAGAGAAATCCCGACCTTTCCTGTTCGCTTGACCTTTACGAAAGCAAAGAATAATACGAACGATCTTTTGTCAAGTGCGCTTAAGAATTGAAGCGATCGTTTTGGCTGCCATGTTGAAAAGGACTTTGGCGGGAAATACCGTTAGAAAGAGGGGGAATAGGATAGATAGATTAAAAGATAACATTAAAGAAAAAGATCTTATTGGTCTCTTTACATCTATCTCCTATGTAGATAGATGTAAATAGAATATATATATATATATATATATATATATATATATATATATATATATATATATATATGTGTGTGTGTGTGTGTGTGTGTGTGTGTGTGTGTGTGTGTGGAGAGATAGAAAGAGAAATGGACAGTGGGAAACAGAAAAATAGAACGGTAAGTAGAGAGAGAGAGGGAGAAGAAAAAAGATATACAGATAAAGAACGGGAGAGAGAAGTGCTTTTAAATGACCTTTGAACTTCAATATTTAATATATTGCAGCTGCCATTTTAAAGGCTTGGAAATTATGTTTGAATATCGAAAACAATGACGGAAACATCATGGCTTACATGTTTTCCCATTAGTATTAAAGTCATGCAGGTTTTTGCATTGTTTTAAGCTACAAATTACAGACGTTTTAAGCTAAATAAATACGAGCCTATTTTGAAAGGAATATATTTTAAAAATGTAATCTTAAAATTCTTTTCTATAAAAACAAAGGATATTTTTAAACGCATATAAGTAACATGGAAACCATCTATTCCTATTGTTAAATAAAGCAACTTGGAGATCGTGTACACGCACAAATTTAACGTTAGCAGAGAACAAAGAAAATACTATGTTGGACTTGTGTACATATATTGACCTCTGATAGGACAAAGAAATAATTTGTTAATAAAAGCAATAGATTCGACAAACAGAGATAGAGAATAAGAGAAGGAGAGAGAGAAACGCACGATCGTAACGTCGTGAGTTCGTCAACCACACCTCACCTTTTTCACTACCTTTGCTCGTACGTCCGACGACAACTGCAGGCAAAATGATAATTAAATAAAAAACAGTTTTGCTATGAAACTGTCTCTATGTTAAATTGTCAAACGGCTGGAACAAGCTAGAGTGTATACATTTATTTAGCAACACGAATCTTCATAGAATTTGAACAAGCATGATTATATATACGTGACAGCATAAACAGATAAAACGTTACAGAGAGACAAACTATACAATAATATGGGATGAAGTAAACATTACGAATAATAAAGAAAGGTTGAGGGCTAGGGTTAGGGGGTTAGGGGGTTAGGGTTAGGGTTAGGGTGGGATTATGGTTATTGTTAGGGTAAGAAAGCAGCGCATATGTTGGGCGACGATCAACTACTAAACAGCAATTCAGTACTACGCAACACGCTTCTGGATGTTCACATCTTGGGGAGGCCTCATGTTTTGACAAG
The DNA here is from genome assembly GCF_053919585.1 of Euprymna scolopes. Taxonomy (NCBI): domain Eukaryota; kingdom Metazoa; phylum Mollusca; class Cephalopoda; order Sepiida; family Sepiolidae; genus Euprymna; species Euprymna scolopes. The sequence continues at coordinate 3,262,498 of NC_136493.1, forward strand.
CTTCTGGGCTTGAACTTTATTCCTGATCTTAAATGAAATATGTACATCAAATCTGTTGCCAAGGCCACTGGAAAAATGTGTGATCCTTCTATCGATCCAGTAGATATCTCACTTCTAATGCAATTCTCTATCTATATAAGAGCCAGGTAGTCCAAAGATGGACTACTGTTGCCAGACCTTGGCAGGAGCTGCTAGAAAGGACTTGTCCTGCCTTAAGAGGGTTCAAAATAGACTTCGTAGCCTCGTAGGGGATGTCCTTTTCTCTTCCCTGCAACCTCTATCCCACAGAAGAGATGTTGCGAGTTTGTCTCTGCTTTATCGTTATTTTGATGGGCTTCATTCTATGGTCCCCCACTCGTCAAACTTTCACAAGAAACACTCATCTAGCTGAAAACACTATCAATAATTCTCCCCACTCTTTATCTGTGCCTAAACCTAAACGTAGATTCTATGAACAAAGCTTCTTTCTTAGAACTGCACGCCTGTGGAATTGTCTTCCGTTTTCCTGCTTTCCAGCTGACTACAATATGGTTGTCTTCAAGTCCAACGTAAAGAATTTCTTGATGTGCCGTTCCACTTAAGTTAACAAATTTACCGAATTTACATTACTAACGATTACTATATTGTCCAATTGACTACTGTACACTCTTAACCCTTATCTTCGAGTGGTCGCTGGCCCTTGGTAAGTGGTTATGCCTATGTAAAAAAGCGATACTTTTAATATAATTGCAAATTGCTTAAGACTTCTACCCGGTCAGAATTAAATATGTTTGAAATTCTGGACAGATTCCCGAGTTCAATAAAATACACCTGAAAAAGATCGGAGGTTACATCGGCTGAAAAGTTGTGAGAAAAAACCCTCAAGGTGAGAATAGTAGTTTGAAGAATTCAAATAATCAGGCCTCATCTAAAAAAATTCAGCAATAATATCAATCGCATAGTAAAACAACATTTTAAAGATTGTTTCTGATTTGAATGTAAATTGATGTGATATAATAAGGAACCATCATGTTCACACATCGGTTCTCACCAGATCATTGAAGTTAAGCAACGATTAGCCTAGCCAATACAAGATAGGTCACCATTTTGGAAGGTTAGTTGCTACATGTACCGAATTGTAGAAATTTCCACATTAGTATCTGGGAGTTAGTTTAAAACACTGGGGGATATGCACCCGCGAATAAAGAAAAGCAACAGTAAACTACCGTCTTCCCGAGGTTACCAGGGTTACACAATTTAGAGTACTGTGATCGGCGATGCTGTTAAAACAGCAAGGCCGCTGATGAAGATGATTATGAGGAGGAGGAATAGGAGATAAAAATCGATGGCGCAATGGATAAAATACTCGTATAATTGTAAGTTACACTCTTCCTGATGTTGAAGGTTCAATCATCAGTGCAACCGATACACAAAAAGATACAACTACGCATAACTAAGAACTTCTACCCGGCCATGAATGGCAGAAAGAGAGCAGAACGTGTATTAAATAAAATGTTTCTGTTTGAAATTTGGTGCAGATTCCCGAGTTCAACAAAAAAATTCCCTAGTTCGACAGAAAGATTCCCGAGTTCGAAAAGTAATCCGGACACTCCAAATAATACAAATATTACAATTACTTAAAATCGATTTCACATACAGAAATGAACATGTTGTTGCGTATCTAATATCGAATTCAAGGCAAATCATTTATGCAATCAATTGCAAAGCAGTCGCTGTTATCATATCTGTCTATGCTTCGTAGTGGGGTGTTTGTGCGTAACGGGTGTGTTGTGTTCGCGTTTATATGTCCTGCATGTATATATTGGTTGTAGCAAATTATGCAGATGTTACGTTTTCGGTGGCAGGCCAAATCAAAATATAACTTTTGTTGTGATACTGACGTCAACGTTTTTACAATATGTTTACAGCGGAAGAGAGACAATTGTACAAACGAATGCTTGTACATGACAGCGAGAAGAAGGCGAGTTTTTTTATGAATGACGAAGAGAGTATATACTATAGCGGTCTATATAATATACCGTCTGTACATTTAAGGTGTCAGGTGATGCTGGTATTTTCAACAGTTATGGTCATGACACAATAATTATATTTATATATATTACAACATTTTTTCTTTGATTTGGCCAGACATCTTTAGAGATTACAACGTTCTGTTCACATTTTCGCTATCTTGGAATATACCGCTTCCTAGCTTAATAAGAGAAACGAACTCTTCTCCCGGTTTCTAAGTCCCATGTGGACTACCTGACATCTCATCTTCAAATCTCTTCTTTCAACTAACTGACTTGCCTGTATATATTAAAACTAATCCTTTGTACTTACGTCATTCGACTTGGCAAAGACCTAACAGGTGACTTCTTAGTCACGTTTTCTCTGGCTAAATTTGTTGCCATTGTTTGAAAACCTATTTTGTTTTATGCATTTGAGATTCCTCTTTATTTGTCACTACATTCTAAAACTTATAAATATTATTTGTCCCTGTATCACATAATTTTCAAACCGATAATAATAATAATGTTCTTTCATGATAATAACTTCTTTAAATAAACATCTAACTCTTAGCAAGACCACCCGGCGTCTTGCGGGAGGCTAATACATAAGATCTACAACTGTTTGTGAAAAAGAAACATTTGCATAATCGGGAACAGCTTCCCTCGCTGTCACAGACATTTGGAATAGCCACTGTTATCCTTCCCACTGCAGATAGAACATATAATGTGCGGCGATTTGACATTTGTGGGCGGAGTTTTGACTGCCGTGGGCAACATTAGAGAACATTTTTTTCCGTTTGGATTGTTATAAAAAAACGAGATAATTAAATGTTGCTCTGATTTTGAACTCAGATTTTTGGTTAATGTAATTAATCATTCAATAATTATGATATATAATTAATAATTACTTCACTTATTGATATGTGGCGTCATTTCATCTTGCGAGTTTCATTTGAATTGCTCTATTAAAATGAACTTGCTAATATTAATTAAACCTAACAATCTCATATAACACTTTTAATCAATCAATATCATTTTTGTTTTTATACATTCCTAAGTGGACATTAACTTCTTGCAATTATTTCGAAATAAAAAAAAAAACGCATGGATTCATTTTTAAATATATGAGGCCTTTGAAAAAGTAATGCCTCGTATTTTTTTTATTTCTTCTGAAAAGATCGAAGAAAATTTCAAGTTGCATTATGATGATTGAACTTATGCATTCATTACATGAAAGTTTCATTTCTCTGTTGCAGATTTTGATAGTATAGCGCTCTAAAAAAACAAATCTTGTCATGAACGAGCGTCAGAAGCAGAAATGGATCATTAAATTCCTGGTAAAAATGCATCAAGAATCGAGGTCACTATGTAGAAAACTAACTTCTGGGGCACAAAATGTCGTTCGTTTTAATGGTACCTCTCCTACTTTTAAATAAAAAAAATATGCGTTACCTTTCGACTTCTTTCGACTTTTTTTCATCATTCATAAATTTCACATTGTTCTCATATTAAATCAAATCTTATTCCTTGTAAAATATATTTTGATCCCACATGAAGAATGTAATCTGTTCGCTCATAAAAACTACTCTGTCCTAATTATAAACTACTTTTTATTCATGAAATGTATCACTATCATCTGTATAATCTACTATTATCTCTTAAATAATTCACTCCGATCCCCTAAAAAATCTATCCTGATACCCCAGTACGTATACACACATAAAATACACATCATTTAATCCTAGGTTTCTCTATTCTAGTCCCTATTAAATTGTATTTTAGTTCCTCATTCTCTTATAATGTTGCCTTTGTTCATCAAAAGAATCGATCATTGTTCTTAAAATAAAGCGTTATCTCATAAATCATACTTTCATTACTCATACCACTCACATTGACCCCCACAAAATCTATCCTGATTTTAATAAAATCTACTCTGATCCTCACTCCCATAAAATCTACTCTTACTTTCATATAATGTACCTTGACCCTCGTAAAATCTAATCGTAAAATATAATGTACCTTGACTCTCACAAAATATATCTTGACACTCAACATGTATCCTGACTTTCATAAAATAGACCATGACACTCATAAAATATATTATGACACTCGTAAATCTACTCTGATTCTCATATAATGTACTCTGATTCTTATCAAATCCACCCTGACCCTCATAAAATCTACCCTTACCCTCAAAAATCTACCCTGGCCGCCATAAACCTACCTGATTCTCATAAAGTCTACACTTACCCTCACAATATTTAACCTGACGCTTTCAAAATCTACCCTGATCCTAAAAAAAAATACTTATGAATTTGTTCTTTTCAGTTCTGTAACTAAACCCACTACGTATTTATATTGACGACACGTTTTCTATGTTTGCATCGCAAAATGAGGCATCAACATTTTTAATAAGTTGAATTCCCTTCGTGGGCCTTTGCAGTTCACTATGGAAAGTTATGAAGATAATACTCTTCCCTTCTTGGATGTTTTTGTTGAACATCCAAGAAGTGACTTTCTCATCACCATTTACAGAATGACGACTTTTACTAGCCTATGTGTGAACTGGTCTTACTTTGCGCCGAAATCGCGAAAAATCGGTTTAATTCATACGTTGATGCATAGAACACTGATGGTTTGCTCAGTAAATTGGATTCCGAACTGGATAAGATCAGGGAATTTTTCATTAATAACGGATATCCAGAAAATCTCATTAATGACTGTGTTAGAAAAAAGGTTGCAGATTTCAAATCTCCTAATTTATTTAGGCTTTTAAAATACCCCGTTGATTAAAAATTACCATGGATAGTGGATAATGGTAAAAATGTACTAAGCAGATTGTTAGAAGTTATTATTAATTGCTTCTACTCTGTTTTCTAGCGTTTGGTATATACTATTAGACCTGTATGTTCTTTTTTTTTGCAAGGGTAGTTTGCCTTACATCCAAAATAGTAATATTATTTATCAATTTAAATGCCAGTGTGACGCTGGTTATATAGACCGCAGATATTTTCATTTGCTCGTATAAACCAGCACGTTCCATCAAAGATTAGAAAGGTTAGGGTAGGCTCTGTAAGTCTCCCTTTCTCTGAAACTTTAGATTCTGCCATTGACCAGCATTTGCTTGAGTATCCGTTTGTTGCCAATCAGTATAAAATAAAGTGGTTTGAGCTACTTCATAGATCGGATTCCAAACAACCATTAAAAAATATTGTAGTCTGTCTCTATCGCGATTCGAAAACATTTGTGCCGGCAGAAGGAATTGTTAAAAACGATGAATCTCTTTAGAGAACTTTGACCATCTCCAATTCGTTTTTTCCTCCCTAGCGGTGCGCTATTACTTAGTTAGCTGCACATTATCATAACAAAGACACATGCAAAATTTTAGTCAGATCGCCCAATAGTTGACGAGAAAACTTATAGAATAAATGTGGTACTGTGGTCACTAACCCTATTAATCCATAAATGTGCAGTAAACAAATAGCATAACACTTAGTTCGCTATACTTCACGAGAACAAATATCCATACAGTGCTATAGCAAGCGGATGCGGTAGGTGCGGCACATGCCAGGGGTCTATTTTGAGGAGGTAAAAATAGAAAATAAAAATTAAAATAGGAAAATGCTGACAAGCACGTGAAATTTCATGCCAAAAAAGATTTTTAAGGTCGTAATATGTTTTTGTGTTTCATGTGTGTAATACTGATTGAAATGGATTTTTTTTTTTGATTGTAATTCCATGAAAATAAATTTTTTGAGGACTTTCTAGCATTATGATGATTAATCGATTCACATCTGCTAGCGGAGTGGGAGGGGGCAAGTCTTACGGGTGGCAAAAATAGTTGCTACGCCACTGGGTTCATACAGACTTACCACCACATCGACAGAGTAGTTTCCAAGAAGAAATAGAACAAACAAATAGCTTGACAAACTACGAAAAATATAATATATATATATATACATCTACATACGAGTGTGTATGATGATGATTGCAACGTCTTGTCAGACGAGTGCCACTCCCTCAAACACTTAAAGTCCATGAGCCCAAATGCCTGAGGGAGTATCTATACAAAGATGATGTTACAGAGTCTTAGCTTTGTACGACAGCTAAGTCTCTCTCTCGGTTCAAAATGTTGAGATCCAGCAACAAGCAAGAGCAAGATAGCCAGCAACAAATTAAACTGCAGACCAGCTTAATGCGGGTGATGGTCTTCCGCTTTATGTTTTTTTTAAATAAGAGATTTGCTTCTCCTAGAAAGGTTGCCTTCACCACGGCTTGCGGGAGCCCTCTCTACCCCAATACACACATACACACACACAAATATACACGGTGCTCATTCGTCCAAAAGGACAAGTGTGTATACATACATACATACATACATACATATACGTGCGTGTATCTGATTAAATCGGTTTCCCTATTTTTTAAAATAAATTTTCAAGTTGAGCAGCGGCTTCATTAAACTAGATAAGATGTCCTTCGCCTGTTTCTGTGCGTTGAATATGACGTTAGTCAGCTGATAAGAACTCTGCAGAGATTTCAATTGTGCGTTCGCTTAATTGACTGAATAACCTAACGAACGATTTCAGTTTTGCCAACCTCCTTTTGACATTTTATCTAAGCCTTCTGTTGGGGATTGTTGATTGAATGAAACCATTCAGTGCAAACGCGATATGGTATTCCTGCTCAGAAAAAAAAAAGTTGTATTATTCTCTAAGCAACTATGTCCTATGGATAGAGTCATGCGACTCACATCTCTAGTTTTAATACTTTTAACCCGTTTTATATTTATTTTTATATATTAATAAGACATCACTTATAAAATCCAAAAGCGGCTCGAGGACAATAAATAAGACTGTCTGGAAACGGTGAATTTAATGAGCAAAATATAAGGGACATATCAATAAGTATTTGTATATATTGAACTTGATAACGACTTTAGTGTAATAATGTTGGAATACATATATATATATATATATATATGGCCTTAAAATAAAGCTAAGGGTGACTTTGTGACTGGATTAGAATCTCCCCAATTTTTTTTTTTTTACATGGAGTTCACCACTTATCAAGGCCCAATGGCCACTCAGGGATAAGGGTTATTGTGTGTACAGTAATCAAAGGGATAGTGTAGCAATAGTATTGGAGAATTGGTAACGTGTCATTACTTGTGGGGGGCGGTTCATCAGGAATTTGTTTGTGTTGGACTTGAAGACATCCAGGTTGAAGTCGGGAGGGAAACAGGCAAGCGGAACACAGTTCCACAGGCGTGCAGTTCTAAGAAAGAAGCTTTGTTCATAGTATCTACGTTTTGGTTTAGGCACAGATAGGGAGTGGGGAAAATTATTGACAGTGGTTTCAGCTAGTCGGGTGTTTTTGGAGAAAGATTGGCGAGAGGGGACCAGAGAATGGAGCTCAGAGGAGTACCTGCCATGGAAATAACGATAGAACAATGACAGGCTCGCCACGTCTTTTCTGTGGGAAAGAGGTTGCAGGGTAGAGAAAAGGGCATCCCCCACCAAGCCACGGAGTCTATTTTGTACTCTGTCAAGGCAGGATAGGCTGTTTTTTGCAGTAATAGTAGTAATTATCACTTCCTACACATTGATGATTGCGTAATATTTATTTAAATATGATATATTTATATATATTTATATATATATTCCATGAGTACATGTTTTTCTTTCGTTATTATTATTATTATCATTATCATTATTATTATTATTATTATTATTATTATTATTATTATTATTATTATTGTTGGTTCTAGGAGAGGAAATAGCTGCAGAATGCCGGATTTTTGGTAACACCTCAGAGTCAATTACACACCTTGCAGCAGGGTGTAGAGGACTGGCCGAGAGAGAATACTGCAAAAGACACGATCGCATGGGACTCCAGATATATTGGGAGGCGTGTAAGGTGGTTGGGGTGAAGTGTGCTGGAAAATGGTTTGAGGAGGTGCCTGATGAAGTGAGAACAAGTGGGGATGGCAAGGTAGAGGTATGGTGGGACAAAATTGTCATAACAACCAAGCAATTGGAACATAATCGTTCGGATTTGGTCGTCATTGACAAAGTCTCAAAAAACTGTCAGATTGTAGACTTTTCAGTACCCTGGGACATGAATGTGAGAGAGAAGGAGAATGAGAAGTGGAGCAATTATGCTCCATTGGCATTGGAGATAAGACGTATACACGGGGTTAAAACACAAATAATCCCGGACTTAGTTGGTACAGTAGGAGTAGTATCAAGTTGTCTGGAAGGAGAATTGAAAAAACTACAAATCCCCGATGTTTTAGGTGGCGTTCAGACCTCTACTATTGTAGGTACCACCAACATTCTTAGAAAACTCCTTGATCTTTAAAGCTCCTGGTTTGGAGCCGGGATTTAGGGAAATCCTCTGGAAATGAATATCATTGCTATTTTTCTAATATTATTTTTCACTGTATTTTATTATCAATGATTTTATTATACACTAGTGGTGGTATATGGCGTTGCCCGCGTGTGGAGAGGTAATATAGTAAGGCTACTAAGTAACAGAACCCTAAAAAATATTCCAATCGAGTGAGTACCCGTACGAGCGCAAAGAAATAAAAAAAAAAATTAACCAACCAACTAAAAAAAAAAAAAAAGAAAAAATAGTAGTAGTAGCAAGCTCGAACCTGTAACGCTAAGAAGAGGAGGTGAAAAAAGGAAACGCTATAGTCGTCTGGCCCACGGTGCACTTAACGTTGGAAATTATTTAAGTTAAACCAATTCAAAAGATAATGCTTGATGTATGCGCAGTCGTTCAGAAGTTTACTGAAATTCCCTTCGTTTAAATCTTTATTTCTACACGAAATAATTGACAATTTATTCTACTTCTCACATATTATGAGACCAAGGGATTACTTTTTAGATGGTGCCGGTCTCGACCTGGTTCTGTGCGGCTCACACAAAGTTTTAGCGAGACGTACATACATACATACATACATACATACATACATACACACAAACCGACGTTTGCCATTCATATTATACATGATTTTATTTATAATGCTTTTATTATCTTACGTATCTGTATATTATTTATTCATTATATTATTATTATTATTATTATAAATTTTATTATTATTATTAATTTTATTATTATTATTCAATGTGTACTGACATAATTATGCTTATGTAATACAAATGAAAAGTATATAGATAGATAGATAGATAGATAGATAGATAGACATTGTTTAAAGCCCCCAGAATTCAATCATCGATGCGGGCGATACTCAGAATACAATTTCCAATTACTTTAAATCATGAGACAAACATATAACTAATATCGTACCAGAAGATCACAATTTACATCACATTAAAGCAGATATGCCATTTATAGCTCATATTATCTATCTATCTATCTATCTATCTATCTATCTATCTATCTATCTATACATATGCATATACATACACACATACACACACACGCACACACACACACACACATATATATATATATATATATATATATATATATATATATATATAAAAGTAAGAATATGTGTGTTTCAGGAAAACTCTTAATCTATATACTCAACAAATTTTTGATGTCCCAAAATTAATGAATGGGAATTGTTGATCTCCCGAATTAAAAAAATGGAAATTTGGTATATAGGGTATTCAGACACACGAAAAATATTTTAATCGGTTTTTATCCGAAAAAAGAGCTGCTAAGCTGTCAAAGTTGAAAAATTATACTTTAGAGTCATCGGTCTTTTATCTGTTACATTAAGATTGAAAGCACGTTTAAAAGACCGTGGAAAGCTGGTCTAATGGTTATCGTATTTGACTCACTGTCTTCTGGTTTTGGTTTCGATCTAAGCTCCAGCATTGTTTGTACTTTCAAGAAGTGAAATTCGGGTCCCGTGGCGCAATTTATAAAGACGTTGAATCTGTACGGTTCCAGATAAGCATTGTCTAAAGATAGCGGTTTCAATCCTACCCAAAGCCGGCCAGAGGCTTACTTGGCTAAAAAGTGGTGAGACGACAACAACTACAGATGGCAGTGATTGCTGAGAATGCAGTTAGGAGATTCAGAATTCCTATCCGTCGCGGTTACCACCTGACGAAGGCTGGAGGAATAGTTTGCCGAAACGTTGTGAAACAACAACTAATAAAGATGAGAATAATAGTCCGCAATCAATAAATTACTCTAAATAATACTCATCTCAATAATGAATTCCGATTAAAATAATATATATGTGCGTTAGTCGTTTTATCTCAGCTCCGTCGTGGCCGTGTGTCCCTCGAGTCGACTTTTGGCTTAGACTGATCTTCTCCCTACCCGATTCTCCATTGTAAGAGAATCATTTTCCTGCAGTAACAAAAACGCTTGTTTTTCAATATATTTAAGTTTCGTTTGATCACATTTGAAGTAAAGTTCATTATAAGTTTTACCTATATCGACCAACTTTCAGGTTCTATAAATACGATCTCAACGACAAAAGGTCTGGGACTTAATAACATGAAATAATTACGGAAAACGTTAGAATCAAATAGTATGAAAAATAAACAAGTATTTATTTATTTAAAATTAATAAGACTTTTATACATCTTTTTTTTTTCTTTTTTGTCCACCTGCCATGAGGGTAAATTGAAGAGAAATGTAGTAAAGAGTCAACGTGTTGTAGGTTTGCGATGTTATTTTCAAATTCTGGAGGAATACGCTTGGCGGACATGATAAAGACAACTCTGACTAATTACTAGAAACATTTTAATTTATTCCCTGTTTTACGAATAAGTCAACACTTATCAAAGACAAAAAGCTACTCACCGATACGGATTAATGAAATATATGTTATTTAATCGAATGATGAAGAATATTATGAGAAAATTGAAACTAAGAAAGAGAATAGACTTCTTTTATTATTTATGGGTAGTGTTGTGAAGAATTTGTTTACATTGAAATCATGCAACCATGTAGTAATCTACAAGAAAGTAACGCCCGGGTAATGAATTTCATACATATGAAATACTTGGACCATACGTAATTCTTCCATTTACGCTTCTTTCTCTCTTTCTTTTTTTCCTTTTCTAACCAGCCCCTCTATAAGAAGTGAATAGTTTAGAAAACAAACAAACAGAAGACTCACATGCACATGTCTCAGTTTCTTTTCGTTTTTATTTCATTTTTTTAAGGAATTTTATGTTACGTTTAATACCGGACGACCCGGGTAAATCTAGTATATCTATAAAAGATAAAGTAGATCTAGTATATCTATAACAGATAATTAAATCTAGTATATCTATAAAAGATAATTAAATCTAGTATATCTATAAAAGATAAATTAAATCTAGTATATCTATAAAAGATAATTAAATCTAGTATATCTATAAAAGATAATTAAATCTAGTATATCTATAAATGATAAAGTAAATCTAGTATATCTAAAAAAGATAATTTTAATCTAGTATATCTATAAAAGATAAAGTAAATCTAGTATATCTATAAAAAATAAAGTAAATCTAGTATATCTATAAAAGATAATTAAATCTAGTATATCTATAAAAGATAAAAAAAACTAGTATATCTATAAAAGATAAAGTAAATCTAGTATATCTATAAAAGATAAAAAAATCTAGTATATCTATAAAAGATAATTTAAATCTAGTATATCTATAAAAGATAAATTAAATCTAGTATATCTATAAAAGATAAAGTAAATCTAGTATATCTATAAATAATAAAGTAAATCTAGTATATCTATAAAAGATAATTTAAATCTAGTATATCTATAAAAGATAAAGTAAATCTAGTATATCTATAAAAGATAAAGTAAATCTAGTATATCTATAAAAGATATTTAAATCTAGTATATCTATAAAAGATAAATTAAATCTAGTATATCTATAAAAAATAAAGTAAATCTAGTATATCTATAAAAGATAAATTAAATCTAGTATATCTATAAAAGATAAAGTAGATCTAGTATATCTATAAAAGATATTTAAATCTAGTATATCTATAAAAGATAAATTAAATCTAGTATATCTATAAAAGATAATTAAATCTAGTATATCTATAAAATATAAATTAAATCTAGTATATCTATAAAAAATAAAGTAAATCTAGTATATCTATAAAAGATAAAGTAAATCTAGTATATCTATAAAAAATAAAGTAGATCTAGTATATCCATAAAAGATGAAGTAAATCTATTATATCTATAAAAGATAAATTAAATCTAGTATATCTATAAAAGATAAAGTAAATCTAGTATATCTATAAAAAATAAAGTAAATCTAGTATATCTATAAAAGATAATAAAATCTAGTATATCTATAAAAAATAAAGTAGATCTAGTATATCTATAAAAGATAAATTAAATCTAGTATATCTATAAAAGATAAAGTAAATCTAGTATATCTATAAATAATAAAGTAAATCTAGTATATCTATAAAAGATAATGTAAATCTAGTATATCTATAAAAGATAAAGTAAATCTAGTATATCTATAAAAGATAAAGTAAATCTAGTATATCTATAAAAGATATTTAAATCTAGTATATCTATAAAAGATAAATTAAATCTAGTATATCTATAAAAGATAATTAAATCTAGTATATCTATAAAAGATAAATTAAATCTAGTATATCTATAAAAAATAAAGTAAATCTAGTATATCTATAAAAGAAAAAGTAAATCTATTATATCTATAAAAGAAAAAGTAAATCTAGTATATCTATAAAAAATAAAGTAGATCTAGTATATCCATAAAAGATGAAGTAAATCTATTATATCTATAAAAGATAAATTAAATCTAGTATATCTATAAAAGATAAAGTAAATCTAGTATATCTATAAAAAATAAAGTAAATCTAGTATATCTATAAAAGATAAAGTAGATCTAGTATATCTATAAAAGATAAAGTAAATCTAGTATATCTATAAAAGATAATTAAATCTAGTATATCTATAAAAATAAAGTAAATCTAGTATATCTATAAAAAATAAAGTAGATCTAGTATATCTATAAAAGATAAATTAAATCTATTATATCTATAAAAGATAAAGTAAATCTAGTATATCTATAAAAGATAATTAAATCTAGTATATCTATAAAAAATAAAGTAAATCTAGTATATCTATAAAAAATAAAGTAAATCTAGTATATCTATAAAAAATAAAGTAAATCTAGTATATCTATAAAAAATAAAGTAAATCTAGTATATCTATAAAAGATAAAGTAAATCTAGTATATCTATAAAAGATAAATTAAATCTAGTATATCTATAAAAGATAAAGTAAATCTAGTATATCCATACAAGATAATTTAAATCTAGTATATCTATAAAAAATAAAATAAATCTAGTATATCTATAAAAGATAAAGTAGATCTAGTATATCTATAAAAGATAAATTAAATCTAGTATATCTATAAAAAGATAATTTAAATCTAGTATATCTATAAAAAATAAAGTAAATCTAGTATATCTATAAAAGATAAAGTAAATCTAGTATATCTATAAAAGATAAATTAAATCTAGTATATCTATAAAAGATAAAGTAAATCTAGTATATCTATAAAAAATAAATTAAATCTAGTATATCTATAAAAGATAAAGTAAATCTAGTATATCTATAAAAGATAAATTAAATCTAGTATATCTATAAAAGATAAAGTAAATCTAGTATATCTATAAAAGATAAATTAAATCTAGTATATCTATAAAAAATAAAGTAAATCTAGTATATCTATAAAAGATAAATTAAATCTAGTATATCTATAAAAGATAAATTAAATCTAGTATATCTATAAAAGATAAAGTAAATCTAGTATATCTATAAAAGATAAAGTAAATCTATTATATCTATAAAAGATAAAGTAAATCTATTATATCTATAAAAGATAAAGTAAATCTAGTATATCCATAAAATATGAAGTAAATCTATTATATCTATAAAAGATAAAGTAAATCTAGTATATCTATAAAAGATAAAGTAAATCTATTATATCTATAAAAGATAAAGTAAATCTAGTATATCTATAAAAGATAAAGTAAATCTAGTATATCTGTAAACGATAATTAAATCTAGTATATCTATAAAAGATAATTAACTCTAGTATATCCATAAAAGATAAAGTAAATATAATATATCTATAAAAGACAAAGTAAATCTATTATATCTATAAAAGATAAAGTAAATCTAGTATATCTATAAAAGATAAAGTAAATCTAGTATATCTATAAAAGATAAAGTAAATCTAGTATATCTATAAAAGATAAATTAGATCTAGTATATCTATAAAAGATAATTAAATCTAGTATATCTATAAAAGATAATTAAATCTAGTATATCTATAAAAGATAATTTAATCTAGTATATCCATAAAAGATAAAGTAAATATAATATATCTATAAAAGACAAAGTAAATCTAGTATATCTATAAAAGATAAGTAAATCTAGTATATCTATAAAAGATAAAGTAAATCTAGTATATCTATAAAAGATAAAGTAGATCTAGTATATCTATAAAAGATAAAGTAAATCTAGTATATCTATAAAAAATAAAGTAGATCTAGTATATCTATAAAAAATAAAGTAGATCTAGTATATCTATAAAAGATAAAGTAAAGGTGTTTGAAGACAATTCTCAATCTATATTCCCAACGAATGTTTTGTTTGCAGACTTTAATTTTTGTATATAGAGTATTCAAACATTTGAGCAACTTTTTAATCGCTGCTAACTCGCTGCTAACTTTTTAATTGCTGCTAAAACATTAAAATTGAAAAATTCGTGCGTAGGGATCGTTTGGATTTTTATTTGTTTGTCAACTGTTTCACAAATGCACATGCTTGAATCGTTTTCATGACCGATTCTCTATGTTAAGAATAAGTTAAAAATATTAAAAAAAAGTGTCAAGCGTTCTAATCGTTATCGTATTCAACTCGCTGTCTTAAGGTTTTTGTTTCTCTTTCTACTGGACTAGGTTGTTTTTAATTACAAAAACTGAACTGTTTAGAAGAAACATAATATTCGGATGCACATGCTTCTGTATGAGTTAAAATATAATATTTATGTCTATTTTAAGACCAGGCAACGCCGGGCGACCTGCCAGTTTACAAAGAGGTGGAAGTAACTGATCAACAAAATTGGATACAAAAATGTACAGAGAGTGAATTCTTCTGTACAAAAGAACACTTTCATCAACTGATATCCAACATTCTTTTTAGTTGACATGAAAATAGATGGCGTAAAAGTATAAATAGATTATTGATATTATATATATATATATATATATATATATATATATATATATATATATAAGAGGGAGAGGGAGGGATATTTGCATAAAGTCTCCTTTTAAAGAATTTCTCTAATTCTATTTAACTTCTCCTACACACACAGACACCCCCCACACACACACATATATATATATATATATATATATATATATATATATATATATAAATAAATACATACATACATACATATATATATATATGAAAATAGATGGCATAAAATATAAAGATATTATTGAGATTCTTTACAGAACTACGGATTATATATATATATATATATATATATATATATACAGGGAGAGGGGGATATTTGCATTAAGTCTCTTTTTTTAAGAATCTCTAATTCTATTTAGCTTCTCCTACACACACACACATACACACAAACACACACACACACGTATATATATATATATATATATATATATATATATGTATATATATATATATATATATATATAACTGTTTCATATAATGTACTTTAATTTCTCTTTCCAGAATTAGAAGATAAAATATTTGGAAAGTTTTGGTATGGATAAATTTACAACAAAACAACGAGTGAAGATAATTGAAATTTACTTTGAAAATGGACGGTCAATTGTTGGAATGCAAAGATCTTATATGCGCCATTTCAATGTTCGACATCCTCCTAGCAGGTCTGCAGTAATGAACTAAGTGAAGCGTTTTCAAGAGCTCTGGAAATGATAGGTTTAGGCGTGGACGATGTTTCTCAGTATGTGCACGTGAAAATACTGAAGCTGTGAGGCATAACATTGAAGAGAACCACTACATCCATTCTAAAGCGTTATTAAGAACTTGCATCTCACGGAGTTCTCTACAGCGCATTTAAAGAGACTTACACATGTATTCTTACAAGGTTCATTTAGTACAATCTTTAAAACCACCAGATTTTCACAAACAGCTAAATAACGTTGTCAGGTTTCAGGAAACTGCAAGAAATGACAATGAGTTCATTCAGAAATTGATCATGGGAGATAATGCTCATTTCCATTTGAATTAGTACGTCAATAAGCAGAATATCAGATTCTGGAGCAACAAAGATCGACGGCAAGTTCAAGCGAGTCCAATGCATCTAGTAGAAGTTACAGTATGGTGTGGAGAAACCTCAGAAACGGTTATTGGGTCCTTCGTTTTGAAAGACGCGAATGAAAATTCTGTGACTGCAACTGCTGAGATATATAGAGATATGCTAGTGAATTTTGTTCAACATCAGTTAGAAAACATGTCAGGATATTGGTGGCAATGAGATGAAGTCACAATGCAGTTGTTAACTGAGATTTTTAAGGATCGAAAAATTTCTCGAAATCCCGATTTTAAATAGCCTCCGAGTTCACCTGATTTCACCGCACCAGATATTTCGCTTTGGGGATATTTTAAAGACAAAGTGGATGCAATTAAGCCTCAAACCATGAATTAAATATCAATACACCCAAGCCTCGATAAAGAATGGCAACAACAACAACAACAACAACAACAGCAACAACCACAACAACCACTCCTGAGGATTATCGGAAGAACAGACGGAATATGTAAGAGAATATGGTTGAACATTGTGCGTCATTCTATAATCTACCAGTCGAAAGAAGAAAGATCGCTAAGCGAATAGAAAAGATTACGAACAAAATTGGAAATAGACGAACCCAATCGTGTTTAATCAGACATGCATATATATATATATATATATATATATATATATATATATATATATATATATATATATTTATATTAGTTTGGACGATTAATCGGAATCAGAATCGGAAATCGGAAAATCGAAAGATTTGGGGGTATCAGAATTGGTATCGGAATCATACAAATTGATGTTTATTTTCCGTTGCAAAAACTGTTCTTTTGTCTATTTTTTATTTGATTTCATTTAAAGTAAAATCTTCTATTGCAGTTAATAATAATAAATATTTATCGATTTTAAAATACCAGTAAAATATATAGATCATCCTCCGCAAGTGTATCTTAACGTTTTGAAAAATAGCTGCATATTTAACATGTGTGTGTATGTGTGTGTGTTTTTTTTACAGGAATCGGGGAAAATAACAACTTCATAGTTAACTAATTATGAGATTTACAAAGAATCGGATCGGAATCGGTGATTGTATCGGAATCAGGAATTTAGCACGGAATCGGTAATTGTATCGGAATCGGGAAAAACATTGGAATCGTCCCATCCCTGATATATATATATATATATATATATATATATATATATATATATACACTTGTGCCCGATATTATTCATACCCCTCGGATCTTTGAGATTTCTATAAGAATATTGCTCAAACCAGAAGGTAGACAATATTAAAGGGATTTCAAACAATAAATCAAGCATAAGCATTTAATTTAAACTCAACAAATAAATAAATTATGCAAGTTTGAAACATTATACAAAGAAAAACAATAATGGCACTAGTTCAAAATTATTCATACCTCTCTTACTAATAGTCAATAGCATGCCCTTTATTCTTAATAACTGCCTGTAACCGTTTGGGATATTTATCAACAAGGTTTTTACAAGCATCAACACTGATTTTTGACCATTCTTCAATGCAGTAGTTCTCCAAATCCCTCAAATTTCTAGGTTTCCGCTTTTTAACCTCAGTTTTCAATATGTGCCAGAGGTTTTCGATAGGGTTCAGGTCGGGACTCTGGCTAGGCCATTCCAAAACATTAATTTGATTATCCTCAAACCATTTCTTGACTATTTTGGCAGTATGTTTTGGATCATTATCCTGTTGAAGGACCCAGTTTGGTCCTAAATGGAGCTTCTCCGCATCCTGTCTAATGTTTTTCTGGAGTATCTCCAAATATTGCTCCTTCTTCATGGTTACATCTATCTTGACCAAACTACCTGGACCACTAGCCGAAAAGGAGCCCCAAAACATTAGGCTACCACCACCATGTTTCACCGTGGGTATGGTGCTCTTTGGGTTGTAAGCTTCTCCTTTCTTCCTTCAAACGTAAGAAGCATCCATATGGCCAAACAATTCAATTTTTGTTTCGTCAGTCCACAAAATACTTGAGAAAACGGACTCTGGAGAATTCACATGGGTCCTAGCAAACTTTAGACGTGCTGCAAGGTGTTTTCCGGTGTGCAATGGAGTCCTTCTTGGTCTTCTTCCTTTCAGACCATTTTCATGCAGAGTCCTTTGCAATGTTTGCCTTGATATTTTTATGCCAGAAGACTCCAGATTTTCTAAAATGTCCTTATTAGTGGTGGTTGGATTTGCATTAACACTTCTTACAATATTCCTGGTGGCTCTAGCAGACAGTTTCCTTTTCCTTCCTCTACCAATCAAGTTGTTTGTTGTGTGGTGGCTCTGGAATTTTTTGATGATGCTCTGTACTGTTGCTGTAGGGACCTCAAATTTCTTGGAAATTGACTTGTAACCTAAACCATCCTTATGTGAATTCACAATTTTAGTCCTAAGATCATTACTAAGCTCTTTTTTCTTCCTCATTCTAATAATTTTTATTCTTTTATTGGTTTTCAGTTGATATCATTTTAATTTCTGAAAAATGCAAAAAACGAAATGAAATTAATCAAAGGTTGTATAAAAGCATTCAAAATAAGAATCAAACAGAAAACAAACAGTCAGAAACTCGATTAATACTGAAAAAATAAGGGGGTATGATTATTTTTGAACATTGCAGATTTTATAAATAGCTGTATATTTCTTTTATTACAAGTATCCCGAGATTTTAAAATGACGACAATGATCAGAAGAGGTTTATTAAGAATATGTATCAATATGGACGTAAACAATAAATTCTTACAAAAGTTACACCTAATAAACTCAATTTTCAAGGGGGGTATGAATAATATCGGGCACAAGTGTATATATATATATATGTATATTAGCATTCGCTAGGAAATAAAATAAAGAAACACAAGAATTACAAACAAGAAATATATC
Source organism: Euprymna scolopes (assembly GCF_053919585.1). Taxonomy (NCBI): domain Eukaryota; kingdom Metazoa; phylum Mollusca; class Cephalopoda; order Sepiida; family Sepiolidae; genus Euprymna; species Euprymna scolopes. Next base: position 3,281,709 of record NC_136493.1, read on the forward strand.
TTCAAATATTGTACTCGTACTATATTTCTTTATATTACACAATCTTGGAAAATTTTCAGTTATAAACAAAACGTTGATGACCATATAATTTTGAAATGTTCTTTTTATACCCCCATCACGTTGGAATATTATTTCCATATCTTTCAACATGTATATATATATATATATATATATATATATATATATATTAAAGCTTATATATATTATATTAAAGCTTATGTAACAGTTTTTATATGAATTTTCAATACTTACTTAAACAGTAATCAATATGTGAGTAGAGCTAGGTGGCAAGTTATGAAATATTTATATAGGATATAGCAATTAAGGTTTCTATATCCTTAGGTTGAAGATACCTCACGCAGAAGAGTTTATGTAGGTTAATAGCCATATATATTCCAACTTATTACTACACTTGTATACGCATTTGTATAAATACATGTGTATATACATGCATATATATATATATTAGACATTAAGAGGAGATTATATATATATATATATATAAATACCCGTTCACATACACTTTTTCATGATAAAGCTAGAACCCAGAATTAGAAAGAATCTAGCAATTGCATCGACAACGGACAACGCCAGGCACAAAGTGGGTTTCGATGTACTGCATCTCATCAGTGACGTGCTCCGACATAGGCGCGAACCCAGGTCGTCGCACGCATGAAGTGGGCAATACTGATAACCTAACCATATGGGCCACGACGCAAACTATTGGCTATGCCTCGATTTTTTAATTTTTATGTTTTATCTAATTCTACATTCTACTATGTGACAAGTAACGCGTCCTATACAACTAAGATAGTTACTGCTGGTATGCAGGCGGTATTGCACACTTCATGCGTGCGACAACCTGGGTTCGCGCCTATGTCGGAGCACGTCACTGATGAGATGCAGTACATTGAAACTCACGTTGGGTCTGGCGTTGCCCGTTGTCGATGCACTTGCTCGATTTCATCTAATTCTGGGTTCTAGCTTCATCATGAAAAAGTGTATGTGGACAGGTATATACATATATATATATATATATATATATATATATATATATATATATATATATATGTGTGTGTGTGTGTGTGTGTGTGTGTGTGTGTGTGTGTGATACACGCACTCAGATATGTATATAGATAGATAGATATATGGATGGATATATAGAAAGATTGATAGATAGATAGCTAGATTGATAAAGAGATAAATAGGGAGATGGATAGAGAAAGAGAGATTTATAGCTGAAAAATAATGTTCTTGACTAGACAGAGGAGGCATATTTTGAAGTAATCAAGTAAAAAATAAAGTTCAAATGAAAAGCATGAAGCAAAGAGAATGCATAAAACGAAAAAAAAAAAATGGCAGAAACATTAAAAAAATTAAATTGAAAAGAAAAAATGAAAAGTAAATCCTGAAATTTACGCTAAGGAAAGGGGAAAAGAGCGGGAAAATGATGATTATATTTCTAATGGAAAAAATGTCCATGCGATAAAATAACTATGGACTGAACGGATCATAGCATCTGAATGGTTGATCAATGTTATTACCTAAAAAAATAGTGTGATGAAATTTCTATCCCTATCTATCTATAATTATATAAAAGTCCCTTTGTGTGTGTGAGTTCTTTCTTCATAGGTTGCAAATCGGCTTAGCCATTCTTTTTCAAATTTCACACAAAGCTGATTTATATATCTGGCAGTGTTCTTAGATATGTTTTGTAAAGAAATGTATCTGATAAATATCGAAAATCGAAAAAATCCGATCTTAAAACTAGATTTTTTCTCTTATAATAAAAAAAGAAGAATTTTTACAGGGAAATATTTTCGTTGGACCGGCAAAGGGAAATAATAAAAATTTAACCAACTATTTCTTCTTAAAAACGAGATATATAATAATATGGAGATATATCATAGTAATAGAGAAATCGACTATAAATCAAATGAACCCTATGTTCAATCCCGGAGGTACCTCGCCATTATATTTTAATTCTTTCTTATTAATGAGTTCAATTTACAATAAAAGAACAGATACCATCTAAAATCGCCGCACACCATTTTTTTCTATAATAATATATACGCTTATTTGAATAAATTAAAGTATCACTTGTACGACCGGGCAACGTCGCTCTATCAGGTAGTACAAGAATACAAACGAGATTAAGAATAAGTGAGAAAATTTTAGAGAACGGAAAGGACAGAAGCTGGTCGGAGACACTATCCTGTCTTGACAGAATTAAAATGTCTTCAAAATCTAGTGGATGATGTCCTTTTTTCTTCCCTACAACCTCTTTCTCACAGAAGAGATATTGCGAACCTGTCTCTACTCTAAAGTTATTTTCATGGCGCCTGCTAGTCTGAACTCCAATTTATGGTCCCTCCTTTGCCAAACCTTTACAAAACCATCGTCTAGCTACAACCACTATCAACAATTTTCCCTCACACTCTGTGAATAAATCTAATCGCAGATTCCATGAACAAAGTTTATTTTCTAGAAGTGTCTGCCTGTGGAACTCTGTTCCGCTGGCTTGCTTTCTAGCTGACTACAATATGGTTGTGTTCAAGTCTAATATAAACAAGTTCTTAATCAGTTGTCTACTTAAATAATCAAATTATTCCTACTAGGCTGTTGTTGTGGTATATTTCGATGCAAAGAAGATGAAGCAGAACAAAAAGAAGCAGAAGACAACTGATGGAGAAGAAGAATAGGATCGAGAAGAACTTGAAGAAGGGGGAACCAAAAAATAAAACATAAAAAAAAATGAACGATAAACAACAAAAAGTGGAGTTTTAAATAAAGAATAAAAATAATAGTACAAATAAAATTCAACACCAGGAACCATCCAAATATACCAAATCAAAAAGTTCCCCAACTAAGACAAGAAGAGAAAATTAATCGAATGAAAAAGTAGAAAGTAAAACAAATTTAATAATAATAATAATAATAATAATAATAATAATATTAATAATAATAACAATAATAACAATAACAACAACAACAACAATAATAATAATAATAATAATAATAATAATAATATTAATAATAATAACAATAATAACAATAACAACAACAACAATAATAATAATAATAATAATAATAATATTAATAATAATAACAATAATAACAATAACAACAATAATAACAATAATAATAATAATAATATTAATAATAATAACAATAATAACAATAACAACAACAACAACAATAATAATAATAATAATATTAATAATAATAACAATAATAACAATAACAACAACAATAATAATAATAATAATAATAATATTAATAATAATAATAATAATAATAATAATAATAATAATAATATTAATAATAATAATAATTCATTTCACGCTTGGCTGTGATTTTGAAATGGAGTTGTGTCTGTAATTTTGTTCATCTTGAAATGATCGTGCGTTAAACAGTAATTTGATATTGATCCATTTCAAAGAGTAGGAGACGAGTTCGTTTTCTTTCTCTTTTGTGGTTTTATTTCGTTGATACTGACTCTGATTTGTCTATTCCGTTTCATTTTTAATATTGTTAATTACATAAGATGCGGTTATTAGCTAGGAAATTAAGGTTAATTAAATTGACGCTTAAAAGATCTAGACATCCTACCATTCGCACCCGTAAATGAACGGACACATATTTCTTTTTTCCCTTCTTTCTCCTTCTCTGTCTTCTTCCTCTTCCCCTTCTTCTCCTTCTTCTCCTTCTTCTTCTTCTCATTCTTCTTCTCATTCTTCTTCTTCTTCTTCTTCTTCTTCTTCTTCTTCTCATTCTTCTTATTCTTTTTCTTGTTGTTCTTCTTTTACTTCTCCTTCTTCTCCTTTGCTGTCTTCTTCCTCCTCTTCTTCATCTTCTTCTTCTTCTTCTTCTTCTTCTTCTTCTTCTTCTTCTTCTTCTCCACCTCCTTCTTTCTTCAAATTATGCTTTCTTCGTTTTTTCCATTCACGTATTTTCTTGCTTTCCTACTTTCCTCCTTTTTATTTTTGCTTCATCCTTGATAAAATTCAATATCAGAACAATTCATTTAAAAATTGATGAGTCAGAACATTCACATAAACAATAATTACTTTTTTGCATTGCATTTCATCATTGGCAATCAGATGATCTCATGAAAATAAACGGGTGTGTTAGGTGATAACGTACGTACAAACACAAACTTATCGTATTACTATACAAGCAAGCATAATACTATTTCTACTTCAACTACTATCAATCCCACAATACTACTACTACTACTACTACACGAATCGAAGGTAAAATAATCACTTAGGATTAATATAAACAAAACTGTGATGTCAAAATATCGTTCACACCGCCGAAATGGGTATTGAAGTGCCTGAAGTGATAAAAAAAATTGAGGTGGTAAATTTGTATTTAAACCCCCACTAGAACAGTACAAAACAATCGTGAAATCCTGAAGAAAATTATTGTCATTAAAGTTCAAGAGAAATCTTTGGCCGCTATTAGTGAGAATAAATAAATGGCTGCTGCGAGAACGTAAAATGATTTGCAGTAAACGAAATTTGAGGAGACTAGTGTTGCATATTACTGATCATTTATATCAGCTAGTATAAAGTTAAGTACATGTGACTGCACAACAGAATCGTTCCCAGATGAGTGAGCAGGTCGGAAGTAAGACAACACGGAGATTTAAATCAGACTGCCTATGTGAGCAAATACGACACTGATAATAATGTAGAAAACTTTGATAATCGCTAAGTGCGAAATGCTCACTCGATATCTCTATCAGTTTGTCTACTTCATTCATTTCAATTAAACAGTTAACAAAATAATTAACTAAGAGAACGTTAGTCCCTCTCTCCTGAATCAATTCTCTCACAAAACGAAACCTTTACGAAAATCGTAGCGAAAGTATTCTTGTATCTTCCCTGGATAAAAAAGAAGCTTTATTTACGAAACTGATCCCCAGCTGACATCAATTGTGATGGATGGCTCTCGTTTGGGTGAGGCTCCGTGTTTTGACAAGCTTCTGGGTTTGACCTTTACTCCTGATCTGAAATGGAACACGTACATCAAGTCTGTTGCCAAGGTCGCTCGAAAGATGGTGGGATCCTTCTACCGCTCCAGAAGATATCTCACTACTGATGCAATTCTCTATCTATATAAAAGCCAAGTACGTCCAAGGATGGAATACTGCTGCCATATCTGGGCAGGAGCTGCTAAAAACAGCCTATCCTGCCTTGACAGAGTACAAAATAGACTTCGTGGCTTAGTGGGGGATGCCCTTTTCTCTACCCTGCAACCACTCTCCCACAGAAGAGACGTTGCGAGCCTGTCCTTGTTTTATCGTTATTTCCAAGGTCGAACTGAACTCCAATCTCTGGTCCCCCCTCGCCAATCTTTCACGAAAAACACCTGTCTAGCTGAATCCACTGTGAAAAATTCCCCCCACTCTATATCTGTGCCTAAATCAAAACGCGGATTCCATGAACAAAGCTTCTTTCTTAGAACTGCATGCCTGTGGAACTCTGTTCCGTCTGCCTGCTTCCCTCCGGACTACAACTTGGATGTCTTCAAGTCCAATGTTAACGAATTCCTAATGAACCGCCCCCTTAAGTAAACACTTCAGCAAATCTCCTCACTAACGTAATGTACTTGCAATAACCCTTATCCCTGAGTGGCTTCCGGGCCTTGATAAGTGGTGATCGCTGTGTAAAAAAAAAAAAACTGCGACGATGAAGCGAAGCTGCAGGACTACACAAGGACGATAAAAGACGCGTGTATGTATAAATAACATTTTGGTATTGAAAATTAGATTCCTAAGGACGCTAACTCTTTTTATAAGTGAGCGATCACCGATTGCGATTTTTATGAGAAACCCTTGTAGTAAATAACAGTGTTCGAACACAAAAAAAAATTGCAGGGTATCTGCGTCCATTTTTAGATACAGAATGTCACGGAAAATCCATTTCTGGTCTTCTTTTTGTTAAAATAGGTTTGGTTATTCTTTCGAGAATTTTGCGGAGAATCTTAGTGATATCCGTAATGAGGCGAGAGATTCCATCAGGATATTTATCCGATGGAGAAACGTTTTAAAGGAAAATGAAACCCTGCCACGTTGGCAGACTATTGCTGTAATATAAAAAGTTTATGATAATACAATTTGACATTAGGTAAAAGGCTATACAATATTATTTAGCAAGTAAGCAGTCCCACGATAACGTTTTCATTTGAAAACAAAGCTCTTCCCATTAAAGTTCCACCTGGCGCTAGAGATACAAACGGAAAAAGCCAATTCTTTAATCTTTGAAGTAGAAAAGGTGTGTTTTTGCTGTGAAGGTCTTTCATTGAGAAACCAACAATTGAAGTTCATCCACTATATATCGAAATAGATTTTTGTAATCTGTCAAGGCACTTTAAAAAAACGAATAAAACTTTTTAAGGAACCTTCGTAAACTTGTCAAAGAAAAAACAATTAAATTTGGATAAAGAGCCAGGAAACTAATGGCTATGCACTGAAAGAATCATAAGAAAGATACAAGGCTAAAAAGAACTCTTAATTATTTTTTCTTATGTATTTCACGTAACACAGAATGACACAAATTATCGTTATTTTATTTGAAGTTTATGTGGATTACTTATTGATGGAATTCTTTTATATTAAATCAGAATTCAAAGAGCAAAATACCCGGATGTTGATTTAACTTTTATTAAAATAAATATCGTCAATAAAACTTATATTTCAAAATATATTCATCTATATATTATTCACAATAAATATTTTTTCAAATATTTAACATTTTTGTAATTTCGAAATGTCTACTTCCAAGATTAAGGTTAAGGCTATGAACAGATAAAAGTCGGATTTTGAGAGAAAAGTACGCTTTTCTTTAGCGTAGCGACTAACTATTTGGTCTCTTTTTTGTAGCTAATGCAGTCCCGTATATTTTATGACATTTCAGTTGACCTCAACATTGAGTCATGGTCGAAATTTTAACAGAAGTTTTGCTTCCAAATTTTTAAAATGTACTCCAAAGATATGACGCTCTTTAATGCCAGAAAAAAACTATAAACACTTTCAGTCTGATCGAATAAATAGGTTTGCGTATTATTTCAATGCGTGTAACCTCCTACCTTCTTCAGGTGTATCGTGTTGAACTCGGCAATGTTTCGGTCGAACTCAGGAATCTGGATGGAATTTCCGCAAGGACCTCTGGCGCAGTGGCTTGAGTACTTGAAGAAATGAAATTATAAAGCGCCTGAAGGTTCAATCTTGAGTGTGAGCAACTGGAAAACACAAACGCGAGTTACGTATGGTCTCTATTCAGTCGTGGCTAGCTGAACGTGAGCATGCTACCCCCGTGAAGAAAATAAATGGTTCCTGAGTTCGACACAAACATTCCTGAGGTCGACTAAATAAACGTGGATGAATGTTGGAGGTTATATCGACCGAAACGTTTTCAAAAAGACACTCAAGATAAGAACAGTATGAATCCAAATAATAGGAATATCTAAAACTCATCTTAAAAAATCAGAAACGTAAATCGGTTTTGGGTTATAAATAGTTTCCTTCACGAATAACTAAGAAAAGATTTGCCTATTCTTACGTTGTCAGGCAGAGATGTGTAATGTCATGACTAACTTTGTTTCTTATTTTCTTTTTTTCTTTACTCTTGAATTTTTTCCTACTTTGATTTCTGACGTTTTCTTCGCTTTATGTCTTTTCATATCTTTACTTCTTATTTTTTTCTCATCAAAAATATTGAAACGTGATATTGCACAAAGATATAAGCGAAACGCAAGTGAAATCACAAAAAAACCCCGCAAATCTTATTAATTCAGCCAAAGTTTTTTTTTCCATGTTGAAATAATTCCTGTATTTCCAAAAGAGTCCGAGGTTTAATCTAAGTACAAAGACCCCCCCCCCTCATCGGTTAAAATATTTTTCCAACAATCAGAGCTGAAAAATGTAAAGTGGAGTATTGTACTTGAAAATAATGAGTTAAGATGCCGAACCAGACAGACTAAAAAATATCGATCAAATTTAACCCAGCAAACTCAGCTATGAACAATGATAGCATGCAGTTCATACGTTGAACAACTAGTGACAAAAAATATGATATAATCATTAAAAGGAGAAAACGTCGAAGATAGATGACTTTATTCGATCCGAAACCACGGAAATCTGTATCATATATATATATATATATATATATATATATATATATATAGATAGATATAAAATAAAACAAAAAACAACCATCTCAAATGAAAGAGAATGTGATTTGAAGAATGTAAGAAACATGTGCACGATTAAAATAATATTATGTAATAAAATAATATAATCTCCTGTATAATGATGCCGAAGGGTCCTGATTGATCTAGGCACCTGATATTTGTAGCATTTCAGTTACAGAAAATACAGTTTCTGAGCACAAAAAAAGATGCTTTTTCATTTACGAACGACCCTCGTACATCCAGCTCTGTATATGAAACCCTACCCCCTGGTCCATCGCCTTAATGCTGAATTTTTGTGATTGTTTTATAAGTATTCTGAGTAATTTTCTTCGATAAACTTATTGCACTTCCACTTTATACACGTTAATACTCCCACTAACAAGACTAGCAGCAAAATCACACCCTTTAACTGTACAGGCTCCCTGATGTTAGAAAACTGTCTATTCTAATACTTTCTAACCTCGAACTTCTTGAATTGATAATTGCATCTGTCTTCCTGTTTCCCCGAATGTATTGATATACCGGAATTTAAATGTTATATGAATAAATATAAGCAGTAGCAAATGTCTATGGTACATTTCAAGTCGTCATATGTATTTAATTATGAATAATAGTAAGATAAAAGTCGTGCCATTTTAAAACAAAATGCAGTTTTTTTTTTGTAAATTTATTGATTCTTTCATTTCTTTTCAAATTCTGATCCTTAATATTTAATGTTTAAATGTGCTCAAGACTTTTGGAAGTTATTTTTACATGGGAGTCACAATTTCTCAAGGTCTACAGGCTAAGGGTTAATGAATGTACAGTCGTAAATGGTACAACATCGTACTAATGGTTAGGAGTAGATATTTGGTAAATTGGATTACTTAAGGGGACAGGTCATCAAGAACTTGTTTACGTTGGACTTGAAGACGACCATATTGCAGTCAGGTGGAAAGCAGAAAAACGGAAGAGAGTTCAACAAGCGTACATTTGTAAGAAAATTTTTTCATAGAATCCACGTTTAGGTTTAGGCATAGATAAAGAGTGGGGGGAATTATTGATAGTGGTTTCAGTTAGACGAGTGATTTTCGTGAAAATTTGGCGATTGAGGAGCATACATTGACGCTCGGACGAGCACTTGTCATGAATATAACGATAAAGCAGACACAGGCTCGCAATATTTTTTTTCTGTAGGAAAGAGGTGGCACTGAAGGGAAAAGGGAATCCCCCGCTTTACTACGAAGTCTATATTAAATTCTGTTAAGGGAGGATAAGGTCTTTTTAGTAGGTTCTGCCCAGATCCGGCAACAGTACTCCATCCTGGGACGCACTTGGCGACTACACAGACAGAGAATTGCATCAGCAGTGAGATACTACTAAACCGGTAGAAGAATACCACCAATTTCCCAGTAGCCTTGGTAACGGATTTGATGTACGTATTCAATTTCACATAGGAAGTAAAGGTCAGACCCAGAAGTCTGTCAAAACATGGAGCCTCCCGAGATAAACATCATTTATTTAAATTAATGCCAGACGGGGAGCAGAGCGTTGATGATGTAAAGATAGAAGCTTGGCTTTAGATGCATGACAATTAACTAGCAGCATCTTGCTCTATTGTACCACGTGCTGAAGATCAGAGGAGAGAGAATCAAAGAGAACTTAATCATTTGCGGCCTTTGATATGTTACCATTGATAGTAATGTCGACAGCATACATATCTACGAATGATCTTCAGATGTGATCTGGCTGGTCATTGATGGACCGCTGAGGGACCCCAGCATTAATAATGTGAACTTATGTACTCCTCGTATCTTGTTGCACAACACCCTATTCAGGATAACCACTATAAAGCTAGTCCCTAATTTACAATACCCCTTACGGCTTAGTGGCAATGCATGGCAATATTATATGGATGCGCACACTTTGATGGCTTAGGAGGATGACTTAGGACAAGTATTTATTGCTATCAGATGTAAAGATGGCCGTCATGTTGCTCGCAGGAAAGCAATCTCGTTGAACCGTGTAACTTATATAGGAAGTTTTTTAATAAGAAATTTTGTACATAGAAATTCTGTTCGACGCGAAGGAGAATTTTTTTTTTTTTTGCATTGAAGAAAAGTTGTTTTGAAAGTTATACGAACCCCCCCCCCAGAGATAGTTAGACATATAATTGTCCAAAGGTCGAAACAAAGAACACTAATTTAACAATTAAAGTAAGCAAAACTAGTAAATCAAAATCATTAGAATTTGCATATAAAAGAAATAAATAATGAAACGAGACCTGTAAGGTTTGTTAAACATTATTTGAAGAAAGTATTTTGTGGTCAACAAGTACAGACTATTTTACTACCATCGTTTCATATATTCGCGGCATAATTATTGCAGTGTTTCATTAATCTCTCTTTTGATCAATATGTTAACATAACAAACAGTTGGCACACTATAATTCGGCATATCACTTTAGCTGCCAACCTTATTCGCAAATGCTCTAAATAACCTTGGGCAGATTTATCAGTAAAATAATTTTTCATAAGCTGAAAGGGGAGATAACTTTCACTTTTACCTTTTATTCTGTCTTATATATAGACAGTCACGCAAAAAAGGTCCGCACTTCAATTAAAACTCAAATATGAACAGGTATAATTACAGAGGAATAAAAAGCGAACCAAATAATGTATAGGTTTTTTAAACAGTTAAATTCAATTTAGCTTAAATTGGCGGTTTTTGAAAAATGAGATCATATGGTATCACTGGAAGAATACATACTGTAATCCTTTTTAAGTAAGAGAAAAATCCAGGTTGTCCTCGACGGCCGTACATCTAAACAATATGATATAAATTCGCGAGTACATAAGGAGTCTAAGCTTGGACCATTATTATTCCTGGTATTCATAAATGACCCCTCTCATAAAATTGTTTCGGAGATGGGCATATTTGCTGATGAAACCACTCTGTATAACAGGCATGAAGGGAAAATAAATGAACACATATCTACGGAAATGTAGTGAAATCGAGACAAAAATGGATAGTCACATTCAATGCTGCCAAGACTAAGCTTGTTTCCTTTAATAATTACTAGAAACCTTCTCTACCACCAATAGCAATGGCCAAGAACACATGACCTGATAGCACTTCCTTTAAACGCCTTACAGGAAACATGAACTCGAATAGATATATAGAGAGCATTGCCAAGGCTGCTGCGAAGAAGGTGGGCTCTCTTTACCGCGCTAGAAAATTACATACGCTTGAAAGTATTCTGTACCTATATAAGGTCACCATTCGGCCATGTATGGGCTATTGTTGTCACATTTGGGCTGGTGCATCTACTACTTGCCTCCCACTGCTGGACAGGATTCAAAAGAGAGTCGCCAACCTCATAAGTCCTGAACTGTAATCTTAGCTTCAGTTTTTGTCCCATCGACGAAATGTTGCATCCCTCTGCCTGTTCTACAAATACTTTAATGGTGAATGCTCTGACGAACACTTGTACTCCCTCGACGTGAATACCCCCGAGAAACCCGACAAGCAACTAAATTCCACTACTTCACAGTAGAGATCCCTAGATGTAAGGAAGCATTCTACTTTAATAGTTTTTTTCCCCAGAACTGCTAGATTTGGAACTCCCTTCCGGGATTCTGCTTTCCCAACTTTACAGACATGCAGAAGCTCAAGAGTAATGTGAACATACATCTTGCTGCTCATCTCCCTTCATAATACCCTTGCAACTTATGTCTCCGATAGTAGCCTCCTACTTCAAAGTGGCACTGTGCCGTTTTTGGGTGAAAATTGAATAATAAAAAAATGGAACGTGCGGACTTTCTTTTTGGCGGCACTATATATATATATATATATATATATATAGTCATCCACATTCAGTACTGTTTCGCTGTTTATTTTTAATATCTTCTCCCCCTATTTTACTGCATTTTTGCGACTTTCTATACATCTTTTACCTCTTATTATTTATTTTTTTCTGCTGATATATTTTCTCTTTTTTATTTTGCATCTAATATGATCACTTATACTATTTAGTGTGTATATTCTGAAAGTATAAATCGAAATTATTGAGTTTAATTAATTGTAAAAATTATGAAAACGATATTGAACATCTGCATTAAATGCACATATTTTTTTACAATCATATATATATATACATATATGTATGTAAATATATATGTATATATACGCACACACACACACGCACACACACACACACACACACACACACACACACACATATATATATATATATATATATATATATATATATATATATATATATATATATATATATATGCACATACAGATGTACCTTACAATACTGAACGGAATGACTGTTAAAGTAAACTTACTCCCTTAGTAAAAATCAAAACTCATTTTTGCAAACATTTGTTTTTTTTTCAGGAATAGCGTGACAAAAAATCTTTTTCCTTCGGTTATTCCGTGCTACAACAAAATTGACGCAAACTTATCAATAGGCGATAAGGTTTGTATCAGTGCATTGAATTGATTATATAGACGTTGCCGATACCCAAGCGTGGTATCTTGGCTGAATCTCCTGCAGTGTTCCGTGATTTTCGGAAGAACGACAACACCCTATGGTTACCGGAATGGAATCTCAAATTTGACTACGTGCAACAATGTAAAAATAAAGAAACAAACAAACAAAACCAAAAATAAACAACAAAAAAGATGTCGGTTGTCCTTTGTATACTCGAGTTTCTACCTTTGGCGTTTTCGACAAGATGTTCAATAGATTGTTGCATCGGTTCCTGTTCTGATTTTCCCTCGAAATAAAAACTTTCATTGTGTCGCATAACAACATTGCAATTATATGCTTATGCAAAAAAAAAAAAGATTTCTCCATTACAAAACATTAATTAGATGTGATTGATTTTGTTTAATGCTAGCTTCACTTGTTTTCAATGTTATTATGTGTCAACGCTTTAACATAAAACAAAACAAAAAAAAAACAAAAGTGAACCTTGCATCAATTTTACACAGCATCCTAACTCTCGCTTCCTTCGTGCTCACATCCCATGAGCGATGTTTCTGACAAGGCGGGAATATCCAACTAATATTTTTTGTTGACTAATTTCCGATCCTGATGTGGTATTTTTTTTAGCTCCTTACATCAAGTGGCTTTATGTATTGTCTAGATCTGTTCCATTCAAAATTGCAAAAAATCTAATAAAAATCTTTGATTGATATACTCTGCCCATTACTGATTATTTAAAGCATTGATATTACCTCAATGATTTGGTCCTTGATATGACCTTAAACTATATCCAGTGGCGAGGCCCCAGCTTGCGGGCTTTGGGGAGTGTGGAGCCACCCTTTAATTGCCATTGCTCCCAGGTCCACTCTGACCCGAACTGGTAGTACCTCTTAGGGTTCCAACTATGAGTTAAATAAAAAAAACAAAAACAAATATACTCTATTAAAAAAAATGTTCTTCAAAATCATTGGATTCAACATTAAATAACCTGAAAAGGGTTGATATGCCGTAAAACAGAAACAACCAACCAACCTCAATGATTTCTTATAATTAGAAACAATAAAAATTACGTAAAAACGTAAGCCTAAATAGTTCATTCTTTTATCTCTTCTCTTCTATCTTTTTCTATCTATCTATCTATCTATATAAATAAAATGAACTCATTTTTTCTCGTCTGATTTTGACATTAATAGGATTAAAAATCAAGATATTTCATGCAAATATAATATGCACAAACGGCAGAACAATATCTGAGGTATGTTATAGGCTTATTATTTCTCAAATTCCTCGATAATCTTAGATTTCTATACTTTTCCTGCTGAGAAGTCACGGCCAAAATCGGTTAAGATCAATGGAAGTGGTAAAATATTTTCTCTCTAATAAATTCCTCCTCCCCCTGCCACCACTTAACACCGTTTGGGGATCGTTCACAAGGAACAGTTGAGAAGAGAACACCGGTTTGGCTTCGTAGTTCTTTCATGTGAATTTATTTAAAATCACTAAACTAAGCTGCAGTGTTCTGTGGCGTAGTGGTTAGCGTGCTGGACAATTCACATTATATTTTCACGTTCGCGCCGACCTACCGTAGTCGTTTTTTTTTGTTTTTTTTTTCCTAAACAACTGGAATGGAGTTTTCTTGGTGGCCGAACTGTTAACGTTGCAGATGTTTTTTTTTTTCACTTTATTTTCCTACTTTTACTCATGACTCCAGGTTTGATCCTTCCTACTTACCTACCATAACATTTTTTAACCCCCCCCCCGTCCCGGAAACAAACACTCGGGCAACGCCGGGTACCCCCGCTAGTGTTGATTAAAGTACAAACATTTAGTCGAATGTAACATCGTGGCACCGGATGTGGCTTTATGCCACCGGATGTTATGTTGTGCTATAAAAAATCTAAACGACGTGTAAAATTGGAAAGATATTTATAAGGATAAAACAATATGTTAAATATGTAAATGGTAAAATGCGTTTTTTATGTGGCTTCTATTTGTTATCAATTTTTATTTTGATATGTTTGGTTTTAGAATAACAAAGAAATTAGATTTAAATAATCCAAAACATAATTATAATTAAATTATAATTATTCATTTATACCTATTGCATGCTTAAACAGTCATCGGTGTAAGGTAACAATTCCTGCCGCTCATCAAATTCGAACCCAGCCACGGAGACAACTTTTGCTTCATTTGCCGAGCCTCTACCTTACGGTCACAAAACAACTGCCACGGGAATGAAGGGAATTAAGAAGTATTAAACGCCGAGTACAATGACAATCTAGAGTGTTCGCATGAACGGAAATCGTGAACATTAGATAAACGCTAGTTGACTGTTTTGTAGTTAATAGAGAAACTTTGGTTTAATTTGAATAAAATAAAATACGTATCAAGTGCGCTTGAAATTATAAATTTCAAACAAGTAAAATATTTAATATTGCGTTGTAATTTGGCTTTCAAGGGCATTTCATGCTTATTTTATTTTATTCAGATTAAATCAACGTTTCTATAACGGAACTCACACCCCTCACACACAATCCCTCTCTCTCTCTCTCTCTCTCTCTCTCTCTCACACACACACACACACACAAATATATATATATATATATATATATATATATATATATATATATATATATATATATTCCAGTGCAGTTCCATTTTACCTCCCTTGTAAACGTAATTTCCTTCTCAACTAACCAGTCTATATGTTTTAGTATTTTTAAAAATTTAATTTTCACCCCAAACAAGGCACAGTGCCACTTTGAAGCAGGGGGCTACTATCGGGGACATAAGTTGCGTGGTAATTATTAGGGGAGATGAGTAGCAAGATGTCTGTTCACATTACTCTTGAGCTTTTGCATATAAGTACAGTTGGGAAAGCAGAATCCCGGAAGGGAGTTCCAAAGCCCATCAGTTCTGGGGAAGAAACTATTAATGTAGAATGCTTTCTTACCCCTAGGGATCTCTACTGTGAAGTAGTGGGATTTAGTTGCTGGTCGGGGTTGTCGGAGGTATTTACGTTGAGGGGGTACAAGTGCTTGTAGTTCGTCAGAGCATTCACCATTAAAGTACTTGTAGAACAGGCAGAGGGATACAACATTTCGTCGATGGGACAGACGCTGAAGCTTAGATGACCGTTCAGGACCTATCAGGAATGAGAGACTAGTAGCAGATGCAGCAGCCGAAATGTGACAACAGTACTTCATATGGGTCAATGGTGGCCTTATAGAGGTACAGGATATTATATAGTTTATCATTCTTGTGGTCTCTTGTACGCATTGGATTTCAGGACAGGAATTCATTTAGTATCATTTAGTGTCCAGTTACTTGCTGTTACCTCAGTTAACATCAATTTGAGAAGGTGAACTGTTCATTGCAAAAAACAGTGTAGATTAGTCATACGGAGCTTATCATACTTGGGCTGTGAAAAGTATGTGATATTGAATATTTAATCAAGGTTTACTTGTAGGGAAAAGTATTCTCCTGGTAGGTATTCCTGACACACTCCTGTACAGAGAGACCTTGGATACTCGAGGATAATATTATTTAAGCACCTTCTAGTAGTAATTCAAGTTCTTTTAAAAGAATAATTATCAAAACGATTATTTAGTTAAAACGATTTAATGTTTGATAAAATATTTATGCATTTGAAAAAAAAAGGGATTTAAAATTTCTTCTCTAATAAGAAACTAAACTTGCCTGATTAAAAGGTGAAACTTAATGTTGTCACACAGCAAAAACAAATCGTTTGCACTGATTTTAACGCATCTTAAATGCTAAGAATAGTCACATGTATTAAAAGCAGAAACTATTTTCGTGCAACTTTGCTATAGTGCGTTTTCTGAAAAAGTGAATTTCAGAGGAAAACATTATTACGTACTTACATGTCATGGCGAAATTAGTATTTCCAAAAGTTGCGAAAAATAGTGAAGTCGAAAAATAAATAATAATTAAAAATAGAACTTTTCAAAGTTGCAATTTTTCTATAAATTAACACTTCAGATGCTTGAAATCAGGGGGAGATAACTGCTTTCAAGTCGGACATCTTTCTTATTATCGAAAATATTACACACTTTTTTCCGAAAATTAGTTCTAGCATGTCTTCTACTGAATGATGTTTCGTAAATTTTGGCATGTATACTACTTTCGACATGATATGCATGTAATAACGTCGTTTTTTTCTTCTCTGAAATGAATCTATTCCAAAATACACGACTGGGTTAGATGACACACTATAGTAAAGTTGCATTCTTTCCTTTTTGGCTTCATCAAATATTATTGATTCGATTTTTTATTCTGTCAAATTAATTTCAGGAAGAAAAAAAACAACTAAATATCGGGAATCAATTTTACGGAGATTAATGAACGAAATCAATTGATCGATCTAATTGAATTATCAAGTCTCGTCTTTGTTTCCATTGGTTTTCAAATTTGATTCGACGCATTGGTACGTGGCGGCAATTTTCGTGGCAACGGCTCCACTTAGCTTCAGTCTACGCCTTGCAAAACATTCACAACAAACACTCGTCCAGCTACAAAAATTATCAACAATTTCCTCTACACCCTATCTGTGCCTTTCCATCAACAAAGTCTTTTACCTTGAACTGCAAGCCTGTGGAATTCTATATAGCGCAGTTGCTTTCCAGCTTACTACAACCTGGTCGTTTTCAAGTTCAATGCAGGAATGTCATTGATGCACAGTTGTCTTAAATAATCGAATTTTACACAATTTCCACCATTACGATTAATACACTGTCCTCTAGCAGCATTAGACTATCATTAACACTTATCCTCGAGTGGTCATCGGGCCTTGATAAATGATGACTTCCATGTTGTTTGGTTTGGTTGTTTTGTTTTACGGCATATCAACCCTTTTCAGGTTATTTAATGCCGAATCTGGTGATTTTGGAGAACGATTTTTTAATATAGTATATTTGTTTTGTTTTTTTAAGTCGTATTCTATTTAATCCATAATTGGGACCCTAACAGGTGCTACCACTCCGGGTCAGAGTGGACCTGGGAGCAATGACAATTAAAGGGTGGCTCCACACTCCCTAAGGCCTGCAAGGTGGGGCCCTCACCATCGGATATAGTTTAAGGTCATATCCAGGACCACTTCCATGTTGTATATATATATATATATATATATATATATATATATATATATATATATATATATATATATATATATATATACATACATATATATCATTCTTAATACTTTAAAAATTTAAATGGAAATATAAATATGAACATTTATAGATAAACTCTAAAAGTGCTCAATATTCGAGATAGAGCATGGATAGACGACTTAAAGTCATAAAGATTATGTTTTATAACATATACATGTTTAACATATATTGGTATTTAATATATTATTCTTTAGAGTGTTATTAATATATTATTCATATATTATTATTAAATTATATATATATATATATATATAGATATATATGTGTGTGTGTGTGTGTGTGTGTGTGTGTGTGTGTGTGTGTGTGTGTGTGCTTTTAAAGGTTGTCATAGCCGAGAGTTGCTCTGAGGGCAAGATCCCACTGCTTATAAAGTGCTCCCAAAAGACGTGCGGTTCAAATAGCCTCTGAGAACAAGTCCAATCCCTGGCCTGCGCGCGGCGAAACTGCTTTTACTGACAGAAAAAAAGAGCATTGGGCCGGTCTCTGGCTCCTAAAAAATTTAATCACTTCGAGTAGATGAGGCTCGTCAACTTGTGAATGTAGCTCGTCTAGGGAAAAGAAAACCCTGATTTCAAACCTCAGCTGCCCTGCGAATTACCTCAATATAAAAAAAGGCTAAGGAAGTAAACCCCGACTGAAAAATCCGGAGTGGAGCTTCGAAGGCTGCCGATCCTTGCACTGCAAAGACCTTTCGGCATCTCCGGCAGCCAAGCTGGTGCCAACAATATTGGCTTGCCTTTTCGTTGGATAACGCAGGAAACAAGGTGAGAGAGAAGGTCCTGACAAATTGGGCACCCCAGGTCCGCCATAGCTTTTCGCCATTGCCTGCATCCTGGAGAGGCACCAACTGTGGCATGTCCTGCGGTTCCCGCATTGACGTGCACAGCCATACCACAAGCTGCAACTCCTAGAATGAATCAGGACGCAGAATTCCATGATCTCTTAAGATCGACGGAGCCAATAACAACGAATCGTGTATGTGTGTAATAGTTTACGCGTTCAAATGGTACGTAAATCAGGTTTAAGAAGTAAATACAAATTCACAAAATCTTTTACGAATATTTACACATGCACACATACACATATACAAACACATACACATACACTCAACTGAAGTAAAATAAAACAAAAAGAGAAAAATACACGTGCGCACACACACGCGCACACACACACACACACACACATACACACACACATATATATATATATATATATATATATACCACCTCAGTAAGTGAAGCGCAGAGAAATAATTACGAAAGCATTATATGTGCTCGAAACCGTATCGTGATGATAACACCAACAATCATCAGATAAAAGACTAAAATTACAAAAACTATTATTATTTTCCATTAATTCAACCCATTAATTATTAATACAGCAATTAAGCATTAGAAGGTCTATTCACCAATGCATTAAATGTTTATCGGAAGCGACTTTAACACTGAATAATCGTAGGCTTCCACTTCGCTTCTCGTGTTCAGCAACGGAGATGAAACACCGACAAAAATTATTCAACTTCTATTACTACGAAAGAGCCAACTGTAATCTTTAATTGGGTTTAACGGAGACCAAAAGTTGAAATGAAGCTCATCGAAAATCCCATCTTATTAAGTCAGAGCAAAAGTTTTCCCGGTTTGTAGAATATGCATTTTAAACCATCGTAATTTATTTGTATGCATATTGTTATTGTTTAAGTATGATTAATGTGAAATGGTTTTTTTTCAGACCATTAAAGAACTAACAGCATCCGTTGAAATTCAAAGGATTGAAAAATGTACGAGGTGCTTTCAATAAGTTTCCAGATCTTTCTGTACAGGAATTTAAAATTGTCGCAGACTCTTGAAAATTCAGTATCTTATTGCTTATATCTTATGAGATGACAGAACATTTTTTTATGATTTCAGGTTTTAATGAACAGCTACAGGAGGAATTGGAATACACCCCACTAAAGCCTAACTGTCACAGCTAGTGAAGAACGATATGCAATAAAATTTCGTTTTAAACTTGGAAAAAAGGCCACATGAATATATGAAATGCTTCCGACTGCTTTGGGACAATCTTGTTCGAATTAATCATCAGTATTGGGTAGCATAAGAGATTCAAGGAAGGCAAAGAGTCTGTGAGTTGTGGGAGGAGTGAGGAAATATAAGAACACCAAAGTTGATTTGTCAAATAAAGAATTTCATGGGTAAAGACCTTAATGTGTATATAGAGACAATTAGTGCACAGTTTGATGTCAGTGTGGAGACATTACTCACTATTATGCAAAGGAACTAAATATGCGGCGGATTTGTGCAAAGTTTGTCTCAAAACGGTTCAGAGAAGATCAGAAAGAAAGACGTTGTCATGACAGGAAGGAGATGGCCGAACTGATTGATTCATAGCCATATAGTCCAGAGCTTGCTCTTTGTGACTTTTGGTTATGCCCCAAGCTAAATATTTGTCATTATGAGAAAACTGAGATGAAAGAGGCTGAGACGAAGGTTATTGACACACTCACATACGAGGATTTCCCTGGGGTTTTCCCGAATTTGTTGGAACGATACAAGTGCATTGCAGCCGGATGAGATTACTTCGAAGGGGACTCGATTTACATGTGTATACTATCAATAAAAATACCCATACGAAAAAGTCTGGAAACTTATTTAAGGCATCTCGTATTTAATCAACAAATATGTTTTGATAAAACATCTTTTTCTTGGTGGCGCACAGAATTAGTTTTTCTTTTTTTTTTACACAAAATCCAATAACACGCGGCACATATGATTTTATTAACATTTTTATGATAATAGAAGCCATTGTATTCCAAATACAGAACTCATCCAAAAAAGAATAAACTAGTAAGTAACAGTAAACGCTCATTATGTAACACTGCCAAGTACGTCCAAGGATGGAATACTGCTGCCATATCTGGGCAGGAGCTGCTAAAAACAGCCTATCCTGCCTTGACAGAGTACAAAATAGACTTCGTGGTTTAGTGGAGGATGCCCTTTTCTCTTCCCTGCAACCTCTCTCCCACAGAAGA
This sequence comes from Euprymna scolopes, assembly GCF_053919585.1. Classification (NCBI taxonomy): domain Eukaryota; kingdom Metazoa; phylum Mollusca; class Cephalopoda; order Sepiida; family Sepiolidae; genus Euprymna; species Euprymna scolopes. Next base: position 3,302,611 of record NC_136493.1, read on the forward strand.
GACGTTGCAAGCCTATCTTTGTTTTATCGTTATTTTCATGGCAGGTGCTCGTCTGAACTCCAATCTCTGGTCCCCCCATCGCCAATCTTTTACAAAAAACACCCGTCTAGCTGAATCCACTGTCAAAAACTTTCCCTACTCTTTATCTATGCCTAAATCAAAACGTAGATTCCATGAACAAAGCGTCTTTCTTAGAATTGCACGCCTGTGGAACTCTGTTCCGTCTGCCTGCTTCCCTCCTGACTACAACTTGGATGACTTCAAGTCCAACGTAAACAAATTCCTAATGAACCGCCCCCTTAAGTAGACACTTTATTTAATATCAACACTAACGTACTATACTTACAATAACCATTATCCCTGAGTGGCTTCCGGGCCTTGATAAGTGGTGACCACCTTGTAAAAAAAAACAAAAACACTGTGCTACATAGTTCAAAAGAAATAATAAAATCACATTGTAAGAGACAAACTTAGTGACACCTTCAGTCCAGTACCTCTTCGCAGACAATGTTTTTTTGTGCTGTTTATTTCGAATGCTCCTTTTTAAGGTAACGTTACGCTGACGACTTTCTTTGCTGAAGAACAGCTGTTGCACGTCGAAATTATTATGAAGTCATTCATGACATCATAACATCAATATCAAATTTATTGTAATGATATTAAAAAAAAACAAAGTTACATCAAAGGGATACCACTCTCATATTTTTATTTAGGTAGCCAAATTGATATTTTGAAGCCAACCTTCGTGAATTTGGCCTTTTTAAAAAACATTTTTGCCTTCGAAAATTGTATTTGGTCCTTTTTTAAACGTGAAATCCGAACTAAACAATGAAGAAGCAGACTATTATATAAATCATTTATATTTTTTAGCAATTCTTGCACATTTTGACCTGAAATCTGCCTTCTTTAGTCAGCAGAAAGTGAATCATCTTCTATCATGATAATACTCGTGCCCACACAACGTTACTGACCAAAGATCAAGGAGACTGGGGAATCTTTTTAGATATTCCACATTCAAACTTAAACTTACAAAATTTTGACCAGCGAGACATTCACGAGCTCGTTAACAGATTGGATCAAATTATAAAAAGTAAAGGTCGTTATTATTATAAATTAACATTTAAAAAAAGCGCACATTTTTATTTACAAGATGAAATATTTAATCGGCAAAAACTTTTATACAAGCCTAACAAATTCTCGTTGATGATTTTGAACGCCAGAATCAAGTCTCCTCGCTCCATCTGTTACTCATAACTTTATGGTTGAGACCTGATTCGCATGATATAGACAATAAAGTCTCTGTGGTAGCTTAACTATGACTCCAAACCTTATGCATCGCTCTTTATAGAGATTATACTTTATTTTATCTCCATTTCTCTTGCATGCAAAAATTTTGCCAAAATCATTGCTTCGTTTCCAACGTGAATAATACATTTCTGGCTTAAATGTCTCACTCGTATTCCCGATTGTGTCTGTGTGTGCGTTATACGTTTGTGCTATCGACCATTAATAACAATCTTTATTTGTGTTGAGCAAGTAGACACAGAAGACACGCCAATCGCTACGTATAAATATAAACGCCACACACATTTAATGTGACCTTGATTGATTAACAGGAAATATTCAGTCAATCTACAATATTAGTATAACAAAAGAAATAATTGATACATTTCATCCATTACTTATCTTTCTCATCTCTCTTTTCTCCATCCTTCCTATAATATATATATATATATATATATATATATATATATATATATATATGTATATATATATAACTACTTAATTTACTCACATAAAATTAATATACGAAAGTATAGATTTATGCGTAAACTTTAAGTATTTACTTCAAAAGTGCTCAATACGTAGGTAGAGCTAGTTAGTTATTTATAAAATATATATGGCGATAAAGCTACACTGACTATTCCGCGTTTCATCCACTCTAGGACTCTTCAGGCTTATGCGCATAAGCCTGAAGAGTCCTAGAGTGGATGAAACGCGGAATATTCAGAGTAGCTTAATCGCCATATATATTTTATAAATTACTATATATATATATATATATATATATATATATATATATATATATATATATATATTTCTTTGTAAATAAAAAAAAATGGAGCACTGCGGTTGTGGCGGTCAATGTTTGTATAAATCATTGTTAGAGATCATAGCCTACGGCGCCTGTTCCAGTAACCTGGTGTATGAAGCTACTCTCGATGGTTGTTGGTTCGATCCCGAGCTTAGTTAAGATAGTTTAGATATGTATTGGTCTACCCACAATGAAGAGCTTTGATCAGCGAAACAGTCTCTGGATGACCACACACACACACACACACACACACACACACACACACACACACACACACACACACATATATATATATATACTATTATATAAAAGGAAGCTGTATGTCTGTGTATCTGTGTGCTTGTGTGCCTGTGAGTTCGTTCCCTATGGACTCGAAAACGACTGGGTTGATTTTAATGAAATTTCACACAAAGGTACTTTCTATGCCAGGCAGGTTTCCTAGTCAGGTATTTTGTCGGAATGCCTTCGATAAGTACCGATAATTCATACTCGAAATAATCATATGAAAAAAAGGAACAGGCGATTTTAACCAAAGTTAACACAGTCTAACATCGCAAGTGCATTTGAGTAGTTTTATTATCACTCAAGCCGAAATGGGAAACAGTAATTCATATACGCTCGATACATTTCAAGTGTCAAAACAAAGGGAAAAACATGATGCCGATGAGAGATTATAAAAAATGTAATTTTTAACGGAAGTCGAGTCACTCATTAAACTCGGCTTCAATTGTATGAATTAGGAATAATAATTTTGCAAAATCAGTTATATGAAAAAGAAAAAAAAACAAAACAGTAGTTTTTCTCTGTTCGGTATTTTCCTCCCCTTTTTTATCCTCATTTATCCGTCTATTTATACACAAAGAGTATGAGAGAGAGGGAGAGAGAGAAAGAGAGAGAGAGTAATAACGAGAATGATAGAAAGAGACATAGAAAGATAGAGGAAGAAGGTGACATATATGAGATTTCAAGCGAATAACATAACAGTAAGGTGGTTGAACAATACACAGTAAGAAAAAGGGGGTTGTGATGATAGATAGAAACTTAACAAGAAAAAGGTCACATGATCAGTTAATGAGTTCGAATTAGACCAATTAAAATGAAAATAACGTAAGAATAAAAAAAAATCGTTAAACTATGGAATATTTTCACATGTACTTTGTGTGAATAAAATAAAAATGTTTATTAACTCAGCTCTTGGTTATATTTTTATTAGGGGCGATAAACTTTAAACTAGTTACTTTATTGATCATTAGATTATATGAAATTACACTTTTAGATTAAGTTCGAACCGAGAGCTATGTTGTATAATTAAAATATTGTTCGATGAGTTATTTTAGTTTAAAGTTACTCGCTTCTAAAACACCATATATATATATATATATATATATATATATATATATATATATATATATATATATATATATATATATACTTGCATTTCAGCCCGGCGTTTCCCAGGTGATATGAGGTGTATGTTGAGCAAAAAAAAAAAAAAAAAAAGAAGCAGGCAATTTTGTAACTTTGACCCCTATTATAACCCCTTAACATTTATTGTTTTGGGCTCAATACGAGTTATCAAGTTAGATCCATGTCCAAGGAACCTATATCTAAAATTACAAGTGTTGAGACCCAAAATTGTCGGAGGAGTTTGGTAGAGTTCTCAAAGGTCAAATGGATGAACTTTGACGCCTTAACAGCCAAATTCTGGGCGAAAACCGATCACATCGATTTTCCCAAATTTCAGTACCCTGTGTATCAAATTTCGAGTCTGTAGATTAAAAGTTGGCAGAGTTATTGCGTAGGGAAATGTACACACACAGACACATACACAGACACACAGACACGTTCACTTTTATAGATATATAGATAGATAGACTAATAGATAAACAAAAATATTTACGTATAGATAAATATATATAGAAACAATTTTTTGTTTACTGTAAAGATTTTACGCAAATATTATGCAAGTATAAATCATGTAGAATATCTGCATTAATATAATTACACATAATAGTTAACTCTAGATGATAATCCCATTAGAAAATCGAAAAAACTAATAGGGAATAAATTAAAATGAATGTTTAAAAGAATATGCAAATTAGCTAGATCTTTTGCTAGTGAATGCATTTCTACGACCCATATATAAGAACATTGTATTTTCTTTTTAAATAAATAGAAAAGAGGGTTTTAATATGAATATCAATACACACACACACAAACGAGTTTATAGGTGTATATAGACTAGCATTTCAGCCCGGCGTTGCCCGGGTGTTTGGAGCAAAACAAAAAGGTCAATTTTTAAAAACTTTGACCCCTATTATAACCCCTTAACATTTATTCTTTTGCGCTCAAATAAAGTTATTAAGTTAAATCTATGTCCAAGAAAACCTTAATCTAACATGCCAAGTCTTTAAATCCAAAATTGGCGGTTGAGTATGGTAGAGTTCTCAAAGGTCAAATCGTTGAACTTTGACCATTTAACAGCAAAATTTCTGGCCGAAATCGGATTACAAAGATTTTCCCTAATCTCAGTACCGTGTATATCAAATTTCGAGTCTGTAGATTGAAAATTGACAGAGTTATTGCGTAGGGAAATGTACACACACACACACACACACGTTCACTGTTATATATATAATAGATATAGTTTTGTTGTTGATTTTTTGAACGATATTAAGGTTATCGTCTCCAACTTGGAGAGAGTCGCCCCCTTTTTATTTGGACGTATTGATTTATTGTTTTATTTTTTATTTTTTTAAACAATAATATATATATATATATATATATATGTATATATATATTTATAAAAGTAAACGTGTCCGTCTGTGTGTCTGTGTACATTTCCCTACGCAATAACTCTGCCAATTTTTAGTCTACAGACTCAAAATTTGATATACAGGGTACTGAGATTTGGGAAAATCTATGTGATCCGTTTTCGGCCATAAATTTGGCTGTCAACGGGTAAAAATTCAACGACATGACCTTTGAGACCTCTACTAGACTCCTCCCACAATTTGGGGTCTAAACAATTTAAATTTTAGATATGGGTTCCTTGGACATGGATCTAACTTAATAACTCGATTTGAACCCAAAACAATAAATGTTAAGGGGTCATAATAGGGGTCAAAGTTAAAGAAATTTACCGTTTTTTTTTTTTTTTTTTTTTGCTCAGCATACACCTCTAAACACCCAGGCAACGCCGGTCTGAAATGCTACTATATATATATATATATATATATATATATATATATATATATATGTTTGAACTGAGTCAGGTGTGAAATGGAGCCTGTTGAATGTCGAGCAGTGATCCGGTTTTTGTATTTGAAAGGATGCACACCATAGGAGACTTTTGATGAAATGAAAGAAACTTATGGTGATAATGCCCCATCATATAACCTTGTAAAACGCTGACATCGTGAATTCAAACATGGGCGGAAGTCTGTGAAAACAGCTCCCAGACCTGATCGGCCACTTTTGCCATTGATGAGGCATCTGTCCGTCAAATTGAGTTTGCCATTTTGGAAGATCGGCGCATTACTATTCGTCAAATAGCCCAAGATATCAAGATTAGTACAGGGTCTGTGGAAACTATCATTCATGACCATTTGCATATGCATAAGGTGTCTTCCAGATGGATTCCCTGGTTGCTCACACGATTCCAGAAGCGAGAACGCATCGAGTGCTCGCGAATGAAGTTGGAGATGTGCCAAGAAGATGAGTCAAAGATTTTCAAAAGACTGATTACACAGGATGAAACCTGGGTCCATCACTATAATCCAGAGACCAAAGCTCAGTCAACGCAATGGAAGCACTTGGACTCACAACCCCCAAAGAAGGTAAGGGTGCAACCCTCCGCTGGCAAGGTCATGCTCACAGTCTTCTGATCAGGACGGAGTAGTGATGACAGATTTCCTGGAAAAGGGTACCACGATTACAGGAGCCTAATATGCTTCACTTTTAAGGAAATTAAGGGAAGCTATCAAAATCAAGAAGCGGGACAAGATCAGCAAAGATACCCTCTTCCTGTCCACAACTCGCATATCGCCAGATCAGAAGCACGGACGTGTGGTTATAAAATCCTTCCCGATCCTCTCTACTCTCCTGACCTTGCACCCTCTGACTTTCACCTCTTTCCAGCCATGAAGTTGTTTTTGAAAGGAAAGCGTTTCCCAGATGATGCAGCCTTGATTTCTGAAGTCACGTCGTGGTTGGAGGACCAACCTGGGGTGTTCTACAAAAACAGACTCCAGAGCTGCATCAAACGATGGGAGAAATGCATAACTCTGGGTGGTTCCCATGTAGAGAAATACTAATAACTGTGCCAAGTTTCGTTGTTCTACTACTATGGGAAGTGGGTCAGGGGCATTACTTATTGCACGCCCCTCATAGTTGCTATTTCTTCTGATGAATTATGAGCAAAATAGAGTCATTGATTAATATAATAATTAAGTGAATGATATTGTGCTACAAAACAGATACTGTCAAGGAGTGCAAATCTCAACTGAATTAAAGGAATACATTGTAAGATGGTCAATATATAGAAATTTGGAATATAGACTGTTGTCATTCATTATATATATATATATATATATATATATATATATATATATATTGACTTGAAATTTCGTCCATTTAAAACTTTCAAAAATTACAACGCGTTAAAAAATATGTAGTTTTGGAGTTTCCAAAATGCTTCACTTTTTGAATTATTCACATACACACACAACTCTCTCTCACACACACACACACACCTCTCACACACACACAGACGCACATACACACCTCTATCTTTCATAGACACACACATGTATATATAAATGGGATTAGTGGGCGTATATGTGTACATATATAACCATATATATATACGCCCACTAATCTCATTGATATATATATATATATATATATATATGTGTGTGTGTGTATGTGTGTGTATGTGTGTGTTTGTTAGTAATTATTTGGATTCAAATCTCGCTTGTTACGTGTATATTAATAACTCTAACTCCATATTCTTAAAATCTCACTAATAGAGGAAGGATATCCGTATTTAACATTTTCCAGCTGCCAGTGAAAGGAATAAACATTTTTAGAGAAACTTCCACCTCAAAACTAACACCGTCTGGTATTGCAACACCTAAGTACTGGCCAAGCCCAACGTTGCTTCATTTTGAAGAAAAAAATATTTCAGTGTGATAGAGTGGACATAATTACTCTGTATAATCGAGTCGGTCGACTTGGGAAGAACATTGTAAGACAAATCTTAAGACGACTCAGCATATGAGCATAATTAAAACCCACCAGAAATTTTCTGATTTCTTTCTTTTACTTTTTGGAGAATGAATTTGAAAATTAAAACTTTTCGATTTCTGAATAATTTTTCTTTTTTACTTTTGTTCATTAGAAAGACTGCATATTGCAATTGAAACTAAATTGGGTAACTGTGATAAGGTCCAGCTTTATAGAGAGCAACTTAATGGGAGTTTGACAGAAATATGTTTTATTTTCGCAGTGCATTAGAATCTTAGCATATTTTTACGGCCGAGAACAGGAAGCAAATACGGATTTCTTATGAAATGGACACCAAAGTAGACTGAAAAATGTCAAATGCGAGTTCTGTATATTCCAGAGGATTACCTTCTCTAGTGATTTTAGCAAACATCATCCGAATCCTCCTGTGAGTTCCTCTTTCAAGAAAACATAGTGAAACTAATTCTAGCAAAAGAAACATGCTGCTTATAAACACAAGAATTTAAGTTTATAGCACAAGAACATTATAATTAATTACTACAGAGTGACCCACTTAAAAGTGGCTCAGAAAATGTAGCAGAGACGAGAAACATTCTTTCATTGTTTAAATTACCTGCAATGTTATAAAAGATACCGAAAGTACTTCTCGTTGAAATCTATGCATTTTCGGGCATGTTTAACAACGTTTGCAGATACTGCCATTAGGTCTTTTCTGGTGATTCTCCTTATAACGTTGGTAATGTTCTCCTGTAGTTAGTCTAGATTGTGAGGATTATTTGCATATACTTTTTCTTTTAACGTTCCCCAAAGATAAAGATCACATGATGACAAATCCGGGGAACGTAGTGGCCATAAACCGTTGCTTATTGTTCTCTCTTCCGTAAACATGTCATGAACTCGTGTCAGTGATCTGTGAGACGTGTGACATGTAGCGCCATCTTGTTAGAAAAAGAATTGCATTTTGTCTTGTGGTGTCAGTTGGTCGTTAAGAGAAAGATGAGAGAGATTGGGCTACTTTTTAATGGGCCTCTTAATCTGAAAGAAAAATTGATAGGATAAAGATTAGATACATTGTGCTACTTTTAAGTGGAATACCCTGTATAAATTAGTGTTACATAATAGTAACCCTACTCCATTAATTAGCGATTAAATTAGCTCGTGTAATTTTTTTTACCTGGATCACACTTAGTGCATGTCAGTATAATCCAGAAGCTGTAAACCAGAACTGTTCTCAATTAAAAAAGCAGGAGCTGCTAGAAAGGACTTGTCCTGCCTTGATAGAGTTCAAAATAGACTTCGTAGCCTTGTAGGAGATGTCCTTTTCTCCTCCTTACAACCTCTATCTCACAGAAGAGATGTTGCGAGTTTGTCTCTGATGTATCGTTATTTTCATGGAAAGTGTTCAACTGAGCTTCAATCTATGGTCCCCCCTCGCCAAACTTTCACAAGAAACACTCGTCTAGCTGTAAACACTATCAATAATTTCCCCCACTCTTTATCTGTGCCTAAACCTAAACATAGATTCCATGAACAAAGCTTCTTTCTTAGAACTGCACGCATGTGGAATTGTCTTCCGTTTTCCTGCTTTCCGGCTGACTACAATATGGTTGTGTTCAAGTCTAAGGTAAATAAGTTCTTGATGAGCCGTTCCATATAAGTTATTAAATTTACCAAATTTTCATTACTAATGATTACTATATTGACCAACTTCTACTGTACACTCTTTAACCCTTATCCTTGAGTGGCCTCTGGGCCTTGATAATGTGGTGATGCCTTTGTAAAAAAAAAAAAAAAAAAAAAAAAAAAAAAAAGTCAGACCCTGTCGACAAATCAGTCGAACGATGTGAGGCTTTGACAAATGACGTCAGAATTTCGAACTAGAGAATAAAAGTTTTTTCAGTTCAGTCTCTGTGTTGGAAGCATGTGAACGAAACGTACTAATGACGTAGACAAATAATATTATCGACGTTTCTCATTTCTTACGTTAAGAACTAAATAATTTCGGTTATGAAAGCTATCTCTCTTAAGTCACTTCTCTTCAATATATCCTTGGCGAAAACTCAGCAAACATCTCATTATGTCTTTGCTGCATCAGAAAATTCTTTCGTCTAAGTTCAATAGACAAGAAGATCACAGTCACATATAAGATAAAAGAAGCGACGACGACTGGAAAATAAGAGTACGCATGTTTGGTCCGCGTTAACCTAATATATATATATATATATATATATATATATATATATATATATATATATATATATATATATATATATATATATATATATATATGGCGATTAAGCTACACTGAATATTCCGCGTCTCATCTACACTAGGACTCTTCAGGCTTATGCGCATAAGCCTGAAGAGTCCTAGAGTGTATATATAGATATAGATCTATTTAGGACCTCTATGCAATGGGTGTGAGAGATAGTGGGACGAGATGACTTTTACAGTGAAACCCTTCATGATACTGATTGATAATGCATTTAAATGACTGGGATAAAAAATATAGCCACGTGTAGGCTTTCTTTTACTTATCTGCTTTATCAAATGTGCTATCCATTTCGATACGCTCTGTTGATCAGAAAATCAATTTCCTTCGGTGATGACCTGCAAAAACTCCTGCATGTATGTATAAAACTATTTTTGATTATTTGGTTTAGTGGAAACGTAGCATTCATTCATACACGTTTATTGAACAGTGTTCGTACAGTGGTTCAGTTTCTCGATTCCCATTTTAACTTAGTTTTTTCCATTTTATTTCAAGTGTAAAAAACGTTTATAAATTCGTATAAAAGTGTATGCGAGAGTAATTAACCACTATAAATAGATTTATGTATTATTTTTATCGGGGAAAACGCTCAAAAATCACGTTTTTATAAAGATAATTCGTTTTGAACAAATCCCTTTCATGCCTTATTTGCCTAAGAATGCCCCCCCAATGTCATTTTATTTTTTTTATTCATGTAATATGTTTATATTTTAATGTCATGTTAATTTTTTAAAACTATAAATACTGTGTCTTATTACTAGTCTTTCTTTAACCAATTACGTTTGTATTTGCATACGAAATAATATCATGGCTAATTTTCGAATGTAATTTTCTTATTTATCATAAAGTTTACGTGATATTTCTTATATTATAATATATTAATTTCGTTAAAGATATAAAATATATTATAAAAAATTACTATCGTAGAAGGTAGCTTCCATCAGTCGTGACAGACTTTAGGTGGTAAGGGTGTTTGCGCATGGATTTTTCTTTGCTAGAGTTCTGCAATCTTTAACCACACCTCTCCTGAGTCGGCGTTGTTAAATACCAATAATCTCATCGACTTTCCCATTTTCGATGTCATTTTGTTTTTTCGTATAAGTTTATGTAATATTTTTATATTATAATATGATATTAATTTCTTTAAAAATATATAATACGATATAAAAACTACTACCTTAATGGTAGCATTCGTCAATCTTGACAGACTATTGATACCCATTCTAAGGGTGGAATTTTTGTGGCAAGAGGTGTGCAATCTCCAATCATGCCTCTCTTGAGTTAGTGTTGTTAATTACCAGTTGCAAGTGGAGGTTCAGGACGACTAGAAACAATGCCAAGATAAGCGAAGAAAACATAAACGTCTAGGATGCCCAAATGGTCACCCACCTGGTACTAGCCTCGACAGCCTCAACGTTGCTTAACTTCGGTGACCAGACGAGAACTGCTGTGTCAGCGTATAACTACATGTGTAATGTATGCTCTGAGGAGTATTTTTAAGAAATCAATCCCATTTTCATTTGCGTATAAAGAAAGAAATTCTAAAACGCCGTTACTTATTAACTGGTATATCAAATAAAACAGTGTTGTTGACAAAGCATATCAATGCTTGTTGTATAGCATTTTTCAGCAAAATAAATGCTTTTCATTTAAAAAAATGACGAAATTGTCTCGGCCTATTATAAAAGCTGCAAACTTCGTTCATCTAATGTCTAAATAATCGGCGTCTTTTAATACATGTTCTGCAGAGATCTTTCATTCGATTTCCATTAAATAATGACAAGACCTCGGAATCTTAGACTTTATTTCAGTTTTTTTATATTCTCAAGCCTTGAATATCTTGATTCAAAATTCTAAAATCAACTCGTGATGCATTTTACAATAATCGAAATTTCTTATCGACTGTTTCACGTTTTAGATTTTCCTTGCCAATTATTTGTTCAATATGTCAAGCATTCCAGTAATCAGTTCATGTATCTATCGATTTATAATTTTCTATCTATATCTATGTATCTATGTATATATGTATGTATCTCTCTCTTTCTCTCTCTCCCTCTCTCTCTCTCTCTCTCTATATATATATATATATATATATATATACACACTTAAGACTCTCGCCTTTGATTTTTGGTACATCTATCTACCTCTACATGTAACGTTACACACATGTTAACATGCAGTCACCGTCGGAAGGAAACCAAAACAAATAATAAATCGATACACTCTTTTCTGTTGAAACAACAGACATTTATTTCCAGGTACTTTCTAGAATAATGATTTGCCTCTTGTATAAATCTATCGCACTCGGCTCATGTGTGTAACGCATTTATCCCTGTTCTCTCTCTAACGTGATTATCGGTCTGTGCAGATGTTCTTCATTTTATAATCCTTTTCCTTTTCCCTTGCCGTGACGCCACCTCGCAGATTGCTCGGTCATTTGCGTGCAGCTGCCATACACGTGCGAGCGCTCTGTTACATCTCTATGTATCTATTTATTTTTCTATAAGAATGCATATTTTAGTTGACAAATATCCGTATTTTAGTATCTGCTTTACTGGGAGGTAAACGTTTATCAAGGTCCAGGGTAGAGGGTGATGATACAGCATAATCAGTAAGGGTGGAACTAGGGTAGAGCTTGATTATTTAAGAAGACGACGACTTCACCAGACCATATTCATATTAGATTTGAAAATGAATATTTTATATTTAGCCGGGAAGCAGTCATATGGTATTGTGTTCCAGAGAAGAACAAAACACTCTGATCATGGAAATTATATTTATTTTTAGGCACAGAGAGAATGAGAGAGCTTATTTATATTTGTTATAGTTAGACGAGTATTTGTTCCGAACGTCACATTCTTTCATTGTGGAATGTTTAATATTTCCCATTGTCTATTATTCTACTCTTGTGATCGATATTTTTCTCACATACTTCTGATTTATTTTATGCTTTTTATTAGGAAATGGTGGAAAGCTTCGTATTCCTCAAATGGAATTAATATGTGTGCAACCCATCGAATACCTCTCTTCACAGGGTCACTGGCCAAATATCCAACATAACTACAAAACGTTAAAAGCTGAATAGTGTAGTTAAAGAGATATTAATTCTTTTAATATGTTACTGATTTATTCAACGCATTATGTTTCTTGAAAAAGTTCGTTTATTGACTATATATATATAAGCAATGGGTTGAAAGTATATATATATATATATACATATATATATATATATATATATATATATATATATTCTATATAAATAATGCGGGATTTTCCACAATTGTCTAACAGAATGCATAATTTGACCAAGAAATATGTGAGAAGATATCGCCCAAAAGAATTGAAACAATAGACAAAGGAAATATAAAACATTCCATTATGAAAAGAATGTTTTTATAACGAAAATCGTCACAAATAACAAGTCTGTCAATCAGTTAGAGAGAGAGAGAGAGAGAGAGAGAGAGAGAAAGAGAGAGATAGTCAGGCTTGTCACTATTTCCTCACCGCTCGATAACAGCCAACACATGCACCACACCATGCGCTTTTCAGAAACGTCAAATACCCAGTAATAATTCAATATATATATATATATATATATATATATATATATATATATATATATATATATATATATATATATACAGAGAGAGAGAGAGAGAGAGAGAGAGAGAGAGAGAGAGAGAGAGAGAGAGAGAGAGAGAGAGTTGGGTTACAAAAAGAGTCGCCGGCCAACCTAATATGTCTAGCACTATCAAATAAACTCCAACCTCTGTCCCAGCGCCGAAACGTGGCATCCTTATACCCGTTTTACAAGTATTTTAATTTAAGTGCTCTGGCAAACTCAAAGCACTAGTACCCCTTCCGATAGCTATACAATCGAAGACTCTACAAGCAACAAAATCCCTAGATGTAGTAAAGTCTTCTACTCGGATAGCTTTTTTCTCTCAGACTGCTGCACTTTGGAATTCCATTCTGGGCCCCTGCTTTCCCGACTGTACTTGCATGCAGAAATTCAAGTGTAATGTGAACAGACATTTCGCTCTCAAAATAGTATCCCTGTAAATCCTGTTCCAAATAGTAGCCCCTCACAACGTCTTTGTGTCTGGGGGGGGTAATATAACAGAAAAAAAGTATATGCATTTTCTGTATATCTCTTGCAGCCATGTATTAGATATTTATATCTGTTTCAATTTACCCATTTTACAGCACCAATAATACGTGATAAAATTTTAGCAAACAAAATGCAGCTTTAGGTAGCAATAATACAATTATCCCGTAATATGCGTACGTTGTACTCTTATTTGTTTTTTAATAAATGCCATATTACAATTTTTAAAACGTATGTAAAAATATAATCAGTTGAAAAGCACGGCACAATAAGCTGTCCAGGTATCTTTCCTTCTGGAAGTATAGATCTTGAAAGAGAAACACACACTTTGTTTTATTTAAAATGCAAAGCTTATACATTCTCAGCATACCGGAATAACAAATTAACAGAATCATATATTTCCAACACGATGTGGTTTTAGGTATAAATAAATCAATCACTCAAGAATACTATCTTCTCATGCAAACATCAATAGTTTTTGTTTTCATTTTGTAAATAATTTTTGATTATCTGCTGTTGCTAGCTTTTCTAGCTTCATAACATATCGATTTTAATCAATACAGAATCAAGGTGGTTTATATTATGACCAGAAAAATATACTCAGTCATTCCATTTTTCATATGCTGTTACTTTTTCACTATTGTCCTTGATCGCAAATCAAAGTAGCTGTTTATTTAGTCTACGCTAAATTTTGTTGTTTTTTTTAAATGTGCTCATAAACATTCATGCTTACTATATAAGGCCTACTATTAAGCTGTCATGTTTTTCACAATTAGACTGCTGTTAGATATTAGCAGGCAACCCCGAGAAGCAAAACAAGCATTCGATGGGTTGCACTCACGCGATGCCCTTTTCTCTTCCCTGCAAACTCTCTCCCACAGAAGAGACGGTGCGAGCCTATCCTTTTTTTATCGTTATTTCCATGGCAGGTGCTCGTCTGAACTCCAATCTCTGCCCCCCGCGCCAATCTTTCACGAAAAAACCCCGTCTAGCGAAATCCACTGTCAAAAATTTTCCTCACTCTTTATCTGTGCTTAAATCATAACGTGGATTCAATGAACAAAGCTTCTTTCTCAGAACTGCACGCCTGTGGAACTCTGTTCCGTATTCCTGCTTCCCTTCTGACTACAACCTGGATGTCTTCAAGTCCAACATAAACAAATTCCTAATGAACCACCACCTCAAGTAAACACTTCAATAAATCTCCACACTAACGTACTGCACTTGCAATAACCCTTATCTCTGAGTGGCTTCCGGGCCTTGATAATTGATGACCACCGTGTAAAAAAATAGATTCTATGTAAATAATGCAGGGGTTTCCACAATTGTCTTACAGAATGTATAATTTGACCAAGAAATATGTGAGAGGATATCAGTCAAAGAATCGAAACAATAGACAAAGAAAATATTAAACATTCCATTATGAAAAGAATGTTTTCATAACTAAAATCGTCACAAAGGCAAAGCCAGTCAATCAGTTGGAGAGAAAGAGAGAGAGAGAGAGAGAGAGAGAGAGAGAGAGAGAGAGAGAGACCGACCGACAGGCTTGTCACTATTTCTTCACCGCCCGATAACAGTGCATTTCAGAAACATCATAACATCAGTAATGATTTATAACCAAAAGCTGATTTGTCGGTGTAAAAGAAAAACAATATATTTTTTATAGATCGACTGTGTTATTGTTTTACTAGCTGTCAGTGCGCATATATCTTGTATCGGAGACAAAAGTAGACGTTAACAACCATATAGACTGGACAAACTCATTTTTAACAATCAGCTATAGCGAATACGTAACAATACCACTGCAACACGTGACTAAATCAAAAATCGTTTGAATTCAACGGTTATTAAAAAAACCCTATTCATACGTTATAGTCGTCAAGGAGAGAGAAGCTGCTGTTGGGAATTACCCTATCTAATTGAAAACGAAAAAAAATGTGTTTATCTTGATACAACAATTGTCCAAACAACATGGATCGACATATCAAATTATACATTCTTGTTTTACTTTTGGTGTTCTTATGAATGATTACGTTATACATACATACAGACATATATATATATATATATATATATATATATATAAACTTGATCTAGTGTGTCTAGCTCTGTATCGAACCGTTTCTTATAAACTACATATTTTTTTAACTTCAAACTGGTAACTTCATATTTAGTGATTTGAACGTATGGAACAAACTCGTTTTAGTTGGTAATCGGTAAAAATAGCTGTTAAGGGATCAAACTTGAAACAAATGGAATTCATCAGAGTCCAGGTCGAATAAACCTATATCGACATATGACAACGTTAGCATTTAAGATTTTATATGCGTATGGACGAAGCTCAGGCGGTAACAAATAATGCTGAAGAACTAGGTTTTGGTTTCTATTCTAGCTGATGGAATGCTAGTTATATTTTGTAAATATTTGAACCAAACTACTATATATATGTACAGTATAATAAACAATAGGGTATTGGGCCTACAATAATAAATATGAAATTTGCAAGCGTTAAAATATCATATTTAAGCGTATTTTACGACCGGACAACTCTGGGTAACTCCAGGCGGTCTTGTGAGTGTGTGAATCCTGTTGTGTGTAAATATAAATATTTAGTTATTAAATCGTTTATTTATAAATATTTAATGAATTAAATATGTATATATATATATATATTTTAAATTGTGATTCAATGATATATATATATATATATATATATATATATATATGAATTTATATACATATGACTTCATTCCAGAAGTTATACATACATATATTACGAGACTTTCTATTAATTACCATTAATCTAGTTTGCAAACGGTTATAAATTAATTTATTCGCATATGCATTAATTAAAGATTATATATATTTATGAGAAAGTTTTTACAGATGCTCGACTTAATTCTTACATTTCAAATTATTTAATTGCCGTATGATTTTAATTATACATACTCAAAGAAAATTACTCCTGTACACACACACTCTTATATATATATATATATATATATATATATATATATATATATATATATATATATTACTTGATGGGGGTAACTACTTATCAACGCCCAAAGGCCAGTCGAAGATTAGGGTTATTAAATTCAAGGTGCTAGTGTAATGATCGTTAATGATGAAAAAAGGGTAGAATTTGTTTATTTTTTAATAATATTTAACAGGAACTTGTTTACATTAGATTTGAAAACTACAATGTTGCAGTCAACCAGGAAGCATGCCATAGGAACAGTGTTCCAAGCGCGGGCAGTTCTGGGAAAGACGCTCTATTCATGGAATCTGCGTCTACATTTAGGCACAGATAGAGAGTGGGGAAAATCATATAATCACATAGTGGCGTTAGCTATTCGAGTGCTTTTTATGAAATGTTAGTAAGTGGGGACTACAGATTGTAGTTTAGACGAACACTTACATGTAACTATATATATATATATATATATATATATATATATATATATATATATATATATATATATATATATATATAAAACGGTTTGTGTTTGTGTGCCTGCAGGTTCGTTCCTCGTGGACTATAAAACGGCTGGGTCCTTTTTTATAAAATTGAACACGCAGGTATTTTATGTTCCTGGTGGGGTTCTTAGGTTTTGTGTCGGAATATCCTCGATAAGTATCGATAACCCATAATGGACAAAATCTGATGAAAGCAAGAACCAGTGGTTTTGACACAAGCTAACATGTTATACAACCATCTCATTACAAATGCATTTGTGAATTTATATTACAACGTGAGAAAAAAGGCCCGGTATATAAAATCCACAGAAAGTCTTTGATATGACAAGGGTGCGGTCGAAATAAATATTTTTCGTTAGATCACAAATGAAGCATGATACCTGTACTTTTGCATATTTAAACTTTAATGCAAGCCATTATATATAATAATAATTTTATGAAATCAACAATAGGTTCTCTACAGTGCAATGTAGACTAGGATGTATTGGGGAATTAGTTACAGCGAGAGGCATGTAGCGCTTCCTGTAGATGCATCATGATTGGTCCCCAATTAAAACAATCAATCAATCTATTTGATTCAAAAATAGACTATTTCATCGATTTCGATTACACACACACACACACACACATATATATATATATATATATATATATATTATGCATGTATACATATAAAACTCTACTATTACGTAAAAGTCACTTTGTGTGTATGTGTGTGAGTATCTTCCTTATAGGTTAAGATAGGGCTGAGTAATCTTTTGCAAACTTCCTTATAGGTTAAGATAGGGCTGAGTAATCTTTTGCAAACTTCACACAAAGGTAATAATAAATGATTATTTCTATAATAATAGATACGCAATCTGAATAAATTAATATATCATGTTTAAGTGTATTGTACGACCTAGCAACCCTGGGCCTCCAGCTAATATATATATATATATATATATATATATATATATATATATATATATATATATATATATATATAAGTAAAAGAAGAGCTAGAAATACCTGCAAAAGACCAATTTCTGAGGCTAAGTCTAGATACGCCCAAAAGATTACTGATTCTACCTCATCTCAAAAGGTTGGCTCTCGTGATTTTTGTTGAATATACAGCAGTGTGATTTATAGCATTCCCCCTATAATATAAATCTCACCTGTCTGTTTAAATGCATGTATGTATGTATGTATGTATGTATGTCTGTCTGTATGTATGTATGTATGTATGTATGTATTATGTTTGTATGTCTGCCTAAAACTTTCGACAGAAACAACAGATTTTCACAAGATTGGTACCGGATTGAAGCTCGACCCTCTGGACGACATTTTTGAAAAAATGACTAAAAAAATTAGTTCCTTCAACCTCAACGGGGCACATTTCTACAAGGAGGGTCCGTTTTTTTACGATGTTTTCGAAAGTCATCCCTTTTTTCCGAAAGCAACCCCAATTTAGCCTTAATTTAAATCTTCTTCACTTCCGGTTTGGCGATGAATGCAACGGTAAAGACATACTTTTTTCCATGTGTTTTTCTCCTTCGCTGTACGGGTTCGAGCTTGCCTGGCTACTATCACTTTTTTTGTTCAACACACACCTCCAAAGACCCGGGCAACGCCGGACACCCAGACTAATCTAAATCTAATCTAAATATCCAGTTTATTACATCTTCTAAAGTTAAGGTTGACAACTTTGTTCGTCTTTTTATTGATTATTACGTCTTTTTATGGATCTGTCGGTTTATGGAAAATTCCAGAGAGTGTAGGGCTATAGCACTCGACATTTCGAAGGCGTTAGACAAAGTGTGACATTCTCGTCTTCTCTATAATCTCGGAGATTATCGTATTGATGGTGAAGTTCTTGATATTATTAGATCTTTTCTTTCTAATCGAAGTTAACGTTTTTCTCTTCTCTTATCATTTTTCTTTTTATTAATGATGGTGTTCCTCAGGGTTAGATTCTAGACACAACTTTGTTTTATTTTTTTTTTCACATCAATGATCTTGCAGAGAATATTTTTCAGAAAATTATCCTTTTGCTAATTATACCAATCGCTATTCTGGTATTGCTTATCGCCCATTTTTCTTGTATCAGTTGAAATGTGCAGCTAATCTAGAAGTCGACTTAGGTTCAAGTTTTAGATTGAGGTAAAATATCATTCGTTTCATTTAATCCATTTTAGACTTAGATTATATATTACATTGGTAGGCGTTTCCCTTTTCTTACTAAGATTCTTATAGACGGCTTTGCTCGTGATTAGAACTCGACTATTAAACTTCTTGGTATTTTCTTCTCGTAAAATCTTTCTTGGAATACATATCTTAGATTTATTGCTATGTCTGCTTCTCATGAAGTATGTTCTGTACATCGACCGAAACGCTTTCTCACACTTCATGCTATTCTCTATCACTACAAATTTAATAGACGACCATTGTTGTAAAATTTGGGCTGGCAAATATATATTTCATTTGAGGTTTATTGAGAAATTGCAGAAATGTATCTGCAATTCAATTGGTCCCACTTTATCTTCTCCGGAACCACGTTGCTAGTCTCATTCTTTTCTTCTGAATTGTCTGATCTGTTCCCTGCTTCTTTCGTTCCAGCTCGTTCAGCTAGTAGTCGCCATCGATTGGCTGTTTTGATACCTTATTGTAATACAACTTCCTATTCCAGTGGCTTCTTTCCACAAACCAAAAACTAGTTGAACTTTTTTCCGCTGTTTTCCCTACGTTTATCCTTGCTATTCTCCAGATTAATGTCTATAACTATCTGCTGTCTTTACTAGATTCATCTTTTTTCCTTGTTAGCTCTTTCTATTAAGTGACTTCACGCCTAGTTTAGAGCGATTTCCATAAAAATCTTTTCGTTTATATGTGTGTTTGTATGATTGTGTTCGTGTATTCATGAGTACGTTTCCTATAGAATCCGAAACAGCTGAGCCGATTTTTTTACATTTCACACAAATGTACTTTAAGTGTATAGGGGTGTTCTTAAATATGAATTGTATCAGAATTCATCAGATAAAGAATTGAAAGTCGATAATCGAAAAAATTCGATTAGAGGAGAAACACTCCGATTTTGACAAAAATTGACACCTTTTGTAGCCAAGCATCACAAATGCGTTTGAGGCGTTTTATCATTGCACAAGCAGTAAAGATAGGCATATAAAATCAACAGTAAATCCTATGATAAGGCACATTCAAAATGGATTTTTTTGATTAGAACAGAATGGAACGATGATTATGACTTCTGCATTTTAAACTTTAATTCAGAGTTATTATATGAAAATCATTTTATGAATAAAATTCTAGGTAATCAAGAGTGCAACGTACACTACAATGCATTGTAGGTAATTGTGGGGAGATGTATCAATTTTTTCCGATGCACTGCGATAGGTTCCCTACTAAATTAGAAAATCAATGGATTTGCTAGTAAAAATGATCGATTACATTGATTTCTTTAGCCACAAAAGTATTAGAAGTCTTAAACATACGCTGATCCTTAATCACTCCTGGGGATTGTCAAGTCTCCCTGCCAGTATATATATATATATATATATATATATATATATATATATATATATATATATATATATATATATATATATATGCATACAATCATTTTAGTTGCGTACATTTTAAATGCTTATTAATTATCGGAAAATAAACAACAGAATCGCTAATAGCTGCGTAGTCATTTTATACAAAATATCGATGGAAAATCGATGGAAAATCGATGAAAATCAAAGGAAAAACTATTGGTCACATTGTTCGATTTTCAAAAGCTAAATGAACAGAACATTAAAAAATGTCTGACAAAAGAATCCGTTCACGCTAGGTGGATTATGGTTACAATAAACCTATTGTGAAATGCATATATATATATATATATATATATATATATATATATATATATATATATATATATATATATATATATTTAATTAAAATTGTACAGAAGATCAGAAAACAATGTTACTGTCGGTTTCAAGCCTAACATAAGGGGCTCCAGTTAAATCGTAAATAATGTTAGTCTCTCGTCAGCCATGTTGTTTTCTGTTTCAGCAAACAACATGGCTGACGAGAGACTAACATTATTTACGATTACCCATTAATTGGCCCCCTTATGTTAGGCTTGAAACCGACGGTACCAATTTTTTTTCTTTAACCTTCTGTAAAATTTTAATCTTCTCTTTCTATATAAATAAAATAAACTCATTTTTCCCGCTGATTTTGACCTTAATAGGATTAAAAATCAAGATATTTCATGCAAATATAATATGCACAAACGGCAGAACAATATCTGAGGTGTGTTATAGGCTTATTATTTCTCAAATTCCTCGATAATCTTAGATTTCTATACTTTTTCTGCTGAGAAGTCACGGCCAAAATCGGTTAAGATCAATGGAAGTGGTAAAATATTTTCTCTCTCATAAATTCCTCCTCCCCCTGCCACCACTTAACACCGTTTGGGGATCGTTCACAAGGAACAGTTGAGAAGAGAACACCGGTTTGGCTTCGTAGTTCTTTCATGTGAACTTATTTAAAATCACTAAACTAAGCTGCAGTGCTCTGTGGCGTAGTTGTTAGCGTGCTGGACAATTCACATTATATTTTCACGTTCGCGCCGACCTACCGTAGTCGTTTTTTTTTTCCTAAACAACTGGAATGGACTTTCTTGGTGGCCGAACTGTTAACGTTGCAGATGTTTTTTTTTTCACACTTTATTTTCCTACTTTTACTCATGACTCCGGGTTTGATCCTTCCTACTTACCTACCATAACATTTTTTAAAACTCCCCCCCCGTCCCGGAAACAAACACTCGGGCAACGCCGGGTACCCCCGCTAGTTAAATAAATATTTAGCTCGTGTATCGAAAAATGGGTTTCTTTGTAATCGAGCACTTTCTTGGAATTCCCAAAAAACATTAAACGAATATATATATATATGTATATAGTCATCAACATACAGTACGGTTTCGCGGCTCTGCGGTTAACTACCTAAAGCTAGGATTGACACCCGACCGCCTGTACGACAGTCAACGATCCTAACCATTATGCTATCGGCGGCTGCTGTGCGAGTCGTGAGTTCAACCATCTTTTGAAATCGTCCGATATATATATATATATATATATATATATATATATACATACTGTGAAGGCAAAATCAAGACTTCAAACAATGTGTTCATGGCAACAGAAAGTGTATTTCATTTTACGTTGCAATTGTTTCCATGCACAGTCGAACAATTTCAAACATTATATCGTTTAATTGTCAAAAACCAGCATTTCTTCAGACTTTATGAATAAAAACACTTTTGTCAATAGAGCATTTTTGAAGAGAGAGCGAAAAAAGAAAGAAAAATGTAAATTCCCTTAACGGGAAAAGTATGTGAGCAACATTTAACTTTGTGGTAGCTACGAGGTAGCCCATTTAAATATTAATATACCGCCTAATTTTCGTATCCTTATTTAAGAAAAGAGTTATGAGAAGTTTTCACAGGAAACCCGAAGCCATTTAAAAAGTAAATCAGAATAATAAATCAATAAATCAATAGATCAGAATACTTTTCTCGAAATGCTGCACAAGGACTTATATATACAATACAGCCTTTTTATTTATCCTCATATTCAATTAAACTTTAAACATAAAATGGTCCTGAATCTAAGTACTAAAATAACGATAATATGTAAACATTACTCGCCAATAATACGAAAATAAAATTAACCGTAACGTTATTACAAGGTGGTCACTGCAATACTATAAATACAGAAATAAAAATTTAAAAATCTTTTTATAAAAAAATTAATTTATGTGAAATTAAGAAACAGCAAGAGCTAATTTAGGAACTCAACGAATGGGATATATTAAAAAAAATTATTTTATATAGAGTCAATAATCAATAATTTATAGTATTGTACCAACTATAATCGTATGGTTTCAAAGTTAACATGAAAATGACTTGGGTGCCATCAGCGAGAAACAAAATTAAATTATTTAACACTCCAATACAAGTTGTTACCGTTGCAACTATCGTCAAATGGATAAAAACACGTTCAAATTTGACCATAAGTATAAAATCACTTAAGTTCGACATACGACTGAATATGTTTACTTATGTACAATTTTGAATAGTTAGCAGCTTTATTTATCGGTCAAGAGAAAGTATATATATATATATATATATATATATATATATATATATGTATGTATATATAATTAGTTTTTATATAATTAGATTTTATTCTAATATATATATATATATATATATATATATATATATTATAAAATATTTATTGAAAGGATAACATACATTCGATCTTCTATACTTTGCTTTTAAATAATGGTTTGTTAATTTCAATAATTTCTTTCCCTTTACACACACACAAGCGCACACACACATACACACACACACACACACACATATATATATATATATATATATATATTATAATAAAGTCGTATTTCTGTCTGTTTTAATTATTTTTTTTTGTTATTACATTTTCACCCCAAACAAGGCAGATTGCCACCTTGGGTGTAGGGGGCTACTATCAGGGGCAACAACTACTGGAGTACTATGTAGGCATTTGGGCAGCAAGATGTCGGTTCACGTTACACTTGAACTTCTGCACGTCAGTACTGTTGGGAAGCAGGGACCTGGAATTGAATTCCAAAGTCTAGCGGTTCTGGGGAAGAAACTATTGGAGTAGAAAGATCTTTTACATCTAGGGATCTATACAGTGTGGGCGTGGGATTTAGCAGCCTGTCAGGTTTGTCGAGGGTGCTCACGTCGTGGGGGCACAAGTGATAGCAGTTCATCAGAGCATACACCACTACAATTTGTTTAATATATCAAGTAATATTATATAAAATGTATTCCGTTACACAAATAGATTTTTTTTTTACTGAAAACGGACGTTTACATGCTTTTAGTCCGGTATGATTTCTTTATATATTATTTATTAAAAAGGAATTAGCATTCCAAATGGTTATCTCATTAGCATATTACACCAAAGAAAATCTGTTTTCATAACTTGCACTACATTTTAAATGAAGATTAATATTATAATTGTTTTAAGTTATTCCCCTTTAAGCTATGCGGTTTTATTTCCCTGTTTGGATTTCACAAAAGGAGATGACTATGTTTTATGCTTCAAAAAATCCCAAATATGATCAACTTTTAGGAAAATCCTAACAACTTACGATATCTTAAATAATATGTGACTAAGCACTCTGCCAATAAATATGTGCCTGTATTTGGCAACGACGAGTTTGTACAGCTCGTGTATATATATATATATATATATATATATATATATATATATATATATATATATATATATATTAACTTATAAAATATATATGGCGATTAAGCTACACTGAATATTCGGCGTTTCATCCACTCTAGGATTCGCCAGGCTTATGCGCATAAGCCTGACGAATCCTAGAGTGGATGAAACGCCGAATATACAGTGTAGCTTAATCGCCATATATATTTTATAAATTACTAACTAGCTCTACCTACGTATTGAGCATTTTTGAAGTAAATACTTAAAGTTTACGCATAAATCTATACTTTCGTATATGAAGTAGTTTTATATACATATAATAAAATATTAATATTAACTTTAATATTAATATTAGTGAAATTTTTTCCTCTTTTCTTTGTACATATTTGTGAATTATTCCATGGATTTCAGCCTTTTGGATTATTTTGGACCATCTTCCAATCACGTGGCATTCCGATACAAACCTATATACGAAGACTTCTATGCACATAAAATATCTTCATGTGACATTTCATTAAAATGTACCCAGCCGTTTTCGAGTCCATAGGGAACAAACTCACAGACACATATATACGCAGACACACAGAAACACAGACAAAGTTCCCTTTATATAACAGTACATAGTATGATAGATAAATAATATTTGTATTCTTATTCTTATCATTGGACACAAAAGGTGACAGAATAGCTGGAGAGCACAATGAGAAAACATTACAAAGAAGAGGAGTTCGCCAAGTGTGTGTGTTTGTCACCAGATTTATTCAAGCTCTATAACGAAAAACATACTGAGAGAAATCGAGGACATGAAATGTAGACGTTCAGGTGGAGACAGCATTAACCATCTTAGATATATAGACGGCACTGTATTAATAGCAGAATCTGAAGAGACATATACTAAATCCTGATGTGGAAGAAAGTAAAGGCATTGCTTTAAACATCTAAAAAACGGTAAGCATGATAGTATCCAAGAACAACCAAGCTCCAACATGCAAGCTACAATGTCGCAATTTCGTACCAGTCAAACAAGTTGATAAATTCAAATATCTTGGATACTGGACCTCATATGATGGAAGGTGCACGACTGAAATACAAAGTCGCATAGCTGCAGCCAAATTCACCTTCAAAGATAGTCATCAATCATGACCATCAGAAACATTAAAATAGACACCAAATTCAGAATTCTCCAAACGTTTGTATGATCTGTTCTATTTTGAGTGCTGGACAATCACCAACACCACAAGAGAAAAGACTAGGGGCAACTGAACTTTGGTTCCTGAAGAGAATTTTGAAGATATCCTGGATAGAAAATAAAATAAACCAGGAGGTATTAGAAATGGCAAACACAAAAAGGTCTCTAATAAGAATAGTACGAAAAAGACAAATGAGATTAATGGGTCATGTCGATAGAAAAAGTGAAAAAGAACAGAGTAGCTTGATAGAAAAGATCATGGGTAGAAGAAGCAGAGGATGACAGCGAAAAACATACATTGAGAGTCTGAATACCTGGGCAACATCCAAAATGATGAGCAACAATGAATTCACAAATGCCTCAAGGGAGAGATAGATAGATGGAGAGTCATAGCCGTCAACGCCTGTACCAGGCAGGTCAGCACTTGATGATTCTTATTCAAATTATTAGTATTTACTTGTTTTAATTATTCACTTATTTTTATTATTTACTAATTAGTTCTCTAATTGGTCATCATCAGAAATTGCTCATCGATGACAACTTCACAGATCTCCAATACTCTCGGCCTCAATTGATAACATTGCACATGAAATTGAATTATTGCAACAGCTACTTACTATTAATTAGTTTTATAACAATTTTTGTTAACCCTGGAAATGTGAAGCCAATAAGGCTCTTGAAGGTCACAGCACTCTCCGCATTGTTAAAGTGGATGTCAAGCAAATACTCTCTCCACCCTTCCTCGCCCTTCACAACTTGTTAGTGTAGTCTCAGTCGTGTTTCGTGACTTTTTCTTGGAATAGGCCAGTTTATAAAATGTATTGCCGTTTGACTGTCCTCGTGTTCGGGTGGTGTTACTTCCGTGTTTATGTTGCAATTGCTTTCATGCTACACTCTCTTTGCCAGGCGAGTGATCTCGGCGTGTCTTGACCGTGAGGACATCTCTGAAAAGAAATCTTATTAACCTGGACACAGACCTACCAACTCCAGTACAATATCGAATTACCTGGTTGAAACAGTGGTTGTCCATTGCTTCTTATGTTTAAACGGACGCTATCTAAACTAATTAAACGAAACGGCCTGTTGCTGTCCGAAAGGATGATACAGTCGTCGTATGTTTGGCGTCATTAATTCCCTTCATATGACTAATTGTATATGCTTATCGGTAATGTCACTGCTGCACAGCAAGCACTTTGTAAGAACATTTTATATAAAATATTTAAAATTTTATAATTATAACTAATTCTGGCTTCAAAAAAACATAAAAATTTTGAGTTGGTTTCGGTTGCGATTACTTCCTTTGAGAAAAAAAATCGCAAATTGTTATTTGCTCTTTCATGCCAACTAATTGAGAGAAAGCGAGAGAGAGAGAGAGAAAGAGAGTGGAGTAAGAGAGAGAGAGAGAGAGAGAGAAAGGGAGGGAAGTTCTGAAAAAGGGAAAGAGAGGAACATACATACATAATCAAAACAAAGAAAACGAGAGACAGATAAAGAAGAAGTATTTGATTTTACCAACAACTTTCCGGCATTAACCAAAAAATTGATTTGAACATTGACCTATCCGTTGCATCGGTCAACCTCAATTGGTTTGATACATAATCCTCATGGCACTCAACCGCTATCCACATTATTAAGAACCTGGCTTGCTGAAATGAAAGTGACATTTCGAAGTCGGTTAATGTCGCACTGTCCTTTACGCAATAATATCATATCTCTAGATACTTTGTGGGAAAAGTTAGGCCCAAACTCGGTATGTAATGGTGTTAAATTTAGTTCTAAACAAAGCGATACTGCTGCTTGTGTTACATGTAGTTATTGTGGGTTTCCGCATTCAATGATTTTTATTTAAATTACAACTGTTTTCATTATTGCTGACTGTTGTATAGTCTAATTTTTAACTATAAGTTTTTCAAAAATATTCTATTATCACTACAACTATTTCTACGTTTCGTATTGCTTTGAAGTCTTCTGCAATTCTATGTATGTATTTAGTTTTTCCATCAATCTTCACTCTGTGATTTGCTGAGACGGCAAACCTACACTTTGATAGGTTTTTCCTTATTATTAAGGTTACTATCCGATATATTTGCTTGAATGCATTCATATGTGTATATCGCTATATACGTAGAAATTTCCTGGTTTTCGTTATTTTAGTACCGTCTCCATGTTTTTTTTTATTTTTACGTAATTTACTGTTACGTCTCTTTGTCCAGAGAATATACATTTTAAGTTTTCATTGGTTTGTCTATATTAGTTTTTTTTTCTTTATAAATATTCTAATCTCATTGTTCTGTGAAACTACCCTTACTCTGCACAACTACCCTTTCAGGTTTTATTTTTTATAAAATCAGCAGTAGGTTCTCTACAGTGCAATGCAAACCACAAAGCATTGTGAACTAAGTCACTGCGTGGAAACATGTGGAGCTTCCACCCGGTAAAACTGGGTTGGTCGTTGACTAGAGCAGTTAACCTATTAATTTGTTTGAAAATCGGTCGATTTCACAGATTTCGACTGTAATTAAAAGTATGGAACATTCGATAATGCTCATTCAATCCCATAATCGTTGGGTCTCCATGCAAGTTGATAGATGTTATCCACGTTTTCGATTTTATAAGGGTTTCGCTACATAATTTAGTTTCTAAGAGTTTTTCTGTTCTTCTGTCCAATATCCTCTTTCATTCTATAGATTGTTAGTGCCTGCATTCACAATCTCCGAATATTTATAGTTACCAATTTAACCAAGCGCCATCATCTCTTCTTAGTTGGACAATTCCACACCCTCTTATATCTCCAGTGTCTTTCTCTTCCCTTGCAGTGCACACGTTTCCATCCTAAAGTCCATTTGAATGTCCCCAGAATATTCTGATCATATTTATTAGTTTTTCCGTTTTTTTATTTTTTCGGAACTGTTTCTATTGCTGCCACCATTGTCGCTGTTGGATTAGCAGGTGATCCATGGATTAGAGGCATTTGGTGTGCTGCACACATGCAGAGTGATTCCACCATTTGCATGGTTTTTTGTTACTTCCATCTTCACCCAGTGGTTTGGCGAAACGGCAAAATTTAAAACTTAGCAGTTTCTTTCCTTCTTGCTAATATCAATTTGATGCGTTTAAAATGATCAATTTGCATTTAGCTTTCTTTTACATTCTTATTGTAATGAATAATATTAGGTTGTCCGGAAAATAATGGCCATTTCAGGAAGTCTGTTTTGAAATTGGATTTTATCATAGGATTTTTATTATATTTCAGGTAAACATCAACATTATTGATTTATATGTGCTCTTTAATAATTTCTTACTTTTTCCTTTCAGAAAACGTTTTATGAGCGAATGAGCCCATAATTTGGAATATGAGAAAAGAAGACTTACGATTACTTTTCCAGCATGAGTTTAAGCTTGGTAACAATGCTTCTCAAACAACTGCAAATATCAATAGGGCATCGGGAGAAGGCATCACAAGTGATAGAACAGTACGAAGGTGGTTTAAAAAATTCCGTAGTGGTGATGAGAGCCTTGAAGATGAAGAAGGTAGAGGACGGCCATCTAATCTTGACAATGAAAATTTGAGAGCCATTGTTGAGCAAAACCCACGGCAAAGTGTCAGGGAAATGTCTCGGGAACTTGGTGTCAGCAGTTCAACAGTGTCGGACCATCTGAAGAAAATTGGCAAGGTGAAAAAGCTCGACAAATGGGTCCCACATGAGCTCAATGAAAATCAACAAGCTCGACGTTTTGAAGTGTGTTCGATGCTCTTTTTGCGAAACATTAATGATCCATTTCTTGACCGAATAGTCACCTGTGACGAAAAGTGGACCCTTTATGATAATCGGAAACGATCAGGTAAATAGCTTGATTGTGATGAACCACCCAAACATTTTCCAAAGCCAAAGTTTCACCAACAGAAGATTATGCTGACTGTTTGGTGGTGTGCAATTGGTGTTATTCATTACAGCTTTCTGGATGCTAATCAGAGCATCACGGCAGAGGTTTACTGCAATCAACTCGAAGAAATGCATCATCATTTACAAAAATTGAGACATGCATTAGTGAATAGGCGTGGTCCAATCCTGCTCCACGATAATGCGCGGCCTCATGTTGCGAGAATGACACTGCAGAAACTCACAGACTGTGGATACGAAACTTTACCACATCCTCCTTATTGTCCAGGTCTTTCACCCACGGACTACCATTTTTTCAAGCATTTAGCCGCTTTTTTATGCAACAAAACTTTCAGATCTAATGCAGAGGTTGAATCTTTTTTCAAAGATTTCTTAGCATCTAAGCCAAAGAATTTCTATCAACGAGGCATCAATGATCTAGTTGATAGATGGCAAAAATGCATGGCTGTTCAAGGATCATACTTTGACAAATTTAAATGTCTAGTGTCACCTATTTGATTAATAAATCCTTTTTCTCTAAAATTGGCCATTATTTTCCGGACAACCTAATATAAATATACTCCTTCATTTTTTCCATATTTATTCTTTTTTTTTCCTTTAGCTTCGCCTGAAACAGGACACGGACTTTAATGGACATAAATTTATATAGGGTAATTTTTCAAGTTTCACCTTTAACACCGTCTGTATATTTTCGTCTTTTCTTTATATTCAGACATTATTTAACCTGATAAATATTTGAAGTTTAAAACATGTTCATCCACAAAACAAAATAACTACGATTAATGCGGTTTTATGATAATATCTTGGCATTTTTCTGGTTTCTTTTTGAATAATAATATAGAAGAACAGATTTTTATAAATATTGTTACTTTTGTTTTAAGGAATAATAATTTCTTGTATATTTTTTTGGAATATGCTGCGAAATTTTTTCATATATTTTATTTTCTATTCTGTTGCAGAATATGATTCTTTCTGGCTGCTGAATATTTTTATGCGATCTTTCTTGAAAAAATATATATAATACCTGTTCTTCTCTCGACCTTGAAAACGAGGTTTCATGGAGTTTCATGGAGAAAGAAAAATTAAGATCGGAACAGAATGATGAGGTGGCGATTAAAAGATGCCCCAGATTATAAATGGGTTGAAATTTAGAATATCATAGATGATATTAAAAATATCTGGTGATCTCCGGGGCTGAAAACCAGGGACACCATCGAAAGAAAAAGCGCCTGGCACGTGAATTACTTCACGCAAATACTCATGCATGATAAAATTGTTTCGGAGATGGGTATATTTGCCGATGACACCACTCTCTATAACAGATATGAGGGGAAAACAGATGAACACATATCCAAGGAAATGGCAGAAACGCTAGAGGATGACCTCCAATCCGTAGTGGAATGGGGACAAAAATGGTTGGTCACATTCAATGCTGCTAAGACTAAGCTTGTTTCCTTCAATAACTACAAGAAACCTTCTCTGTCACCAATAGCAATAGCCAAGAACACATTACCTGAAAGTACTTCTTTTAAACTCCTCGGCCTAACGTTTACAGGGAATATGAACTCGAATAGATACATTGAGAGCATTGCCAAGGCTGCTGCAAGGAAGGTTGGCTCCCTCTACCGTACTAGAAAACTACTTACGCCTGACAGTATCCTATACCTCTATAAGGTAACCATTCGCCCATGTATGGAGTACTGTTGTCATATCTGGGCTGGTGCATCTGCTTTTTGTCTCTCGCTCCTGGACAGGGTTCAAAAGAGAGTCGCCAACCTGATAGGTCCTGGACTGTCATCTAGGCTTCAACCTCTGTCCCATCGACGAGATGTTGCATCCCTCTGCCTGTTCTACAAATACTTCAATGGTGAATGCTCTGACGAACTGCAAACACCCCGACGTAACTACCCCCGACAAAGTCGACAAGCTACTAAGTCTCATCCCTTTACAGTAGAGATCCCTAGGTGCAAGAAAACCTTTTACTCCAATAGTTTCTTCCCCAGAACTGCGGGTCTTTGGAAATCCCTTCCAGGATTCTGCTTTCCCAACTGCAATGATATGCAGAAGTTTAAGTGTAATGTTAACAAACATCTTTCTACTCATCTCCCTTCATAATGACCCCGCTAATTAAGTCCCTGATTGTAGCCTCCTGCTTCAAAGTGACCCTGTGCCTTGTTTGGGGTGAAAATTGAATAAAACAAAATAAAAATAAAAATTTGCAAAGAAACGTCTCGTGGAATAAAAAAATGATAAGTTGATGTACCGAGGGAGGAACTCGAGAGTCACTTGAAAATGACATATTCGGCTGAATTGAACGGTATCCAAATACCTATTCTAAAAGACTTACCAAAACCGAAATATCCGATGGTAATGTGTTATGATCGCAGAATAAAACTGAGCGAAGTCCGAGGTTTTGTGCATAAAGCCCGCGCTGGTAGAGCTGCGTGCATAAATGGGATATCATACACGTTATATAAAAACTGTCCATGTGTCCTAAAGAGACTCACTCTTCTCCTTCGGCAGATTTGGAGGCAGGAATGGTGTCTAGCTAATAGTATTTTGATATCAAAGGAAATACAATCTGAATATATCAGAAATTTTCGCGCCATATCCTTCCTAAATATAGAGGAAAAATATTTTTCGGAATTCTTGCTCGTAGTATGACAACCTTCCAGATGAGCAATCAATATATCAATACATCAGTTTAAAATGATGTGATACCTGACTTCCCTATATCTAGAGCATCCAAAGATGATATGGAACTCAATACTATCGACAATAAAATAAAACGGAATTACATTTGATATTACTGAATCTTGCAGATGCATACGGTTCAGTTTCGCACCACCTAATCCGAATGACACTTGGCTTTTATAACTTTCCTAGCAAGGTTGGTAAAATCATACTGAAATATTTCAATTCAGTCTTTATGAAATTTACTGCAAAAAATCATACCACAAATTGCATGTCGTTAAGATCGGCATTATGATGGGTTGCGTAATTTCCACACTTCCTTTAGTTCTAACCACGGAAATCATATTGCGTGGTATAGCGAACACGTCAAGAATAGTAACTACTACTGAGTAGTTGATTTTTCCTCCATCACTATCCTTGTCCCATCCAAAATTTATGTCGAGGCACTGCTGCAAAAATACCATGACCTCTTCACATGGGCAAGAATGAAGGCTAAGCCAAAGAAAAGTCGAAGCCTTTCATTAATCAGAGGATCTGTCAGGGAAATCTATTTCAGTACTGGGGGAGTAATGAAGATTCCAGTTAAAAAGTCTTAGATGTTATTATTCAATCTCCTTCACTGATCGACATCGGGGTATATAGATCCAGAAAATAACCTTAAAAGGTTTAAAATCAATTGACGGAACTTACTATCCGGAAGGATGAAGGTGTGGTATTACCAACATGGTTTGCTAGCTCGTCTTTTATTGTCCTTACAGATGTATGAGATTACATAATCTCGTGTTGCACGAATTCAACAGTTTGTAATACATACTTGCGTAAGTGTCTTGGAGTTCCACCTTGTTCCCCCGCCCCCCAAGGTTTATATAGCAATGCTGGACACCTACAGTTCCCAATATCTTTACTGGTAGACGAGTTTAAAAATGAGGAAGTGAGACTCTGCGTGATGGACTCAGCCGACGACAGTATTAAAAAGGCATATCCAAAAATAAAATTAGGTACAAAATGGTCGATTGTTAAGACCACGCGGGATAGGGAATGTGCCTACGAATAAAGGACATGATATGGGGTCATAATATGGGGTCACTAAAACAAATATAGCTAGCGCAAGCAGCAAGGTATTCTCCAAGGTGGGTCAAAAAGGAAAAAAGAGACTGGTGATCGAAGAGGACCGGGTGCTTGAGAAAGAGCAAAGAACAGCCATTGCTATCACCCAGGCCAAACAATGTGCATGGAGAAATGGGAATGATATCGAACCAATTAAATTATAGTGAAAAAACTAAATTGCAATGGAACCACTGGTAATATTATTTCTTCACCATACTACATATGATCTTCTACCAAATGTGACCAACCTTAAATTATGGGACTATACTGGTTCAGACGTGAGTTCTTTGTGTAAACATGGTCGGGTGACCTTGCGCGATGTACTCTTTGCATGCCCACAACCAGTTCAGATGTACACATGGTGACATAACAATGGAAATAATCATAGAATTGCTGGAAACACAATTTCAGGCAGTAAATCAGCAGCATGTTAAAGTCAAGGAAACCATAATTCGGTTTCACAAAGAGGGTGAATGCACTGAGAGGAGAGAAAATACTTCTAATGAGAAACTGCTGGATGGGGTCAATGAAAACCGAAAAAGAGAAAATATGGTTCGATTCAAAAGAAAAGTGCCCTCCTCACAGAATTGACAAGCCCCTGGGAGGAAAACCAAGAAGAGATTCACGAACAGAAGAAAAACTGCTATGAAACACGGCTTCCGACTGCGCAGAAAAAAAGTTGGAGGTGCCATGTTATTTCTATTGAGGTTGGTTGTCGAAATTTTCTAGGACACTCTGTGATTTCGTTTCTTACAAGAAAAGGAATCATGGCCCGCAATCTGAAAGTTGCTTCTGATCGTGTTAAGAACATAACTCAATGTGCGTTAAGCTGAATTTGGCCGGGAGCGAAAATACATCAGCATGAACAGACGTTATAATTTCTCTTTGTTAATATTTTTTTTTTTTTTTTTTTAAATATCCTGTCCGGTAGCAAATGTTGTTTGGAGCCTCGAACTACCGAAAGTGTCTTATAACCCTAATAACAGTTAATGAGGGCAGGGTATCGCACATGCTTTTATATGTTGTATAAAATTTATAAAATAAAATTTATATATACATATATATAAACACACACATATGTATATACACACACATATATATATATATATATATATATATATATATATATATATATATATATACACTCCACAGACACGCATACAGACACACCGACACGCACACACACACGCACACACGCACACACTTATATATATATATATATATATATATATATATATATATATATATATATATATATATAATATTGAATTCACAGTTTCATGTGGAAGTTTTGTTCTCGGAAAACGCCCACCCCAAACAATTCATCAGAGACGCATATCAATATTTCTCTATATATAATTGTTTGTATGTATATAAGTGCATACATATATACGCACACACACACACACACACACACACACACATATATATATATATATATATATATATATATATATATATATATATATATATACTAATAGTTCAGCCCAAATTTGCTCGGGCCCTATGTACTGTTCATAACATGCCCTACGTATGAATACACTTTATGTAAGATTTCAAATGTTTAGACCAAAATTTGTCTGAGTATTTTGTAGAGACCGCAGAGATCATTTTTTTTTTTTTTTGGCTTTGAGCCAATATTTATTATTTTGGTCTCAAATCAAAATACAAATTTTACTCATGTCCAAGTTACCCACATCTAAAATTTCTGGTATTTTTGTAGAATCTGCTCAGGTAAACTCTTTCAACTTTGACCTTTTAACAGCAAACTTTTCACCACAACACCGAATAAAATACTTGCCACGTGTCTGAATACCCTCTATGTATAAATTGCAAATGTTTAGACCCAAAATTGGCTGAATAGTTTGCTAGATACCGCAACGGTCAAATCTTTTGAACATTAACCATTTGGCAGCTCAAATTTTCGACCCAAACCGACTAAAAAGCTTGCCCTAGCACTGAATATCCTTTATGTAAAATTTCAAATGTTTAGACAAGAAATTTTCTGAGTAATTTTGTAGAGTTGCAGAGGTCAATTTTTTAAAACTTTTACTCCAATTTTAAACCCTTAACATTTTCGTTTTTGGACTCAAATAAAAAAAATTGATCCATGTCCAAGTAATCTACATTAAGAATTTAAAGTGTGTGACCCAAAATTAGCGGAAGAGTTTGGTAGAGTTTTCAAAGTGCAAATCGTTGAACTGTGATCCCCTTGGCAGCAAAATTTTTGATCAAAAACTGATTAAAAAGATTTTTTCAAATCTCAATATCCTTTTATGTCAAATCTCGAGTCTGTAGACTGAAAATTGACAGAGTTATTTTAGAGAGAAATGTACACAGACACACAGGCACACGTACAGGCATTTTCACTTATATATATATATATATATATATCAAAGTGAACGTGTCCGTGTGTTTGTGTGTACATTTCCCTACCAAACTACTCTGTCAATTTTCAGTCTACAAACTCGAGATTTGACATAAGGGGTATTGAGACTTGGGAAAATCTTTTCGATCGGTGTTAACCCAGAAATTTGGCTGTTAAGGAGTACAAAGTTCAACGATTTTACCTTTTTAAATCTAAACACCTGAAATTTTTAATGTAGATTGCTTGGACATTGATTTAAATTCTTAACTTGATTTGGACCTCAAAGAATAAATTTTTAGGGGTCAAAATTGGAACACTTTTTTTTTTAAATTTGACCAAGTTAATCAGCCAATTTTTGGTTTAAACATTTAAAATTTTACATAAAGTGTATTCAGACAAAGGTCAAGCTTTTTAACTCGTTTTTGGACGAAAATCTGGCTTCCAAAAGAGGCCAAAGTTCCAAAGATTTGACCTTTGCCATCTCTAGCAAATCGTTCAGCCAATTTTGGATCTAAAAATTTGAATTTTTGTATAAATGGTATTCAGACATGCAACAAGTTTTTAAATCAGTTTTTGGGTGTAAATAGTGCTGCCAAGAGGTCAAAGGTAAAATAGTTGACCTTTGCAGATTCTACCAAACTCCTCCGACAATTTTGGGTCTTAACACACGCTTAAAATTTTAGATGTAGGTTCCCTGAACATGAGTCTAATCTGTATACATATGCACATAAAGTTATGAACAGTAAATAGGGCCCGAGCAAAGCCGGGCTGAACTGCTCGTGTAGAAGCTCTGAATTCTCTGATTGAAGGAGTGAGAAATAAAGTCTAGAATTAAGTTATTTCGAAGATGAAGTGTCCGCATCCTTTAATATAGATATATTTGAAATTAATTAAGTGCTTTTTTAAAATCTGTCTCACAATCGATATATCTCTCATTTGATTGATATATGTATCGATCTATCTATCTAACTAGAGTATTCCTTTGTTTCTATCGTTCTCAATTTCATCGATCTACTAATTTATACATCGATGAATCGGTTCACATAAATAATCGAACCTGTATTGTGTTTGGATTTAGCTCTAATAATTTTCTTTTTTATTCTGTTGACATGCTATATTCCCCCCGTTTCTCTTTCTTTCTCCCCCCCTCTCTCTCTCCCTTCTCTCTCTCTCTCTCTCTCTCTCTCTCTCTCTCTATATATATATATATATATATATATATATAAATAAACAAAAATGTATTGTTTGGACAAAGAATAACATATTTATATTCATTACCTTAATCCATGAATTTTCGACCTAGGCTAATCTCCTCAGAGAAAAAGTTATTAGCAAAACATTAATTCTGGTTTGATATAATAATATTTATGATATATAAAACTATTTAGCACAGTCCTGGAAAATATATTTAAATTTTTTTTTTATCCCTTTAAAGGATATAAAGAAAGAAAATAATGGTTGGAACAAAAAAGCATGATAAATTTTGGTATCCAAATAGAATATTAACCCTTGAACAGAATTGGATGGCGTTCAATCTTGAACTAATCTGGACCCAATAACATCATTGCTTTGAAAATTATATTTTTTCTGGATGACATTTTAATACAAAACTAAATTTTAGTTTGCTCTATCTAGTATATTAAGCGATTTTATTTGGCTGAGATTGTCTTATATACAAATATTTCCTCACGAAAGTATTTTGTAAGACTTGAAACAACAATATTGGTTAATCTGTGACTTAATTCAGCCTTGACTGTTGTACGGGCGGTCGGGTTTCAATCCTGGCTTGAGGTAGTTGCCTGTCTAGCCGCACTGATGAGCTGTGATACAGCGAAACAGTGCTGTATATATATATATCTATCATATATATATATACATATACATGTATATGTACATACATTTCCCCCCCTCCACACACACTCTTACACACAGATATATATGCATATATATATATGCATATATATATTTATATATACGTAGATACACACACACACACACACACACACACACACAAACACACACACATATATATATATATATATATATATATATATATATATATATATATATATATATATATATACAGTTCTCCTTTATCTTCCAAACGTTCAATAAGTAAATAAGAAAAGAATAACACCCACCGGTTATCTACGTTATAATATATCTTTCTCTTGGTATCTTTGTCTTACTAAATTTCCTGACAAAAATTCATTTAGTCTGGTGGACAAGAATTGAGTCAAGCTCTTTCTAGAACCGATAATACTTAGTATTACTAAACTTTCTTCTGTGAGCGATATGTAAGTCAAAAATATTTTCATTTTGTTTTCCTTTGTTAAATATGGTAAGCACTGGAATTGCACGAAATTATTTTATTTTACTTTTTTGAATTGTTGGTCTTAGTAATTATTTGATAATTAGCAATAAAAATAAGTAAATATGTAATTATTAAAGCAACATTGAAACGAGAAATACACGTAGACGAAAGCTGATTAAATCTAAATATGAATTAAAAAATTCGAAATAAATAACACCAGCTAATTGGTTCTCAATTTTTAAAATTCAATTTTCACCACAAACAAGGCACAGTACCACTTTGAAGTAGGGGCTACTATCGGGGACATAAGTTGCAGGGGTATTATGAGAGGAGATGAGTTGCAAGATGTCTGTTCACATTATTCTTGAACTTTTGCATGTCAGTACCGTTGGGAAAACAGAATACCGTAAGGGAGTTCCAAAGCCTAGCAGTTCTGGGGAAGAAACCATTGTAGTAGAATGCTTTCTCACACCTAGGGATCTCTACTGTGAAGGGGTGGGAGTTAGCTGCTTGTTGAGTTTGTCGGTTGGCGATTTTCTTTTGAATCCTGTCAAGGAGTGAGAGACAAGTAGCAGATGCACCAGCCCAAATGTGACAACAGTACTCCATACATGGGCGAATGGTGGCCTTATAGAGGTACAGGATACTTTCAGGCGTAAGTAGTTTCCTAGCACGGTCTAGAGGGCCCACCTTCTTCGCAGTAGCCTTGGCAATGCCCTCCATATATCTATTTCAGTTCATGTTCCTTGTGAACGTTTGCCGGGGAGTTTAAAGAAGTACTTTCGGGTAATGTGTTTTTAGCCATTGCTATTGGTGGTAGAGAAGGTTACTTGTAATGGTAATTGTTGAAGGAAACAAGTTTAGTCTTAGCAGCATTGAATATGACCATCAATTTTTGTCCCCATTCCACTACAGACTGGAGGTCATTCTCTAATGTTTCTGCCATTTCCTTAGACATGTGTTCATTTGTTTTCCCCTCGTGCCTGTTATAGAGAGTGGTGTCATCAGCAATATACTCATCTCAGTAATAAGTTTATCAGAGAGATCATTTATGAATATCAAAAATAATAATTTCCACTTTATCATCGTGTGTTTTATTTCGCTGCCAAGTGTATATATCGGGACAATGACAAAAGTCGGGTTTTACAAATTATATACACCGAAAAACACATTGCACCACTAACCACAGTGAATATCTAACACATTAAACATACAGTGGTTTTCGTAATTTTAATGAGTGAGGCACAAAACCAAGAAGAGGGTCAAGCTCTTTCTAGAACCGATAATGCTTTGTGTGTTACTAAACTTTGGCGGGATATGCCGGCTGCTTCCGACTAAGGAAGTTTCCAGGGAATATGAAATTCACAAGCGGTCGTATCTAAACCACACTCATGAGAAGATGGCATACAGCGTCCAGCTTTCTTAGATGGTCACCCATCTGATGCTGGCCAAGCCTCACATAACTTAAATCTAACAAGAACCAATGTGCGCCAACGCCCGTACTTTCTCGAGACAATCACCACATTTTCCCTATGGACTAAAATTTTTTGAGATATCATCAACATTTCATTTCCACGATTTTTATTTGCAGCGAATATTATAATTGAATAAAAAAATGGTGAGGAATGGGATAAAAATGCCCCCCCCCCACAAAAAAGAAAAAAATACAATTAATTTGATAGGAGAGTAAGTAAGTTCCTAACAACATTATTGTTTTTATTTTTTTATTTGCATTTTTGATTTTATAAAATTTAATAAGAAGCAATAAAAAAGTAATTAAATGTGTAATTATTGAAGTTACGTTTAGCCGAGAAACACTACGACACAACTGAATAAGGCTGAATATGAATAAATAAAAAAAATCGAAAGAAATAACACCAGCTGATTGGTTCTCACCCGGTTCATCGTCGTATTATTAATGGCGGAATCGATAATTGACAAAGTGGTGGTGAGAGGATCCTAAAATGAATTTCTCATGAAAAGCATGGAAAGGTGTTCAATTTTTACCGAACGGAAAAAGGGAAAGAAATACACACTTGAACGTCAAACAACCCGTTTACGTATTTTCACATTTTGATTTTTAATAGTTCAATAATAAGGTTTCCCCAAATTTATTTTGTCTAAGAAGGATTGTCAATTGAGATACTTGCCAAATTACATTTTATAATAAAAAAATTAAAAGACATATTCATTAATTTTATTATTTATCAAAATATATTCTAATGAAAACAAACACACAACCACAGAAACAAAGACCGACACACTAACATATAATTATAAAAAATGTTTTTTTTTTATCATTTTTACATATTTACAAACACTAGTGTTGCATGCTTACGCAATCATCAGTGCAGGAGATGACAATCGCCGCTTGTGGAAGGTTTCGCACAGAAAAGACGCTGTGCGGCTATCTATGTTGTATCGTTACTTTTATGGTGATCGACTGAGCTCCAATTCTTATGTAAATTTTCGCAACAAATATTTGTCCAGCTACAACAACTATCAACAATTTTCCTAAATCTCTATCTATGAGTAAAACTAAACAAATATTCACTTTTGTTCTTGTTGAAGCGTCATCTTATACAATTCAACCCTAACAAAATTCCCCTGTTGTTGCTAATCACGGTGCTCTCTCGTTGTTTCCTTAATATTCATTAACCCTTTATCCAAGAATGGCTTTCGAGCCTTGATAAGGCGTGATCTTCAAGTATATAGTATAATAATAGAGAGACCCGATATTACTCGATATTGAATGCGGTCAACAAATGTTCCAAAATTCCAATACGTTTATTTTCATCGAAATCGATGAAATCGCCTACTCATCAATCAAATCACTTGATTGCCTGCTCTAGTTATGAACATATCGCGATGAACCCGAAGAAAGCTTTACATGCCCCCGGCAATGACTTAGTTTACAATGTATTGTAGTCTACATTGCACTGTAGAGAATCTACTATTGATTTTATAAAATAATTTTATATATAATATGGTTAGAATAAAAGTTTTTAACGCAAATATCAAGTATGATGTTTCAATTGTGCTTTATCCAGAAACATTTATTTCGAAAGTGCCACTGTTGATTTTATATGACTAACCTTACTGGTTGTGCGGTAATAATGGCTTGAATTTAAGTTTAAAATAAAAAAAAGTCAAGTATCATGATGCAATTGCTGTTTAAACAGAAACATTCATTTCGAAGGACCCCTATCTTATAAATAAATCTACTGTTGATCCTATATGCATTGTTTTACTTCTTGTATATTAATAACACTTTTCGTTTTACGTGTGTTGTTAGGCTATGTAAGGTGTTAACTCTAGTCAAAATCGCCTGTTCCTTCTTTCATCGGATTATTTCGATTATCGTATATCGATACTTAACGTAAACATTTCGATGCAGAACCTATCCAAGAACACTGCCAGGTACATAAAATAACGTTCTTAAGCGCATATTAAACGAATATACACAAAAAAGGTCCTTTATATATATATATGTATATATATATATATGTATATATATATATATATATATATATATATATATATATATATATATATATATATATATATATAATGGAAGTAAACCGAATTCCAAAGATGATCTTCTACGGGGAACTGGAAAATGGAACCCTCAAGGTAGGAGGTCAGAAGCTTCGCTACAAAGATGTAACAAAGCGGTACCTGAAGGCAATGAACATCAATGTCGAGAGTTGGGAGGAACAAGCCAAAGAAAGGAGTGGTTGGTGGAACAGTCTCCACAAAGGAAAGAAGAAATAGAGAGAAAGATTGGAAAAGCCTTAGAGCTGAGACACTATAAACGACACAACCCTGGCACCCACATATGCAGTGCCTATGATCGGATGTTTCACACAGAAAGAGGACTATGTCAACACCAAAGGATAAAGCACTGAGGCCCCGACTAGTCATCATCAAGACTGACGGACTGCATGATGATGAGGATGATATATATATATATATATATATAATATTATACAGGCAATTTCATGCTTATTTGACGTAGCAAATAACTAATTCGATTTTAAATGTGAATTTAATAGTAAACATTTCGAATTGAACATATTTATATTGCTGTAAATTTGTATTTGGAATATCCAAGTGATATCCAACTCCCAGCTGAAAATAATAAACATTTCCACTTTTTTTTACTTTACGGATTAAAATGCAGTTATAAAATGAAAAAACAAACAAACAATAAAACGGCAATTATTATCACAAACTATGCTGAGTGACTTATAAATAGTTCTTTTTATTTGTATTTTTTTAAACTGCGTCTTTTCTTTTCCAGTATTTTGTTACGTAGATTCTTATGAATCTAAAACCAAACACAGAAATATCTTTAATTTTAAAACTAGCGACAAGCAAAACTTTTTCGGAGTCAGATAAGACACGAAATGTTAACGGCACGTCATCCTTTAATCCTAAAACCGAAATTCCTTATGTGAAAAAGCAAGCTATAAAGCTACTAACGCTCGAAAGTATCCTGTACCTCTATAAGACCACCATTCGCCCATGTATGGAGTATTGTTGTCATATTTGGGCTGGTGCATCTGCTACTAGAGTCTCGCTCTTGTACGAGGTTCAAAAGAGAGTCGCCAACCTGATAGGTCCTGAACTGTTATCTAAGTTTTAGCCTCATCGATGAAATATAGCATCCCTCTGCCTGTTTTACAAGTACTTTAACGGTAAATGCTCGACGAACTGCAATCACTTGTACCCCTTCGACGTAAATACTCCTGACAAACCCGACAAGCAGCTAAATCTCACTCCTTCACAGTAGAGATCCCTAGATGTAAGACAGGCTTCTACTCCAGTAGTTTCTTCCCCAGAACCACTAGACTTTGGAATTCCATTCCAGGTTCCTGTTTCCTCAACTGTACTGACATGCAGAAGTTCAAGTGTAACGTGAACCGACATCTTGCTGCCCAACTCCACACATAGTACCCCTGTAACTTATTCCCTGATAGTAGCCCCTAAATCAAGCGGCAATGTTTGGGGTGAAAATGTAATAAAAAAGACGCAGCGATTGCATCATAGCTTCGATAGAAACAAAAATTTCTAAGCATTAAAATTACTTATAATCTTCGCATGCGGAAATGTGGGATGTGTGTAATGACGAAATTGTTGGTAAGTAATGCGAATGCTGCCGGTGCAATTTGGACAACGGATCAGATCTGCAGGTGACGGACGTAACATAGCC
This sequence comes from Euprymna scolopes, assembly GCF_053919585.1. Lineage (NCBI taxonomy): Eukaryota > Metazoa > Mollusca > Cephalopoda > Sepiida > Sepiolidae > Euprymna > Euprymna scolopes. The sequence continues at coordinate 3,345,885 of NC_136493.1, forward strand.
ATGAGAGATGTCATGGAAGATAGTTACAGGGCTTCTGATGGCTGAGTTTACGAACTAAGTTAGTGGAAAGTGTAAGTGAATAAACATAGTGATCATGTTGAATAAAAATAGCTCACTGCTGATGCAATTCTCTATCTATATAAAAGCCAATACATCCAAGGATGGAGTACTGCTGCCACATCTGGACAGGAGCTGCTAAAAACAGCCTATCCTGACTTGACAGAGTACAAAATAGACTTCGTGGCCTCGTGGGGTATGTCCTTTTCTTTTCCCACTTTATGGTACCGTTATTTTCATGGCACGTGCTCGTCTGAGCTCCAATATCTGGCCCTCTCGCCAATCTTTCCCGAAAAACACCCGTCTAGCTGAAACCACTGTCAATAATTTTCCACATTCTTTATCTGTGCCTAAATCCAAACGTAGATTACATGAACAAAGCTTCTTTCTTAGAAGTTCATGCCTCTGGAACTCTCTTCCGTTTGCCTGTTTCGCACCTGACTACAACTCGGATGTTTTCAAGTCCAACATAAACAAGTTCCTGATACACCGCCCCCTTAAGTAAGACACTTTATCAGATCTCCATTACTAACGATTACTACGATATTATCCCATTGATACACGCAATAACCCTTATCCCCGAATGGATTCCAGGCCTTGATAAGTGGTGACGTCCATGTAAAAAAAAAAAGAACTGCCTGATATACATATGATAAAATCGCATTTAGACAAAGAGGGGAAAAGCAATAATTGTTGCATAATATGTTGATTGTTGATTAAGTTAGAACACGCGTAATGCTTGTGGCCTTTTGGGTGATGTTTGGGTGATAACTATCTCGAATAATCTTGTCAAAAGGGGATGATCAGTTAAGAAACAAAATGTGCCGTATGTGTTTCAGATAATCTCGATACAGGGGCGGAGGAGTTAAGAGACAAAATGGGCCGCAAGACTAAAAACAGGTTAGATTAACTAGTGTTACCCCGAATATTATCGCGACAAAGAACCGAGAAGCTAAGAAACGAATAGGTCACATGACAAGGCCAGTGGTTATGCTAACTAGTTTAGTACGGAATTTTGGAGAGAGTGTTTTAACCAAAAGAAAACTATTTGGGCAGTTGGCGTATGCTTATTCGATTAACCGAGCACAAGGATAGATTAATCTTATGACTGATATATGTGTAAGGAAGTCGAGGGTCGTGGAGGAAGATGAGAAAGCAGTGCATAAAAAAACTTACATAATTGGAAAATGTAACAGCTGAATCACGGAATACAATTAACAGTAATTATTGTCAGCTGAGGTCCACTGGTACCATGAAACCCAGTGCTAGCTCCCTCATGGTCGGGTCGTCGGCGACTAAACCGGCTCCCCCGCCCGGGGTAACCTGAGTGAAGAGGGTGTGGGGACACCGAGCAGGACCAAAAGCAAGACCTATCAATGGTCGAATGGGCTTCTTATGAGCCAATTGCCATCTTCTGCAGCCAGAGTCGGTACCAACGTATCGACCTTGTCATTCCTTGGGTTCTACCGGCTCTGGTCAAGTTCCACTCGTGCCGCTTGGGCAAAGCACAAGTTTCTTCGCTCAGGCTCTCGCAACGGTGGAAGATAGTTACGAATTAAAAGTCTGGTCAAATTGACGTCGCGGCCAGGCGCTTCGGATCCTCCGTAACGGTGGGAGGGGCTATTTAGTCCCAGTGGGTGGCTACCGCCCGCCTCAAACCAGGCAATTAACAGTATAACGTAGTTGTTATAAAACAGTCGAGATAAGCAATAAATTCAGTTTATGACTTAAAACTGGAGGAGTAACCGACACAAAACCAACAATCATCAAATAGTGTTCAATGGAATTGGATATAATATTGCTTCGATTTAATTAACTTTGTAAGATATTGTTAACATTCCAAACTTTAATTTTTGACAACCACGCTGGAAAATTTTTTGAAAAAATTCAGTCAAATTTCGGAAAATACAAAAAACATCATTCTCTCTATTTAAACAATTAACTGAGTTTTACCGCCTTTCAACGTATTAAAACGTTGTCTTAAATATTTAGAAAAATACGTTTAAATTCCTTTTTTACAAAAAAAAAAAAAGAATAAATCAATGAATCAAAAAGGCATTGTAAAAACAAAATAAAATGATAAACTAAGAAAACTGTACGTTAATATATTTATTTTGGATTCATTTACTCATGCGTTTTTTTGTTTGATCTTTGGAGTTTTTTCTTTTCTATTATTACCACTGAGCAAGGTTAAAATAAATTCTTGTAAATCACTTTTTGGCAAGGCGAGCTATGTAACAGAGCCGCTGGCGCATGCGCAACGGCAGAAGCGGTACTTCACTATGCAAATGATCAAGCTGTGAGTTGACGTCACAGTGGAGGAAGAGAAAGAAAATAAAAGAAGTGAGTAATAAGGAACAAGATTGGTGACCAGATTGTTTAGAAGATTCAGTGCGAGAGGAAATTTTGAAACAAGATGCAATCCGATTATGGAACAAAAACATGATCAGAATACCGTATGTAGTGAGACGATCGGCAGACATAGCAGCGGAAAGAAAAACAGAAATTAAAAAAAAAACATGTGGAGAGACAGCGAGGCGAAGAAGGGCCAGAGTGAGAGATTGGAAACCAGGGTTGCTACAGAAAAGAACACGTGCTCGACGCGTCATTGTTTTGTTAACTACAAGGCGCATAGAGACACCTTTAAAACAAGATGAAATGCGCTGTGATAAAAGTACCACAACTAAATGCCTTTTATTTGCATAAAAAATCCGAGTCGAATTTCCTTCTTTTGTTTCTTTGCGAAATCCTACGTACAAAGTATGCAAGATTCTTTGGAACCGTTAGAAACTTTAAACATTACCTGTGGTTGATTTCTGATAGAGTTTGAAAACTGCATTTATGATCTCTTTGGAAGCAAGTTAGCAAATTAGAGGTTAGGGGATCGCTTTTCTTTCCACTTCATCAACGCTCTTTTCGAGATCTGTGAAGTTTTTTAAGTTCTGTTTGAAAGCAATTTATCGTAAAGTATGAAAAAAAAATTGTGGTCGACTCCAGTGTTCTATTTTTCATCACTGAATGAATCTGATTCACGAATACGCTTTTGTAGATCTCAAAATCTTTTTTTTTTTTTTTAGAAGTCTTCATCCATCGCCTGTTTCCGTTCAGTAATGCGTCTCATTTTTACCTGTTAGCCGAGATAGTTGTGCTAAACGTCTGTTGCTCTGATAAAGTATCGTCCTAATCTTTATTTTGCTGACAATACTCTAAATACAGTTGCGAATGACTTATGCTTTCTACTTGTTCATGGCTGACCGAACAAAAATAATACCCCTGTGTATTAGCGAAGCAATTCTATTCAAAAGTACATAGCCCAAACGAAAGATTACCAGGTTCGACAAGCAACACCTGAAGAAAGTCGGAGATTTCATCGGCCGAAACATTGTAAGAATAACACTCATAATGAAACCAATAGTTCGGAGAATACAAAAAATGCAAATTTTCAATCCTCATTAAAAAAAAAAAAAAACGAAACAAAAATCTGTCTTATGGAAATTTGGCAGAAGTGATATCCTGACATTCTCTTCTGTGTTTCTGAAAATAAGTGGTTATATTTGACAAGTCTGGACTCTTCTTTCTTTGTGGTATTTCATCGATAATAGATGCATCGGACTTACCACCACTTATTGCATGGATTTATATTTTCGATTAGTTTTATAGTACTTCATTTAATTACTCACGCTATATTTATTTATATCTATATACAAGCAGGTACATATATACACGCACATTTATATACATAAATATGAAAACAGTTAAATATAAACACATTAATATGCAGACATAATTTTAGATATTGACACATACATAAGAAAAACATAAACAAGAACACATATATTGTACTCATCTCTGTATATATATATATATATATATATATATATATATATATATATATATATATATATATATATAATGTTCTTGTTTCGTTTTTATTTGAAAAAAAAATTGTATTCGTACACGTCAACACACAGGAAATAAATAAAAAAAAGATATAAACATCTATATATTGTTCGTATTGATCTTTTATCCCCCCACACACGCAAACATATATATATATATATGTATATATATATATATATATATATATATATACTCATGAGTAAAAAAAAAAAAAATGGATCAAGAGTGAAAGAAGAAAGAAATCGATTTTTCAATATTTTTCCATGAATTTTCGTTAATTTAAACTGAAAATTTATGTTTTGCAGATCATTATTATTATTATTAAAGCATATAATAATGATAAAAGAAAAAATTAATCCTAAAAATGTTAAGACCGCATTTTGGCGAGAATATAAAAAAAAAACGAATTGCAGGATTAAGGCAGTCCAAAATGACTTACGAGCAAATTTTGATATTTTAAGAAAAGAAAATATAAAAACATCTCTTTCTGTAGTGAAGCGAATTGGTCAAAAGTTTGAAGTCGAACGCTTGGAAGAAGGAAATTCTGGATCTGGTCACCCTAGAACATTCACTTTGAAGGACGACCACAGGCTTAAATTAATTGTTTTAAAGTATCGAAAGAAAACCTATGTTGACCATAGAAAAGAATTCAAAACAAGGGCTGGAAATTCTCTTTCTTGATATATATATATATATATATATATATATATTCCGCTTTTTCATTCCATTCTTTTTTAGTTGAATTTCTCAAAAATAAAGATAATAATGCCAACGCTTTGAATCTCATTCATGTCTAAAATGTTAAGTCAGTTAAGAATATTAAGTTCTCTCTTATTATTTGACCATGGTCTCTTCTTGGGTTCCAGGTCAAGATAACATCTAGTCTGGTTGAGTATCCAATTTAATGCTGTTACTGGAGGTAAAATCATTTCGAGAATGTCCTCTATTTTTCATATATGCCTGTGTGGATTAGCTATACCGAAGAATTAAGGTTTTTGAGCAACACACACACGCACGCACACTCACACGCGCGCGCACACACGCGTGCACACACACACACACACACACACACACACATATATATGTGTGTGTGTGTATGTTTGTGTATATGTGTGTATTTAGATATATCTATACTGATAGCGAAATTTCATATTGGACGAAACTACACGTAAATTTTCAGGCTTTTTGAAGATTATAATTGTTAAATTTTATGAAAATTGGTAAAAAAACAACCTATGTTTTCAAACCAATAATATATGCCCATATCTGCCTACATTTGTATATAAAGTGCCAGCTTTAGTTTTGCTGCTTCGGTTTTCCCCCCTATGGCTCATATATATATGGAAAATGCAAATAGAACAAATAATTGCAACTTCTCCGATTTTCAGATTTTGCAATCACGCCTTTTTCATTATTTTTTTTTAAAGTTGATGAGTTCCTTTTTTTTTTGAAGAGTTAAGGGCGGGATAAATTTTAAAAATATGGATTGATAATTACAGGAAAGATACTGCGTTACGATATATGTGCTGTCAAAATGGAACATTTTAACAAACTTGTACCCGTCGTTGACTGGGTTCAAAAACAGCCTACAGTAAATGGACTCTGATTTATGAAATTATGATAGGTTATAAAAAGGAAGGGTTGTAAAGATATAGCTTCGAATTTGGGGGTATCAAAACCAAAGCAAATATGATGAAAGTAAAAATGAAATAGATAAACCCAATAATTTATTATACCATACCTGTTCACACTGAAACATTTATCACAATATTCCGTGGATCTATATTAAAAAACCTTGTTAAACTTTGTGACATATTTCCATTCTATGGAGGTCAGGCGCGAATGCACACCCCACAATTCTATTATACCATCCCTATTTAAGCTAAAACATACTTATCAAAATATTCTTATGTACATCTATATTAAAAACACTTGTAAACGTTTTTTTTTTTTTTAATTTTTAATTTTTTTATTTCCATACTTTGTGGGCCAGGCGCGAACGCAAACCCCACAGTTTTAATGAAAGATCAAACGGCTCGATACATCTTCTATCATTATATGTAATCAGTTTTTTTTTTTTAAATAGTCAACCATATAGGAGCCTATTGATGATCACACACACACACACACACACACACACACACACACACACACACACATTCAGCTTTATATTATAGATATAAGAGAATTATATATATATATATATATATATATATATATATATATATATGGATTAACCAGCAATCTATCTATAAAAGTGAACGTGTCTGTGTATCTGTCTGTCTGTGTATCTGTCTGTCTGTGTGTCTGTGTGTGTACATTTCCTTACGCAATAACTCTGTCAATTTTATGTCTACAGACTCGAAATTTGATATACAGGGTACTGAGATTTGGGAAAATCGATGTTATCGGTTTTCGGCCAGAAATTTGCCGATTAAGGGGTCAAAGTTCAACGATTTGACCTGTGAGAACTCTACGAAAGTCCTCTGACAATTTTGGGTCCACGCACTTGAAATTTTAGCTCTAGGTTCCTTGGACATGGATCTAACTTAATTATTTCATTATAACCCAAAACAATAAATTTTAAGGGGTCATAATAGGGGTCTAAGTTACAAAAATTGACCGCTTTTTTATTTATTTATTTATTTATTTATTTTTTGCTCAACCTACACATCCAAATACGGTTTGGCGATGGTTTTAACAGTAAAGACGTCAGGTTTTTTCCCTATTTTTTCCTCCTTCGCGGTACGGGTTCAAGCCGTCCTTCCTACTACCGCCTTTATATTTTTTTTGCTCAACATACACCTCCAAACACCCGGCCAACGCCGGGCTGAAATGCCTGTATATCTATAAAAGTAAACGTGTCTGTATTTCTGAGTGTCTGTGTGTCTGTGTACATTTTCCTACGCAATAACTCTGTCAATTTTCAGTCTACAGACTCGAAATTTGATATACAGGATAGTGAGATTTGGGAAAATCTTTGTAGTCTGTTTTCGGCCAGTAATTTGGCTGTTAAGGGGTCAAAGTTTAACGATTTGACCTTTGAGAACTCTACCAAACTCCTCCGCCAAGTTTGAGTCTAAACACTTGAAAGTTTAGATATAGGTTTTCTTAGACATGGATCTAACTTAATAACTTTATTTTAGCCCAAACCAATAAATGTTAATGGGTTATAATAGGGGTCAATGTTAAACATTTTTTTTCTTTTTGATCAACATACACCTCCAAACACCCCGGGAAACGCCGAGCTGAAATGCTTGTGTTTTATAAAATCATTTTACTACTTTTTCTTTTAAAGAAAAAAGATTTTTTTTAAAGTCCATGAAATAAGGAAATAACTGATCTAATTTTGCATTGCTTGTTTTATGGACAATAAACTTTTGTGAATCATAATATACATAATTTAAATTGGCTCATATATTACTGCTCTATCTTGAATACGGAGCATTTTGCTCGAGATAGGATTAATCACTTAATATTAATATAATTTTCTAAATTCCCTTATTTTAATTCTAAATTTCAAATTCATATATATATATATATATATATATATATATATATATATATATATATATATATATATGTGTATATATATATATACGTATGTAAGTACTACACACATTTACCATATGTGTTTAATACCGAAGTTTACGGACTAAACTTATGTATAAGCAATGTAGTTTGAAGAGGTTTCTAATAACGTTTAACTTACTGACTGAAACGTACTCATGAATGTGTAAGTACTACACACATATACGCATATGTGTTTAATACCGAAGTTTACGGACTAAACTTATGTATAAGCAATGTAGTTTGAAGAGGTCTCTAATAACGTTTAACTTACTGACTGAAACGTACTCATGAATGTGTAGCGACATATTAATGCTAATGTAATACAAACAAACAAATATATATATAAACACACACAAGAACACATGCGTGTGTGTATTTAAGCAGTATTCTTTCTGTTTATCATATTTGAATAAATAATATCAACATTTCTCTATCTAGATACTCTCATCTATTAAAGATGTCTTATTAGGTTTTTTATTTTTGTTTTTTGACATGAACTGGCTGTTTTAATTGCTATAGTCGCTTTTTTTACGGCGAGTGTTTTCGTATCTCGATCTATCTTCGGAAAAAAATTAACGGTAAAGATTATCGATTTTTCCCTCCCAATAATTCACATGTTATTTATTATATCATTATGTTCTATGTTGCTTTAAAAATTTAACAGTTTTATCGTTGCTATTTAAATCCATTTCGTAGATATTTGTTTTTCCGTAAAATTATATATATATATATATATATATATATATATATATATATATATATATATATATATATTGTATATAATATTATATATACATATATAATATAATATATTTTGTTTAGTATTTTATGTAAATATATATTGTATGTCGTATGATATATATTATATATGCATTGTATTATGTTGTATATTAGATTATATATATTGTATATAGTAATATATACAATACATATAGCATTATGAATATTGTAAATATTATATAGATATATAGTATTATATATACCATTAGTATACCTATATACCTATAGTATTATTATATATCTGCATAGTATAACTTTGTGAACATTGGCTCTCTCTCTCTCTCTCTCTTTATATATATATATATATATATATATATATATATATATATATATATATATATATATATATATATATATATACTTTCAATTTGTGTTTCCATAAGCAGTAATGTGGTGCTACACAGTCATGAGCATATTTTGGGCTTTCTAGTATTTAGTAACTAGAGACCTCTTCAGCCAACAACGCTTATATTAAAAAACTGAATCCCTCTGAAATATAGAAAACGAAAATTATATATATATATATATATATATATATATATATATATGCGTGTGTGTATTTAATGTGTCAATTTTCAGTCTACAGACTCGAAATTTTATATACAGGGTACTGAGATTTGGGAAAATCGATGTGATCGGTTTTTGGACAGACATTTGTCGATTAAGGGGTCAAAGTTCAACGATTTGACTTTTGAGAACTCTACCAAACTTCTCCGACAATTTTGGGTCTTAAAACTTTAGATCTAAGTTCCTTGGACATGGATCTAAGTTAATAACTTGATTTGAGCCCAAAACAATAAATTTTAAGGGGTCATAATAGAGGTCAAAGTTTAAAAAAATTGACCTCTGCGGTCAAATTACTCAAACAATTTCTGGTCTAAATATTTGAATGTCTTCGATAAGTATTGATACTCGATAAACAAAATAATCAAATAAAATAAGGAGCAGCCGATTTGGACCAAGGTTATCACCACACACAGCCTAAACACCCAAGTGAATTTGGCAAGTTTTATTACCACAGAAACCGAAAGGCCTGACAAATAAAATCAACAGTAGGTTCTTAGATATGACAAGAGCGCATTCGAAATAAAGATTTATGTTTGAAGGACAAATGCACTATAATACTTAACTTTTGTAATTTTAAACATAAATTAAAACCTTTATCACTGTACAAGCACAAAAGCCAGGACTATAAAATGAACGTAAGTTCTTTGATATGACAGGACACTTCCGAAATCAATATTTCTGTTCATATCGCAATTGAAGCACGATAATTGAATTTTGCATATTGAACTAATTCAGGACAGTATATATATATATATATATATATATATATATATATATATATATATATATATATATATGTATATGTGTGTGTGTGTGTGTGTGTGTGTAATAATTTTATAAAAAAAACAACTATAGGTTCTCTACAGTGCAATATAGACTACAATGTATGGTGGACTAAGTCCCTTACTGTGAGGCATGTGAAGGTCCCTCTCAGTGCACCACGATGGGTCCCCAACTAGAGCAGTCAATCAATCGATTTGACTGAAAAATGGGCGATTTTCACATTTCGATAACAATAAAAATATTGGAGTGTGAAACATTCGTTGATCAACATTCAATCCCGGGCAACGACGTGTCTCCCTGCTAGTATATATATATATATATATATATATATATATATATATATATATATATATATATATATATATAGTAAGTGGAAGTTAATTTGTGTTTATGTGTTAAGAAACTAAGCAACATATAGTGTTTACAAATGCGTGTGTGTGCGTGTGTTCGTTTGTGCGAAACCTCGCTTTGTTTGCTTCTTTCTTTCTTTACTCCCCCATACTCGACTTTACTCCCACCCACACGCATGCGCCTTGCGTCTTGTATCCGATGGTATTAGTCACCTCAATTGATACATTCCCCTTTTTCTTCTTTTTATTTTGGAGGGGAGGGAGGGCTTGTTGTTTGATAATGTACGTATGATCATTATACGAATTATTTATTATTTACATATAATCGAGTATGTTTTCTCCAACTCTTCCTAAAATTATCCCAGTCTAACAATACTAAACGAGTAAATGAAATAGTACATACACAAATTCTTAATATGTAATCCAATTTTTTAATACTCACCCTGTTTGCACTATTTCTACTTTTCGTTTTTTCTTATGCTATTTTTTTTTTTACTCCATTTGACCCGAAACAAAACTTTTTGCGACCGGGACATAAGGGACTACTATTTGGGATTTTGTCTAACATGGTATTATGTGTTTTTTTTAGTAGCAAGATGTTTGTTCACTTTACATTTTAACTTTTGCAGGTTATCATAGTTAGGGAAACAGGGCATAGGGAGAGAGTTCTAAAGTTTAGTTGTTCGGGGCAAGAAACCAGAAGTAGAAGGCATTCCTACATTCATTAACAGTGATGGGGTGGGACTTTGTTGCTTGTTCGGCTTAGTCAGAAGTAAGTGCTTTGAGAGGGGCACGACCACTATGCGTTCATCAGAGCACATTCAATTAAAGTACTTGTAAAACATACACATGGATGAGACAATGCGGCGATGGGACAGAGATTAGAGCTGGGCTGATAGTGCGTACCTATAAGATTTGAGACTCTTTTAGGAATCTTATCTAAGAGGAAGAGACTAGTGGGGAATGCACTAGTTCCTACGTGGCAATAATACTTTAGGCATGCGGGAATTGTGGCTTTGTAATGATATTTGCTCTATGATGTGAGCACTGCTCTGGAACAGTAGAGAGAGCCCACCTTTTTTGCAGCAGCCTTAGCAATGTCGGTAATGTATATGTTCAAATTCGTGTTGCAGGTGAATATTAGGCCGAGGAGTTTTAAATATGTGCTCTTAGATATGGTGTTATCTAATTTTTTATACTTGTTTTTTTTTCTTTTTTTTCACTGTTTCTTTCTTTCTTCTGCAGACAATTTCTTTATTAACATCGTTTTTGATAAATCAGGGTTCATTCCGTTTTTTGGATATGGTGTTTCTATATTTTGGAAATGAGGTTTGATGGTCATTTATTGCGTGATTTGGATTATTTTGACTATTGTTTTCTTCTTGTTGTTTTTCCACAACGTTTCTGCCGATGTAACCCCCGACTGTATTCAGGTGCATTGGCATTCAATGTTATTAAGGAATGGGGGAGAATAACGCCTAGAAAACAACCAAGATGAGAGCAATAGTTCAAACAATCGCAAAAATACAAAAAGTTATTATCAAACATCATCTCCAAAAAATACAAACATCTTATCAAAAAGATACAAACATCATATCAAAAAAATATAAACATCATCTCCAAAAAATACAAACATCATATCAAAAAAATACAAACATCATCTCCAAAAAATACAAACATCATATCAAAAAAAATACAAACATCATCTCCAAAAAATACAAACATCATATCAAAAAAAATACAAACATCATCTCCAAAAAATACAAACATCATATCAAAAAAAATACAAACATCATCTCCAAAAAATACAAACATCATATCAAAAAAAATACAAACATCATCTCCAAAAAATACAAACATCATATCAAAAAAAATACAAACATCATCTCCAAAAAATACAAACATCATATCAAAAAAATACAAACATCATATCAAAAAAATACAAACATCATCTCCAAAAAATACAAACATCTTATCAAAAAAATACAAACATCATCTCCAAAAACTACAAACATCTTATCAAAAAGATACAAACATCATATCAAAAAAATATAAACATCATCTCCAAAAAATACAAACATCTTATCAAAAAAATACAAACATCATATCAAAAAATACAAACATCATATAAAAAAATACAAACATCATATAAAAAGAAAACGAAAAAAAATTGACTCGGATTTATTTAAAAAAAAAAAAAAAGAAATAGACTGGGCGCTATTTTTCACCATTCACCAATAACATTCAAAGTGGATTCAGTGTCGGAGGTTACATCGGCCGAAACGTTGTAAAAAAGCAATCAAGATGAAAACTATAATCCGAACAATCCAAATAATTAAAAAATAATAATCGTTTTAAAATTATTACACATCTGACATAATTACTGCCTTAGTGTTACTGTAAAACTGTGTATCTTATATTCTAAGCCTATATTCTCATTGTCACTTCTGTGTTAATAATATTAGATTGGGCTAGTGTTCAGGAGAGATGGAGGCCAAAACGATACGTAAAAATGAAGAAGAATTTTTTAGATGAGGATTAATTATTTGTATTATTTCGATTTTTCGGACTACTGCTTTGATCTTGAGTGTTATTTTCACAACGTTTCGGCCGATGTAACCTTATACCTTCTTCACCGTGTATCGTGTATCGTGTATCGTGTTAAACTCGGGAATCTTTTTATCGAATTCATAAATCTTTTGTCGAACTCAGAAATCTGCAAGGACCCGTGACGTAGTGGATATTGTATTTGCTAAAATTCAGTTGTAAAATTACCTTCTTCTTTAGGTTTAAGGGGTAAACCTCAGGGCTGGCGACACTTAATATACAATTGCGAATTACTTAGGACTTCTACCCACTAATGGCCGATGGGACGAGAACACGCTACCTCCCGTGGATTAAATAAAGTTTGTTTTATTATATGGAAGGTGCCATTTGTTAAGGCCCGAAGGCAATTCGAGGATAAGTGTTAATGTGTTGGTTGTAAAGACAACAGCTTAATGATCATTGGTGGTGTGAGTTGGATAAAATGTGATTAGTTAAGAGGGTAAGACATCAGACACTTATTTATGTTGGACATGAAGACAACCATGTTGTAGTCAGCTGGAAAGCATACCAGCGGATTCGTGTTCTTACAGCGGCCAGTTCTAGGCAAAAATGTTGTTCATGGAATCTGCAATCAGATTTAGGTACAGATAGAGAGTAGGGGAAATTGTTGGTAGTGGTTGTAGCTCGATGAGGATTATGTTGAGGTTTGGCGTAGAAGGAACCATAGATTAAAGTTCAGACGAGAACTTGTCGTGAAAGCAAAGATAGAGAAGAAATTCCTTGCGGAATTCCGTGCAGATTCCGGAATTAGACAGAAAAATTCCCGAAGTCGACGGAAAAATTCTCGAGCTCAACAGAAAGATTTTCGATTTAAAAAAAAATAGGGCTGAAAAAAGTGCAGAACGATCCTTGAATTCAACGAAATACAGCAGAAGAAGGTCGAAGGTTACATGGGCTGAAAGGTTGTGAAAAAATATAATTCGAGAATAATAGTTCGAAGAAGCCAAAAAATACAAATAAGACCTCGTATGAATTTGATTTGTAAAGCAAGGTACTCACCTGTTGGGTCGATTCAAGTCACCTGCAGGTGGGGCAGGCCAGTGATATCAGTCTAAGATCTGAAATTCTACTCCATCTTAGAATAGTGATACCACAGTTAAGTCGTTGTTTCCTGAAACATTTGAGTAGGTGGGGGAGGGGTGTGTGTGTTCGATAGGGGTCCCGTTCAGGGTCCCTTTTATTTTCTCCTTTTATTTCCTTTTAAAAATTTGAAACCCGATGAAGGGACTATACCACAGATTTAGGTACTCCTTGTGATTTCGCCCAATTCGGTGATCCCAGCCCTCAACCCACCCTCTGCGTCAGGTTCAACGTGTAACAGCTGAGAGAAATAGGAATACACTTTAGTTTCTTGAGCGTGTTTCCTTTGAAGGTTCGTATGTGTGTTAGTGTGTATGCGCACGTGTATACGTGTGTGAGTGTGGGTGTGTTGTATGTTTGTGTATGTGTGTGATCAATACGGATTCAACAAAAAGAATTAGATTTAAAATAAACCGTTTTAAAATGTACAGATATGTGGAATAACTATTGCATTACAGCTTTTTTTATTTTTTTTATTTTTTTTTTATTTCCGTAAAATAAAGATTATACACGCTTAGAACAGTTGCATATATATCTACACACATGCATATATGCATATATATCTAAATCTCTCTCTCTCTCTCTCTCTATATATATATATATATATATATATATATATATATATATATATATATATATATAACTTCATAGCAACTATAAATAATCGAACGATATATCTCTCTATATGTTTTGAGTGACGTTCCTGCGAGAGAAACACTAAGTTAAGGCTACAAACAAAGGGTAGTATCTGTTCTGATAGTATATTTAATTTATTCTTTTCTAAGTCTCTGAAGGAGAATTCTTCTAGATTGAGGCAATTGGTATTTTGAGGAATTGGATTTCCCCACCTTAAAAACCGACTTTATTTCTAATTTTGTCCTCGTGGAGAGGCAGGTAAACACAGACACCAAGTTAAGGGATTTTCTGTATAAATATTTAATAATTGCCTAACCAAAACCGAATAAAAGTTGTAGATATTAAATATAAGGAGTTGTTAAAAAGAATACGTTAGGTGTATTTTTCAGTTTGAAAATTAGTAAATATTTTTTAATTATTATTACGCTTGTGTAATAAACTTAATTACGCCAACATATGCATGCAGGTACATATATGCTCATTTATATATGAATACCAGTATTGTAAATCCGATGTCTTGCGTTTGGTATAAATTATTATAAAATGAGATACACCTTAAATAAAAATATATAAACTTTATTTAATGCAAGGTGTTGAGTTTTTTTTTTGTAATTAAATTTCGATTTGATCAAAATATTTTTTGTATTGTAACGATTTCTCAGATAAATAGATCAATCAATCGATCGATCGACTGACCGATAGATAAATAGATGGATAGATAGATAGATGTATTTAATATTAAAGGTGTAAGTTTGCGGTGAAGATAAACATTATAGATCTAAAAAAATAACATTATCAGGCAGGGCCATTTCCTTTGTTTATCAGTTACTACTGTTATTAGGATTTAAAAATGTAATCATTATTATTATTATTATTATTATTATTATTATTATTATTATTATTATTATTATTATTATTATTTATGGTTTGAAATCAATATAATGGATCTGCCTGAAAAACTTCTGTTACAAAATTATTTTCAAATTTACTTTTTACATGTTGTTGTAAAATCAAATGTTGTTAAATAATAATAACTCAGTTTCAAGGACTCATCCTGAGTATAGTTATGTCCATTTGTATATCAATTTTTTTTTTTTTTTTTTTTTACAAATGACTGAAATTATTTGATCCAAAATGTTTGTTTCTAAACCGTTTTATTGAAAACGAAAGTCAAATACTGAATGTTTTAAGAGATGTAATTTAGCACAAGAGATGTAATTTACACTACAAAAATTACGCAACAAAGATGATCTCAGATGAAAATCATTACAGGAAACGGCTGAAATAATTTAGAATCAAAAACAAATATTTTAAGGTTTCATTTTAGAAAAAAAAAAAAAATTCAAAATCGCAATAAAACAAATAAAAAAAACCCGAAACGAAATTATAAAACAAAAAAATACAAAACTAAATAATTTCCTATCGTATATTATGGATACTGCCACTTTTTATGAACACCCTGTTTGTGTAAATGACAATATTAAATAAACGCTTAATTTATAGCACAGGGCTGTGAATAAACAAAGGTCACACTTATATGGGATTCAAACCTGTACCCTGAAAGAAGGTTAACCTAACGCGGATACACTTGTCGTAGTTTATGAAGGATTTGTTTTTTTTTTATATATCAGCTTAATTTGTTTTATATGCTGTTGAAATTGTTATCGATATTATTTGCTTTCAAGTGCAACTTTGTGGTTTAAAATATCTTGTCGTTCACGCAATTTATTTAATATATGTTTTTTTTTGTCGTCCTCTGTTGTGTTTTCCTGTTTAGGTAGTTTCATGCGTGTGCGCGCGTTTAATTTTGCGTTTTGCGAAAGTATCAATTGTTTTGCTTCATAGAAATTGATAGACTTGCCTCAGCTTTCGCGCGTATCCGCCCTGAATATAATGCCGATCGAATGACGCGAACGTGTTTGTTGTTTTAAGTTAGGGAGAAAGTGATCGCAAAACAGAAAGTTTAACACTGCTAATGCGCGTACTATGTCCGCGCGAGTAACTATTAAATTTCGATAGACGATCAATTTGACTCAACAGAATCAACATAAGCATTACAAACTACATACGCCTATCTATCTATCTATCTATCTATCTATCTATCTATCTATCTATCTATCTATCTAACTATCTATTTGTGTGTGTGCACGTGAGTGTCTATGAGTTTGTATGTGTGTATGTATGTAGGTATGTTTGTATATGTGCGTGTACGTGTGTTCGTGTGTGTGTGTTTAAAATTCCGACAGCTGATCTCAGTTCAAATTGATCTAACGACCGTATTTTTAATCCCAGTGTGAGCGCACCCCCTACGTCTAGCCACACTGAAGATACGTGATACAGCAAAACAGCCGTCTGTGGATGAATGTATGTATATGTGTGTACTTGTGCTTTATTTATTTATTTTTACTGAGAATCGGGTGACAAATGCGAAATAATGAACTTATTGGTATAAGAGAGAAGAATGCGTTTTTTGCGGTAAATTTTATGTTGTGTATTGCAAAAGTGTGTGCGTGCATGTACGAATGCGTACGAGTGTGTACGTGTGAGGTGTGAGAGGTATACGCAGAGGTGTACAGTAGATGTATATTTCCAAATCAACTGGGTAAAACTCGTGTTTGTTTTTTTTTTTTTTTGTTTTTTTTTGTTAAAAGAGACGGGAGGCTATTTTTGGTAGTGTGTGTTTTTAAAATAATTGCAGCAAAAAGAAAGCTTTCTTTTTTTTTACTATGGAATCATCACTTATCAAGGCTCGTAGGCCACTCGAGGATAAGGGTTAATAAAAGTTGTGATAAGCTTCTTCCGCTTCTTCGTTATCGATCTTGTTAATTTCTTTTTTTAACAACGGCTTAATATCTCTTTTATAAATTCCAAATTAGCTGATTTATATTGATCTTCGCGCTTTTCCGGATCCTTTAGTTATTTTGACGCAACTTATTTCCATGAATATTTTTTTAATGTTGTTTCAATAAGAATGGAGCTTCACTCCACTATATCTCAAAAAGTGATTCCGTCTCTTTATTTTGATTTATCCGAATGAAGTTCCTCGGTAGTTAATTTTGACCATGAGGGAGAAAATCCATGTCCGACTAAATCTTTCTTTCTTTCGTTTATCTTTTTTGTTTTCTTTCTCTCACACTCTCCTCTTTTCTTTCTGATTCTGAAGTATGTTCTAGTTTTTCTTTTTTTCTTTTCCTAGCTCTTTTCTTTCTCTTTTTCTTTCGGTATCTCCCTTTTGTTCCGTCAGAGTTGTGGCGCTTCTCCCTCTCTTTGTCGTCACCTTCTTCCGCCAGTCTTTTGATTAACGGACTCGCCCTTCGGTTTTTACTTCGCTCTCCTCTCCGCGTCGTCGTCGTCGGAGAATTGAAAACGGTAAACGCGGCTCCGTCGTAGAGTTTCTGCTGCTGACTAACCCTCCGTTTCTCGCCCGCACGCCCGTTCCTCGCCACAGACTTCGATGCCGCCACAAAACGGCTTTTCTCTGCGCGTTTTCTTCGCTTTTCACTTCTGCTGCGTTCTTTAACTCCGTTAAAAAAAACAAAAAAAACAAATTGTTACCCCCCTCTAAAAAAAACCCCAGTTTCTTTAATAATTCTGTTTCGCGCCAAATATCAACACAAGGAAAAAGGTTTCACATGTTATTTATTAATTCTTTACACTTTTTTTTCACCACAAACAAAGCATATTGCTACTGGGAACGTAAAGTGTTATTATTTAGGATCGTGCCTGACAAGGGACTGTTATCGACATTAAGGGTCAATGAGTCAATGAGAAACCTTCCTAATGATTGTTACTGGTGAAAATTGGGTAGAATTTGATTATTTTAAATAACGGCTTCACAAGAAGTTGTTTATATTAGACTTAAAAACAATCATGTTATAGTTAGCTGGAAAGCAATGTCGCGGTACAGAGTTCCACTGGCTGGCAGATATAAGAAAGAAACCTTTTTCATGGAATTTGCGTTCAAATTTAACTACACACAGAAGAGAAGATTTAAGCAGTGAGATGTCCGTTCACGTTACATTTAAACTTCTACATGTGAGTACGGTCAGGGAAACAGGAAACAGGCAGGGGATTCCGAAGTCTATCAGTCCGAGGGAATTAGCTGTTGTAAAGGAGTTTTTTCCAGCATCTTGTATCTCTACAGTGAAAGTGTGATTTTGTTATTAATTGTGATTGTCGAGTGTGTGCGATAAGTTCAGTAGAGCACATTGCCTTCACATATTTTAGGGAGGGGTTATGTCTAACAGGAGACTGTGGGGAGTTGAGCAACGAAATATCTGTTTACATTTCATTTAAACCTCTTCAGCTTAGAGTCAAGGAAGTAGGAAACAGCTAAGGAATTACAGAGTCTAGCAGTGCGAGGATATATATATGTATATATATATATATACATATATACATATATATATATATATGTATGTATATATCAAAAGGGTGTAGTGTTTACCTGATATACGCAATGGTTAATATATATATATATATATATATATATATATATATATATATATCAAAAGGGTGTAGTGTTTACCTAATATACGCAATGGTTAACATCACTTAATGCCATAACCAGCAAATTCTATCATTACTACAAATATAATTTGCTGATTTCTTTCTTTCTTCTGGTGAGAAGAATAACAAGAATAGCATTCTTTGAAACTCCGCAGAATAAGGACTTTGTAAATTGTTCTTTGGAGTATTCAGCCGAACAATAAATTTTGATTGTAAAATTCAACTTTCACTTTCAGTTTTAATTTTCTTATATATATATATATATATATATATATATATATATATATATATATATATATATATATATATATATATATATATATATATGTATATGCGTGTGTGTATATATGTATATGTATATATATATGTATATGTATATATATATTAAAAGGTTTCTTTCTTAGATCCATATCTGGGCAGGAGCTGCCAAAAACAGCCTATCATGCCTTGACAGAGTACAAAATAGACTTCGTGGTTAAGTGGGGGATGCCCTTTTCTCTACCCTGCAACCCCTCTCCCACAGAAGAGACGTTGCGATCCTATCCTTGTTTTATCGTTATTTTCATGGCAGGTGCTCGTCTGAACTCCAATCCCTGGTCCCCCCTCGCCAAACTTTCACGAAAATCACCCGTCTAGCTGAATCCACTGTGAAAAATTTCCCCCACTCTATATCTGTGCCTAAATCAAAACGCGGATTTCATGAGCAAACTTCTTTCTTAGAACTGCACGCCTGTGGAACTCTGTTCCGTCTGCCTGCTTCCCTCCGGACTACAACTTGGATTTCTTCAAGTCTAATGTTAACAAATTCCTAATGAACCGCCCCCCTAATTAAACACTTCATAAAATCTCCTCACTAACGTGATGTACTTGCAATAAACCTTATCCCTGAGTGGCTTCCGGGCCTTGATAAGTGGTGATCACTGTGTAAAAAAAAAAAAGAAAAAATGTATATATATAATGTATATATATGTATGTATATATGTATATATATATATATATATATATATATATACATATATAAAATACTATTAAAGTTTTTTAGAAGGTGGGCTGACAACAATTAAAGACCAATTCTACAGTTAAATATTCAGAAATTTGTAAAACATCAGAATCGGTAATTGTATCAAAATCGGGGGAAAAATAGAATCGTCGCATCACTAATATTAAATAAATCCTTGTACACAATTTATTGAATCCAAGTTTTTTTCACTCACAGTTTGTATAGAAGTGTTGATATTGTGTATGATTCCAATAGATCTTATGAGATTTGAACTCAACGTGGAGAATTACATAGTCTGTGAAGGTATCGATTCGGCCAATAAGCACCCTCTAATACTATTAGTGTGTATAAGAAGAAAATTCCTTGCAAATAAATCTATTCACATGTTTAAAAAATATTTTCAATAATTGTAAGGTCTTACTTATTATCTAAGATAAATTAAGGCACGGCAAATTTACGACAAATGTACAACTGTCCCCACTGGTTTTCTATTCGACTGATATTTAGACACGTTATCGAGCAACTTGGGATTGCTACATCAAGACTAACAAAAAGCAACTGCATTTTGTTTAGACGGATTATCATGTTTTATTTTCGTTAAAGAGTTTTGTGAAAAATTTTCAAATTTCAGGCGGGCCAAGGTATGAAGGAAGTAAATAATTTGTCGGATATTTACTTTTTATTGTAAATACTTTTAGTACTAAAAAAAAAGAACAAAAAAATGCAACTTTTTTTTTTAACTCAAGGTAAAATTCTTTTTTTATGTCTGACTCGTATTGTTGAATATGTACTTAAATCTGAAAAAAAAATCTTATTTACTAATTTTTCCAGAGATTTTTAGCGAAAAAATAGAAAAACGGCAAAAAGCAATTTGCCATGTCTTAATTTTTCGTCGTTAATTTTTCCATGCGTAAATTACACGGCAGAGAATTAGTAGAATCAATTGTGCTTTGGCGTGCCTTTGTTTTGCCTCAATGTCTTGTACATAAATACTAAACCATAGACCACTTAACGTTTTATTTTTATTTATGTTACCAGCAACCACATCAGTATGTCACTATAGGATTCGTCAGGCTTAGGCGCATAAGCCTGACGAATCATATAGTGGATGAAACGCAGAATATTCAGTGTAACTTAATCGCCATATATATTTGATAAATTACTAACTAGCTCTACCTACGTATTGAGCACGTTTGAAGTAAATACTTAAAGTTTACGCATAAATCTATACTTTCGTATATTAAATTTATGTGAGTAAATGAAGTAGTTATATATATATATATATATATATATATATATATATATATATATATATATATATATATATATAATGTCGAGCTAAACGTCTCTGTGTGTGTGTGTGTTTGGTCACGAATCGGCATCTATATGCTTGACTATTTTAAAAAAAAACTGATTTCATATAATGATAGAACATCTATCGAGGATCAGGAATGGGTATGTTTGATCTGACAGAATGGTGGTTCATAAAAATTGTGGGGTCTCCGTTCGCGCCTGGCCCCAAAGTATGGAAATAAAAATTGAAAAAAAAAACAACGCTTACAAGGGTTTTCGATATAGATGCACATAAGAATACTTTGATAAGTATGTTTCAATTTAAATAGGGATAGTATAATAAAATTGTGGGGTCTGCGTTCGCGCCTGTACTCCATGGAAATATGGCACAAACTTTAACAAAGACATTCCATATCTATTTGCGTAAGTATACTTTGAGAATTATGTTCCAGTTTGAAGAAATATGGTATAATAAACTTAT